>NC_060066.1:3677391-3980869 GCF_922984935.1 Meles meles
TGGGGAATCCAGAAATTTATAGTTTCCATCAGTTTCAGAAAAATGTTGGCCATTATTTCTCAGTCATTTTTTTCTTTCTCCCTCCATTCTCCTCTGTTTCAGGGGACTCCGGTTGCAGATACGTTTGGCCCTTAACATGTTCAAAGAGCTTACTAATGATCTTTTTATAAAATATTTTATCTGTGCATTTCACTTTGGATAGTTTTTACTGCTTTGTCTTCAAATACACTCCTTTTTCTTCTGCAGTGTAAAATCTGCCATTAACGCACCCAGTGTGTCTTCATCTCAGATATTGTACATTTCACGGATAGAAGTTTGAATTGGGTCTTCTTTGTGCCTTCTGTGTCATTGCTTCACTTCGGGAACATCTGGGAGAGATGTAATTGCTTTAATGTTCTCATTTGCTAATTCGGACATTTGTGTCAGTTCTGGGCCTCTTTTGATGGCTGGTTTCTTCCCTCCTCGTTGTGAGTCATGTTTTTCTGTACCTTTGCTTGCCTGGTGATCTTGCACTGGATGGCAGACATTATCAGTCTGATCTTGTTGAGTGCTGGATATAAATATCCTTGAGATTCTAGGACACGGTTTGATTACTTAGGAAAAGTTATAGCATTTTGGTTTTTGCTTTCAGGATTTTTGGGGCAGGACCAGAGCAGTGTTTAGTCTAGGGCTAATTATGCCCCACTAGGAAGGAGAGAGCTTTCCAAGGAGGCTAGCACCTTACAGACGCCGATGTCTGATTGTCTGCCGCTGGGAGCAGGCACGGTTCCCGGGTCTGTGGGTGCCCTCAGACATGTTGCCCTCTGGTCCTTTGAGGCAGCCCCTGCCCGCCCTGGCCTCGGATCTTTCTAGTACTCCGCTGAGTACGTGAGAGGGATCTTCTGTAGTCCCCCTCTTGCTCTCATCTTTTGGGTTTTCTATCCTATGAGCGGTAGCCGTGTTCATCTCTTGGACTCTCTGCCCTGTCTGCTCACCCCACACACGTGTGGGGGCCCTTCTCCCTGCGTTATGACCCTGAAGCTCTCAAAGAAGCTGAGGTGTCCCAGGGCTCACCTCGTTTCTTTCTCATCTCTTGGGTCACTGTACTTTGTTGCCTGATGACCAGTCCCTTGAAAGCCATTGTTCTCTGCATTTTGTCTCCGTTTGTCTTACGCCGGGAGGAGGGTAAATCTGTCCTTCCACTCCTTCTTGATTGGAAGTGAAAGTCTTCCGCTGTGGATGTTGTGACATGATTTTGTTCCACCGAAGCGCCCATTATTACGTAAGAAGTCTCACGACCAGGAGGAGTAACTTATGCATTATTGTCAAGAAGAAAGCCATTTATTCATTTATTTTCTCGTTCAGGAAATGTTTTCCTAGCCCCTACAAGGCCAGGAGGAGAATGCTAGGAATAAAACAGGCACACTCTGTTTCCTATGTGGCTAATTTGGAACCAGATCCAAGGAATTTTAAGAGCTCGCCTGGGAAAACTTCAGTAAAATACAGCCCTCGTCCTTCAAGCGGCAGACATTTGCTAAGCACCTGGCACCTGCCAGGCCCCGCTCGGCACTGCCCCGAGGAGGACATGGCCCGGGAGCAGCACAGGGACAGGGAATCCAGAAGACTACCTCCTGAACACTAGAACAAATCCATAGAAAAGATGAGTGTGTTTCATTTTGACCGTGAGGTGGAAAGTACCAGAGAAGGTGCCAGTGGAACTGAGTCTTGAAAGGGGGTCAAGGCACAGGGTCACGGAAGGCGAAGGATCAAGGTGTGTTGGGAGAGGTGGGGGAGCCCTGGGGTGTCTGGGACCCGAGTGCTCGGGGTTAGTCTGTGATGAGGCCGGCGGTGCGAGAGTCCTGGGGTGGCTGGCGGCAGGCTCCAGGCGGGATCACACAGGAGCCGAGGAGCGCGGAAGCCACAGAGGGTTTAAGGCACAAATTTTAGGAACAAATGATGTACGGTCGTTTTATATGAAGTCAGAGGCATGGAGGACTTTTGCTTTTATGGTCTCCAAATCCTTTTTGTTTTCCCAAAGGAACTTTATTGTTGTTTCTCAAGTGAAATGTATTTGTTGGCTTGGGAGCTCTTGAAGCCGCACACGCGTGTGTCTTGCCATGACACAGCTGTGTTCCCTTCCACGTGTACACGCATGTGCACGCACACACACCCGTGCCCACAGGCAGATGGATGGAGATGGAGCTCCTGGAGTGCTCGGGGCCCGCGCACAGGCGGCGCTCCGGAGGCTGCGTTCAGGGCCTGGCGCTGCGGGGAATCAGGCCGTCGGTTCTGAATTTCTTGAGTGCGTTGTGAGCATCTCCTTTCCATGGACAAGCCGTGCTAACCCGTGGTCTCAGTCCTCACCCCTGTGCATCTAGCCTTTCCAAGGAGGCCCGCTTCTCTCTGGAGCCCAGAGGACATATCGGTCAGTGCTGAGCCACGAACAACGGGAGGACTTCCATGGCCTCTCACGTTCCCTGGTTAGTGCACTGGCCTCGTGGACCAGGCTCTGCTTGAGCCGCGGGGGGACTCTGGGCTCCCAGTCATCTGACTGGGCTGGGCCTGGCATTGGTTGTGCGGGCCAGTGTCCTCGTAGGGTACTGTGTCTGTGTCCCGAGTCCCCCCGACTCGTATGGGGGCCGGTTGAATCTGCCCAGCCCTGTGCTCTTTCTTTGCTAGGGTCAGAACTGGGCTGGAGGCGACCGCCCATGACTCCGGGAGTGCCCAGGGAGAGGAGAGACACAGCCCAGCTGCAGGGGCACCGTGAGCCACCAGGCCCGGCCTCGGGCTGCCCCTGTGCCTGGCACCTGTCCTCAGGACATCACAGCAGTCAGGGGTCGGGAGGGGACCTGCCTTCGGATAGGCCCCAAAGGCAGAGTTGGATTTCAGCAGCAGACGTGGAGAGAGGGTGCTCCCTGTGGGCACAGCTGCACTGAGGCCCGGGCCCTGAGATGGAAGGACAGATGGTCATGGAGGTCGGGACGGAGCACTTGGTCCTGGCTGGGGTCAGGCAGGCCTCGCCGTGGGGCCCCGGGGAAAGAGAGAAGCGTGCTCTCCCAGGGCCCTGTAGCCCACAGGGCAGAGGGCAGCGGTGACCCAGACTCGGTGCTCACACTTGGCTGAGGCCGTGTCTGTGCCGGGGGTGACCCCGTGCCTCGCGCCAGCGCGCAGCCCCCCCTCCCGGACCTGGCCTCAGCCTCTCGACTTGCTGGTGCTCCCGGAGAGCAGCTGGTGATTTTTCGCCCTGAATGACATGCTCTGTGCCTGGCCTGGGCCAAAGGCCCTCTGCTTAGTTTCTGGGAAAAGCAAATTTATCAGCTTGTGGAAAGGGGAAACGTTTACAGGAAAGAAAGACACAACGAATGACTAATCACAGCCTGGTTCTTGGTCTCCAGAGACCAGTGCTCTAGTCTCTTGCATTTGTTAGGAAAAGGAGCCAAAGAGAGCTCATCTGGAGAACTGGGGGTGCCCTGAGGGCCTCCTGCAGGGTCCCTGCCTGTGTCGATGGGAGGCCACGTGCAGGACGCATACAGGGGACAAGGGGCAGGAGGGAGAGACCCGTGCTCGCCCGGGGGTCCAGCCCCAGTTCTCCGCAGCTGCGCAGAAGGCTGCTGGGCCCGCGCTGGGTGTGTTGGGGACCCCTGGAGTCTCGGCTTTCCCTGTGCCGCTTTGTCGCGCGTCCCCGCAAGGTAAACGGCACTGGGTCATGTCTGCCTGCGACTGGCCCACGGTGTGCTCCGCCACTCCGGGACTTCCAGAAGTGCGTGCGGGGGGTGTTGGCTGGGCCCGGGCCGCGGAGGCGGTTCAAGCTCTGCTCTCGCCGCCGGTCGCGGGCCCTGCCCTCCCCGCGCCCAGCCTTCCTGTCCTTATCAGGAAGCGAGCGTCTCCATAGTGAGGGGCAGCGAGGCGCTCTGGGTTGGCAGGGAGATGCCCGCATTCCCTCGGTAAACGTTAGCAAGTGCCTCTTCCCTGCCGGCAGCTGCTGCTGGCGCCGGGAGCACGGTGCCTGCCCCGGGGCGAGGCAGGGCCCTGGAGCACGGGGAGCATGTGCCGTTGCTGAGCGGTCGGCAGGAGCCGAAGGTCTGCCCTTGCCCACCCAGCCAGCCCGGAGAGCTCTGCTTCCCCGCCCCTCCCCGCCCCTCCCGAGAGCCCACTTTGCTGTTTGCTCATCCTGCACCTGCCCCCCCCGCCCCCCGCCCCCAGCGGGGCCCCTTCTCAGGACCCGTCCCTGCCAACAAGGCACGTCCTCTTGGCCTGTTTTCTGCTTTCCCCACCGGAATATGAGCTTCTTGAAATCAGGTAGTTCTTTGAGGTTCCATTTCTTTCTAGAAACTTGTGTCTTTCTGGAAGAGTGCCTGGCACACAGGAGGGATTGGACGTAGGGTCACGGGGTGGAAATGCATTGACTCATTTCACGACTGTTTCAGGCACCGGGGCTGCCGCGCACAGAGGCCGGTGGAGATGGTGTGGCTTGCGTTAGCGGCTGGCCAGGGTGCTCGGGGCAGCGGGCCCCAGAGCCGGGCAGCAGGTGCTGGTGGCGATGGAATGGGGACCACAAAGCCTTGGGGACCATGAAGCCGTGGGGGCCACGAAGCCGTGGGGGCCGTGGCACAGAGGGAGTGGCTGCCCCTCTGACCCCCGAGTCCTGTCCTTTGGAGAGGGCCCTCCCGTCACCACCGTGGTCACCCGAGAGGCAGTCTGCCTTCCGGACTGATCTGCTGCTTTGCCGGATTCCGGGGCGGGGGTGGGGGGTTAGCCTCAGGAGTGACCCCGGTGCAGTCACGGCCTCTGGTAGCCAAGGGGAGCTTTATCTTCCCTTACTGTCGTTTCAATGATCCCAACTAGCACTGAGTACCATCCCCCTTTTCCTTTGGAGTTTAGTTGAAACCTATTAAAGTGTCCAGGGTGAGGGAAGACAGAGGCAGAGACCACGGTGCGCCTGGCATTCTGCTGGTCCGGCCCTGCCACACGGTGCTTCTGGGAAGGCGAGCACTCCCTCGGGAGCATGGCTCCCCACTGAGAAGCGGCCCTGGGGTGAAGCCCCTGCACTGTGGAGCCCCTGAGAGGTGCCACGGTGGGGAGAGCAGGCCTTAGGCTGGAAGGGGATGTGGCAGCCCAGCCAGGCCCCACCGCCTCCGTGCCCCGCCCTGCAGAGCCACTCTGGGGCTGCACTGGGGACTCCCGTGTCACCAGGAGATGAGCAGGACTCCAGGCGGGGGGCGGGGGTCAGCTGGGGTGCAGCGGAGCAGGGAGCTGATGGGCAGAGTGTGGGATTTCTTGGTGACCCTGGGGCCTTGGGGTGTGGGGCTGAGACAGGGTGGCCATGGAGACAGCTGGGGCGAGGGGGTGCAGGGCCTGTGGAAGGCGCCCTCCTAAGGCCCTGGCCTGGGCTGCTGCATCGTCTTTCCCGATGCTCACCTTCCGCAAGTGAGTCAGCAGCCCCTGGGAGCAAGGGGCCCCACGTGGGTGCCTAGTCCCTGCCCTTCACCACACCAGCAAGGACATTGCGGCTGCTGTGGGCCCCGGGCCACTCCTAAAGCAAGGGGGGCTGTCCGCTGTAAGGCTCGGCCCCTTGCCACTGTGGGTGCCCATGGGCAGGCGGCTCCTGTTTCCTCATTCCAGAACGAGGGATACCCTTGTCTTGGTGGGGAGAAGAGGGTGCTCCATCGGGTCCTCGTCCTCCACGCCTACCCGTGTGCATGGACCTGTGTGAGCGGGCTCACCTGTGCACACACCTGGGCCGTTTGGCTTGATGAATGATCGCTTCCCGTTTGGATCCCGAGGGAGTTTGTAAGCGGGCTGTGGGCCATACCTAGGCCTTGGACACTGGCAGGACTGACCAGTAGTCATTGCATTGTGGATTCCTGGCCAGGAGTGGCATTGGGCCATCGGGGTTTCTCCTGGGACCATGGGCCCATCACATCTGCTGTCCCTCTGGCTCCAGCTGGGAAAGCTGCCTGCTGTACTCACACCCACCTTCCCTCCTCTGCACTGGGCCCCCCGGTGTCCTCCATCTGGATGCTTCTCTCCCTGCCTGCCCACACCTGCCTGAGTTCCTGTGGGGACCTGTGTCACCAGCCTTCGAGGGCCCCCAGTGAGGACAGGGCCCTTCCCAGCCAGCCCAACAGTGACCTTGCTGTGTGGGTAGGGAACTTTGACTCTCCTCTCACAGCACTTTGCATTCTCTCCTTGTGTCGTGCTCAGCTCAGCCCCAAACCAGAACAGCCGGCCGGAGCTGGGGGAGCAGGATTTGTGCATCGGAGCTGGCCCAGCCATGTGGTGTGGTCTCTTGGCTTCTTGGGGGCTGTCTTCACGTCTGTAGTGTGAGGAGTGGCCATTCCTGTCTCATTGGGTGCCGTGGGAATTAAGTCAGGTGGCGCGTACAAAGGCCCTGGGGCCAGCAGAGGCTGGCAGCCGTGGCTGTGGTCATCGCCACGGGGAGGGATGGCGGTGGGTGCGGTGCGGCAGCTCTCGACCAGGACTGTGCGAGGCTGGGCCCCGGGCTCCCAGATGCACGGAACGTGTGATGGATACTGTTGCAGCAGAAGTGTGGAAGCAGCCGGGGGTTCCCTCTGCAGAATAGGGTGCTCCCCAGAGATGTGACATCTGCTTAGCTTTGCCCCTGAAAATGGGTCTTTTAAGGAGAAGCCAGGCCAGAGTGGGGCTGTTGAATGCAGAGCCTCAGGCCTGTGACCCACTTGTGTCCTCCCTCCTGTGGGTATAGCCTGGGAGTGGGACCCTAAAAGCAAACTCCACTGGTGGCCTATTGTGTCCCTAACTATTGCTGGTTAGGCACGTCACCGATAAGGAAATGGACGTGCCCCAAAGTGGTGTGTCCTATCCGAGATCCCATTGGTGGTAAGCGTCAGAGCCCTGATTTGAACACGATTATCAGGTTCTAGAGACCCTGGTGCAGGGATCAATACGTGTTTGCAGAAGGAAGGTTTATCAATGGATTATAACTTGCATTTGGAGAATGCGTGTGAGCCTCTGCAGGCACTCACTCTGGGGTGGGGATACAGAGCACGGGCTGGGGAGGAGGCCAGGTCCAGCCTGGGGGCCACAGGAGCTGTGGGCCACCCAGTAAGCTGGAGCGGGGGACCTCAGGATGACCAGGTTGGGGCCACGTCTGAGCAGGGTTCCACCGAAGACACACGTCCTGCGAGGGCTGTCAGAGCTCAAGGCAGTGCCTGGTCTTTGAAACTTACTTTCCATCTCTGTTTGTCTGTGTTGGGGCCAAAGGGATTTGACAGGTTCCCTGAGGACTAGTGAGAAAGCTGTTGAATTGCTTTTTGTGTTAGATGTTTTGTCTATGAAAATTGCTCGGTGATTATTTTTGTGCCTGTAACCCTTCTGGGGATAAAGCTCTCCAGACTGGATCTGTGTCCTTAAAAGGGGCCACAGGCAGTTTCCGAGCTCCGGGTCCAGCATGGAGAAGCCCAGCAAAGCAGCCATCCCACCCCCGGCCCCAGCAAAAGTCCCCAGCAGGGAGCAGCAGGGGGACACCGAGTGGCCGGTGTGGTCCGCTGGGCTGATGCTCGTTTCCGTGTGTGGAGTTCAGCTGCCGGAGAAGTGCCCGTCCGTGGGATCCAGACGCAGATTGGTGTGGGCTCTGCATTCCCAGACCGTGTGTCTCTCGTACCCTTCCGGCCACCACCGGGGCCTGCCGGGAGCCCGGCTCTCTGCCTGCTCAGGGCATCCCAATCTGCTGCCTTCTGCACAGGGCGCGGTCGGACCCGTGAGCGGATCACGAGCGCTCCCTCGTTTTCTGTTTTTAAACTGACTCTTCTCCTGCCCGGGCCCGGCGCCTCCTTTGAAATCCAGGCTCTTCACTTTCTGGGGCCTTGGCACGTCCTGAAGCTCAGACGGAAGTGGCCGTCTGCTCAGGGGCACGCAGACCGGGGCAGGAGCATGCAGCTGAGTGTCCTCTGGGCGGGACCCTGTGGAGTCGGGCTCGGCCCGCGGAGTCTCCCTGCAGCTTGCGCTCCCCTTCTTGCTGCTCCCAAACGGGGCCACCTGTGCCCAGGTCCTTCTGGTAGGGCCTCTTCTGAGCAAGGAGCCACAGGACGGACAAGATGAACTGACCAGGGCGGGGAGAGAGGAAATGAGACCAGCTGATGCTGTGGCCACTGTCTGGGGCCTACTTCTGCATGGTGTCCTGGGCTGTGGTGCGGCTCTGCTCCCAAGTCCAGCTCCGCAGTCCTCCTGGGCTCCCTGTATCAGCGGCTCGTGCCCCTCTGCAGAGCTGCCAGGGCCTCCTGTGACCCCGTCCTCCTCTGGACACCCCCCAGTTCCTGCCCCCTTTACAGCCCATTGTCTGGATGGCTCCAGCCCCCTTCTTCTCCTCATCTCTGGTCGCCACGCGGTCATGCTGATCTCCCTTCCTTCAAAGAGCCTCCCTCACGGGCCCCCAGGATGCAGCGCCCTACGGACCTGCCCTTGCTCTCACCCCCCGGGCACACGGATACCCACATCTCTGCCCGCTCACGAGCCCCAGGGCTTCTCGCCTGTGCTGCAGCTTCCCTCCGTCCCCACCCGACCTGGAAGTCCTGCGCCGCACAGTTTACCCTGGAACGTGTGTAATCCGGCGGCTTCAGGATCTGCACAAAACCGTGTACCTGTCGGCACCGTCTCATCTGAGAGCATTTTTGTAGTCCCAAGCAGGAGCTGTGGACGGTGGGTCGTTGCTCCCCGGTCCTCCCCGTAGCCCTGGCCGCCCCACACCCACTTCCTGTCTCCACGATCAGTCTGGACATCTTAGTGTCCACAGGAGGGGGTCACACCACGGGTGGCCTTGTGTCTGGCGCTCGCTTGGGCGGTACTGTCGGATTTCTCGGTGCTGCGGCATGTGTCGGCCTGTCGCTCCCCCACACAACCCCTGCCTGCTTGGACAGCTAATGGGCACCTCAGCGTCATAGGGCAAGACGGACTCTGTAGTCCCCCGAGCTCCCAAATCCCCATTGTTGGCCTTTCCCCCTCCAGGCCCCTCACTCACCCCCTGAGCACTCTGCCCCTGACCACTTCTTACCATACCCCCCATTCACCTGGGCTGAGCAACCCCCGCCGTCCCCGTCACTCTGCCCTGCTCATGGCAGGCCGAGGGAGCCCGTCAGCTCCCACGTCTCCTCTGCTACAAGCCCCCTGGGGGCTTCCATTTCACTTGCTGGAAAGCTGCGCGCATCTCGTCTTGAGGCCCGGCCGGACTCAGCGCCCACGCCCTGGTCTCGTCTCCGCCCAGGATCACTGTGTGCTCAGGCCTTTCCACCCGCTTGGCCTCGGCCTGACACACGTTCCCATAGGTATCTGTGTGTCCAGCTCCTTCCAGGCTCGGCATCAACATCACCTCCTTACAGAGACCGTCACTGACAGCCTTGCATCTGTCTGTCACTGATGAATGTAGACATGTGCATGCGCGTGTGTGTGCGCGTGGGGGGGCTGCTTGCTGGTTTCCTCTCCTACCTCTCCAGGGGTGACCCCGAAAGTCAGGGACCTCACTGGGTTCCCAGCGGGGAGCCAGTTCCAGTAGGTGGCGGATGCCTGTGGAAGGGTTTGCTGGGAGAGGGACGGACAGATGGGTGGACGGACAGATGAGAGGGTCGGCTGGTAGGGAAGACAAGCCATAGGTTCCGTCAGATTTTTGGAGTTCCCGTGACTCAGGAAAGGCATTTCAGTAAGGAACTGTTTTCCCAGATAAAGCCATAGTTTCATGGCCCACTCTCTCCAAAGACCCGCCGTAGCGGGGCCTTGGCCAACGAGGGCGAGCTCGGTTGTCAGACTGGGTATGTCCTGACCCCGGCTCCCCGCAGTGCTTTAATCAAGTCACCAAACCCACCCGAGCGGGTCTTCTTCTCCCGAGAGCCTAGCTTACAGGGTCACTAAGAAGACAAAACCGATTTGCTTGAAACACGCCGGGTACCTCATGGCTGTTAAGGTCCTCGGTCCATACGGATCTTTCCCCTGTTCCCTCGTAGGGCAAACAAAGCTGTCAGCAAGTCCCGTTAGAGACCCATCTCTGCTTTCAGGAAGCCGTGAGCCAGGACGGCCGGCGTGGATTCAGGGCTCGGAGGGGAGGTGCGAGCCGGGACGGCCGGTTTTGGAGCCTCCGTCTCTCTCCAGCTAGGGCCTACTGTGCCCACAGGGCCCTGGCCGCTGCCTTGCCCCCCCCCATAACCCCAGGAGCCTCAGAGCTGGGGTTCTGATCCCCGCTCTTTGGGGGACAGAGGGCAGCTCAGGGCTATGATGGAGGCCTAAGTCTCATCACTGAGAGGGGTGACCCGGGGGCCCCTGCTCCCAGGCCTCCACCCCGTTGCTGAGCTAGCACAGGCTGCTCAGAAGATGGTGGAGAGGACCGAATGATTTAGGAGAACAGACTGCTTCCCGCAGCCTGATTGCATTCTGGCTTCTCAGATGCTCATGACACGCTCCTCTGGGCCCCCCGATGCCACAGCCCTTAGCAAGCCCTCTGCTTGGTGCCCCGGGTGTCGTGGGAGCCCCACACAGGCACTCCTCGGTCACGAGTCTGTCTGTTGGGAGTCAGGGCTCCCTGTCCTCTGCCCAGGTGTAGCAGGGCCCTTCCTCAGGGGGCCAAGAGGGAGTGTCGCTGCCCTGTAGAGGGCTGCTGTCCCAGTGTGGAGAGTGCAGAGTGCGCAGGGAGGTGTGAAGGGGAGCAGAGCACAGGGGGGACCGTGCACCGTGGGCAGCCGGGGGAGAGGAGAGCAGGAGAGCACCGGATCTCTGGAAAGGGTGAAGGCACCGGCTTTGGAGAGCGAGTGGGCGTGTGGCCCTGAGTTCAGGCTGATGATCAGGGGCCGTTTCTGTGGGGGCCACCCAGCCCGGCCAGCAGAGAGGGATGGGAGTGCTTGCCGGCGCGACGCCACGTGCTGGAGAGATTGGCACATGCAGGGTCCGTCACGTGTCCTGCCATCTGAGGGGACGTCTCCAGCCTTGAGATCGTCGAAGGTGCGGCCGACCGAAGTGTGAGAGGGGAGGGAAAGGGGAGAGCCGGCCAGGGCCGGAGCTCCCTGAGTCCTCTCTCTCCTGCCCTGAGCCCTGGGGACCCAAAGATTCTAGAGTGAGTTGAACTCAGCCCTCCCTGTCCTTCTGAAGGCGTCGTGGTCAAGTTAGGAGGAGGGGCGCAACAAATCCGACGTGGGTTCGTTAGCTCCATGTCCAGGCCGGTCTCCACTCGTGCTCCTGCCCGAGCCCCACAGACGGGGGGTGGGCGCGGCCGGCCTGCATCTCTCCCTTTTACCAGCAAAGGCTGGGGCTGCTACCCCTCTGGACCAGGAGCCTGGTGCGCTGCTGGGAGGCCCCTCTGGGATTGCACTCACTTTCCTGCTAAAAGCACACCCAGCAAGCAGGGTTTCAGTCTCACTGAGGCCCTGACCTTGGCCCAGAGAGGTACGTGCTGCTCGTCAGCAGTGGCCAGGAGGGGCCGATCAGCCAGAGCAGGGCGGGGGCAGAAAGGCTGATTCTAACCTCCCACGGCCCGCCTGAGGCTGCCGGCCTCTGCTCCTCCGCTGGCTTCCCCGAGCCGGAAATGGCCTCCTCGGTCCACGTCCGTGCGTCCCACCACCCGTGCCCGACTGCTCCCCCGGCCTACCAGGGCCCTAGCCGCGGTGTTCGTTGTGTCGGAGTGAGTCCTTACTATGGGTGGGCGCCAGGAACACGCAGCTCTGCCTGCAGGACTGTCCCCCTGGGGCAGATGGTGTTTGGACGGGACCACAGTGGTTTCCCAGTGCGGCCTTGTGTTCCCCATCAACAGGATGGGCCTCTTTCTGCACCTGGTTGGATCGGGGAGGCCCTGTGGCTGCTTTGACCCCCCAGATTATGGCAGAGGGTCCCAAAGCCTTCCACTGGCCTGACGGCTCCCTCACCGCCCCTCAGACGTCAGCAGCACGTACGCTGTGTGACCACACCGAGACCACGGTGCCATGTAGGGCCACGCAGGCCTCCGGGATGGGGCAGGAAGGAGCAAGGGCCCCACGGATATCACACGGATCAGAGCAGGTGGATGGCCCTGCCGAGCCCTCCCTCAACCCCCGACCTCAGCTCAGAACCAGGAGCCAATCCAATGGCTGTTTGAGCCGCTGTATTTCAGGGGCATTGGCCGTGCCCCACAGTGACCAGTACCCTGCTCCCCGTACTCCCCTCATAAGCCCTCTCCACAGCGGGCGGGGGCCACCTTGCTCCTCCCCAGCACCCGAGGCCACGCGAACAAGGTCCAAGCTGAGCCGCCCAGACAACGGAACTCTCTGGTCTCCCAGGTCTGGTGGCCAGAAGCCCGAGACCAAGGTGTTGGCAGGGCTGGTTCTTTCTGCGGCTGTGAGGGAGTCTGTTCTGTCCTCTCCCGACTTCTGCTGGGAGACAGATGGTCCACAGAGACCCACACATGAAGACTGTTCACTCGGTGCCGCGCTGCTAAGATACGGAACAGGGACTGTAACTGAGGGCCAGTGGGGTCCGGGAAGGACCTCTCCGGGGGCAGACCTTGCGTTGGGAGCCGAATGATGGGCCAGGTGCAATCACGTGCAGATCTGGGGCAGTGTTCCAGGTGCCGCAGCACGTGCAAAGGCCCTGAGGTGGCGGCAAGCGTGGTGTCTTTGAGGAGCAGAAGGAGGCCCTGTGGGCTGCGGGGACGATGGGGGTGGGCAGGAGCCAGGCTCCAGAGGGTCCTGGGGCGGCTGCTACAGTGTGTGGGTTTTTATTCTAAGTGAACTGAGAAGCACGGGTGGTTTTTCAGCAGGGAGTTATGCAACATGGCTTGTGCCGCTCTGTGGAGAATGAGAATAGCAGCCGGGAGGCCAGGTAGGTGGAGCTGGTGCCGCTGCGAGAGGGGAGGGAGGGATGTGGAAAGGGGGGGCGTGGAGGTGTCCCTGGGCCTTTCTTGAGCTGCGGTGGAGGCGGGAGTGCAAGGCAGGGTCCGTTGGGCCCCCGCGTGGGGCCGCCGGGGAGACGGTGGCTGTGTGGGCCGGGGCAGAGCGAGGATGGGTCCTGGAAGGCACTCAGGGTCGGGGCCAGGCCTGGGAGGTGAGGGGCTGCGGCAGCTCGCAGCCCGGGGGAGGGGTTTCTCCGTGGGCATGGCCACCCGGCCACCCTCTGAGCCCGTGGCAGGGGACTGCAGGCCGGGCCCCCCCACCCAGGGGAGGAGCCTGCGCTGCGTTTGGGGGGCGGCAGGCAAAGCAGGACGGTCAGAGGCTACAAAGGTGTCCCAGGCGTGGGCTGTGAGCCAGGTGAAGACAGCTTCCCTGAATGCCCTGGACCCCTGCTGTCGGGCCCCAGCCGGCGGCCTTCCCGGCCCTCCGCAGCTGCCGCAGGACTGGAGGCGCATGTGGGGGGCTCTTGCCCTGTGCCCAGGCCTGCACGGGCCAACAGCAGGAGCCCTGCACTACCGCGCAGGACAAGAGAGCACCAGCAGTAGCCCGGATGGTCCCCGAAGTCACCCCGGGACCTCTGGGCCCTGCTGAGCTCCCCAGGGCAGTCATCGTGCTGCTGGTGCCCACCGTACCTAAAGCACCCGGGCCCGGGGGCTCCATGTTCCCAACACCTGGTGTCCAGCTGGGGTGTCTCACATGGTAGTTGACGAGCACAAGGGCCTCCTTCTCCCGGGCTGTGGGGTGCAGGCTGGGGGATCAGCCCACTGCAGGGGTCCCCTAGCTTTCAGGAGTAAGGGGGGGCCAGAGCCGCTTTTGCCCTATTTGCAGTGGGCATCTCAGAGCTCACAGGGGCCCTCACGTGGGCACCTAGAACCCCACGAAGGAATGTCTTCAGGGGCAGCCCATTGGCCATCAGACACTCCGGCCAGCAGGTCCCATGGGATGACGGCTGGGCCGACCCTGGCCAGGCACGTGCAGGCGCTGTCCCTCCCCCATCTGCCTTTGCAGTGGGTCAGCCTCCTTGTGCCGGGGGCGTGAGAACATAGTCTGTGCTCGGCAGGGAGACGGCTCCCAGGCACGCTGGTTGGACCCCAGGCCCAGGGCACGCATGGGGTTGGGGACTGCTGCTGGGGCTCAACCAGAGCCCACTGAAGGTCCCCACTGGCACCCGGGCCAGAGATTACCCGGGGAGACTGGGAGCAACAGGCAGCCCCCAAGGGTGGGATGGGGAACCCTGTGACTGCCCGAGGAGAGCAGCAGGAGCTTGGAGCCCTAACGAAATCTCCTGGTTGTCGGGTTAAGAGCCCCCCACCCTCAGTCCCAGCTGCCCAAGGAACAGACTGTGTCTGCAAACAGCCACCTGTCTCCCAAGCCTGGTTAGGGAGGGCTACGTGGCCCTGGGCAGATGGCAGCCCCCAGGGGCCCCGCTCGGTTGGGGCGACGTGCACCCGCTGCTCCAGAGCCAGGAGGGCCGGGGTCTCTGCTCATCACCCGGCATTCCCCGAGCATCTGCAGGCCGGGCTCTTGGAGCCCGCAACCCCCTCCCAGCTGTCCCTGGGCCTTTGCTGTGGACAGTGAAGGTTGGGGGATACTGCCCAGGGGGAGGGGATCGGGTAGGCCCTATCAGGGGTCACACAGACAGATCTTCTGGCCTGCCACACCCCAGCCTCGAGACCTAGGCATGGCCTCGGCATGGTGGTGTACCCCATCTCTGGAGCAGAAAGTGACTGTCTCGCCGACGGTTATGCCGGGCCCTGGGGGACTGGCAAGTGCCTGGTCCCTGCCTCCACACTCCCGCCTGCATCTCCGGGGGACTTCTTTATCTCTAATTTTTAATTTTCTGTTAATGAGAAACCCGTCGGCAGGCAGATCTGCATCATTTCACAGAAGGTTCAGCCCCGTCTGCTGGGGCGGGGCTTGGGTCTTACAACTGCGCCAAGACTGCTTCTCCTCGGACTCCCCAGCCCGAGAAGCAAGAGCTGAGCCTGCCCTCACCCCAGACTTCACGCAGGGCCCGAGGCTAGGCACAGAGATGTGTTACCTCGTGTTCTAGGAACAGACCTGCCGAAGTCCCCACCGGCACAGCGGGAAGTGTGCTGACCCCGAAGGGGTTTGTCTGCGCTTCTCCGTCCTATCAGCACCCCCTGCCCAAGTCCCCCCAGAGGTCAGAGCAGGGGCTGACCTGAAGTCTCCCCGCTGGGGCTAGTGGGGCCCTGTGTGTCCCCGTGTGCCCCAGGCGAACCCTGGAACGGCTCACAGCCCCCGCAGATCTGGTGCTCACAGGACGGACCAGGAGACCAGCTGTCAGGCCTCCGAGCCTGTGCTCAGAGCAAGGCATATCCTGGCACGGGAGACCAACGGGAGCCCCTTGCTCTACTTGGGCAGGTCCAAGGGGCTTCACAGAAGAGGGAGCAGGGGCCGGGGGTGTGGGAGGAGTGAAGAGACCCTCTTGGCCGCTGGGACCTCTGAGGGTCGGTTGGAAGCTTTGCCGAGGACCCCGCGTCCTTTGGTCTGCTGCTCTGTGGAAGGCTTCTGAACACAGGGCCACTCTCAGCCTGTGCTGGAGAGGGAAGGGACAGGCAGGGCCCCCAGAACCCTGGCACTCCACCAGGCTGGGCCCTTCCCGGCCCATCTTCCTGCTACCATGATCTCTCTTCCTTGCCCTTTGCTCTCCTCATCCGGGATTACAAGGACAGAGAGTGAAGGGCGGGTATTCACCCCCGACGAACCCGAAACCCCGCCCCACCCTCCCCCCGACGGCAGGCTTCTGTCGGGACCCAGAGCCTCCGGACACGCATCCACACATGGCCAGGCCTTCTGTTTAGAGGAAGCCCGGAGGTCAGACACCTGCAGTGTGTGGGTCCCGGTGGCCCGGGCTCCCAGAGGCAGGGCTGGGGTTGGAAGCCAGGCCTGGGAGCTGCCCCCCCACACCCTGCCCACCATGGTCGAGCGGCTGCCCTTCCTCCCCAGGCCTGGGGTCGAGCGCGTGTTAAGCCTCCAACGTGGGGCTCGTGGTGGGCATGGGGAAGCCGTGTTGTTAAGGAGAAAATGGCCGACGCGTGTTGAAATGGAAGGAAACATATTCCGGATGGTTCCTGCAGGGGTCATGGAGAGTGGGGGGCGATCAGGCCCCAGTCAGCAGGCAGTGGGGTTTAGAGACCAGGAGCGGAGGAGGGGGCGGAGACCGGAGGGAATTCTTCCTGCGGGCAGGCCCTGCCCTCAGATGGGGGCGGGGTTCCCCCTAACTGACCCACAGCAGCACAGAGCCAGACAGAGGCCTGCTCCAGAGAACTGTTTGTCGGCCCCTCCCGGCCGCGCCTCTGCAATCTCCTCCAGGTCCCCAGTCCCCAGCCTACACCTTGGGTCTCATCAGGGCCCGTGGCAGCCTCACGTTGGCTCTCACTTCTGTCCTGCCTGTCACCCCGTCAGACTCTGCTGTGCTTTTCCTCACCCTCCCCCGCTGCACGGTTCAGGGCTTGCCGCGTGGTCAGGAGATGCTCCTGGTGGGGGTGGGGGGCGCAGGCCCCCAGAGGTCCCAGGTCACCACCCCAGGAGTCCCCAAGGCCTCCCTGCTCTGAGGTCTGTGGGTCATTTGGGGACCAGGCACCCCCGTCTAGGGCCGGGGGTGACTGTGAGGGTTGCAGGGGGCCGGGGGCCTACCGCTGGAGGGGGGTGGGCGAGGCTGGGCCACCAAGGGAAGGCTGGTTTGTGTCACCCAGACAGCCCGTTCTGGGCCTCCTCCGTAGTGTGGGGGGTTCCGGGCCGCACCGCTGCCCACGAAACTGCTGGGCAGACCTGCCTTATCCTCCTTGCCACTATGTAGTCAACCTCTGGGGGCCCAGTAAGGGGCCCGTAACCCAAGAAACTTCCCAAAAAGAACAGGCCCTGCCCAGTGCTGAGCAGGCGCGTGATGACGGACGTGAGCACAGCGATCTGTCTAGAGGCCTCCCTGCCTGCTGAGTGCTCCCTGGGGTCTTGGGGAGCCGCGTGGAAAGGGCCAGGGAGAGCAACAGGACTGGGTCTCCCCCAACCCTGCCTCCTGGCCCAGGGCCACAGAGAGCGGCAGATGGGATGACCTAAGGCCCTCCCCTTGGGTTGGGAGGCCAGGAATGAATTTCAGTGTCACCATTCCCTATCCCAAGACAGTTGGAGGCAGGTGGCTCTGGGCCCATTTTGGGAAACAGGATTAAGGGGAGCCTAACTAAGGCGCCGTGGGTGCCTCTGCTCCTGTTTCCCTCTCGCCGACCGGCCACAGCCTGGCCAGTGGCCCCAGAAGGGGACGAGGACCTGGACAGAGCCCTCGCCCACGCTGATGGTGCCGGACAGTTCTCAGGGCTCTCAGCCCCAAGGAGTACAGGCCACCCAGGCCACCTTGTCCCGGTACTCGGAGCTGCCTGCCAGCCCCTCGAAGCCTGTGCTCTGTGTCATCCTGGGCCCAGGACTCGTCTGGCTCAGAAGGCCGGTCCCCCAGCCCGGGAACAGCCGGGGAAGCAGGGCACACGTGGGCCGGCTGACACAGAGCTCACCATCCCTTTGTGCCTGTCTCTCTCTCCTCTGCCAAACTAGGGCACCGTCCCAGCTGTCCCTGCAGCAGGCCGGGGGCCATCCCATCACCCCCTGCTCCGCTGGCCCCGAAAGCCAAAGCAGATGGCCCTGCCGGCCCTTCCCAGGACCCCAGGTCGTGACCGTGCCGTGCAAGGTGGAGCTCCCGTGGTTCGCCTCGTGTGATCGTCACGGGTGCTGTGTGCACTTAGTGCTATGGCCCATTTTACAGATGGGGTAACAGAGGCTTGGAAAGACGTCGGCCAGGGTTTAAGTCTCTGAGTCAAAACGCAAGGCTGGTTTTATAAGAGCAGGAGGGAAGGGAATTGTACCTTCGGCTTGTGTCCCACACCAAGGTGGAGACTGGCTCGTGGGCTCCTGTGGGACACAGGGAGGGGGCACTCCGGGGGCAGGGAGAAGCTGGGCTGAGGTGCCGCCCCCCACGAAGTTTCTGCCGATCCCACGTGAGCTCTGGAGAAGGGGTGGCTCCTCGGGGTGAAGGGTCCGGGTCTCAGTACCCCATGTCAGTCTGGCATTGGACGTGGGCCACCTGGAGGGGGTGGAACCATGCCCCTAAGTCAAGGCTGCCTCTGGGGGGGGGGGGGGTTGCGCGCAGGTAGCACCGCCAGCCCCTGGGGGACGAAAGCCTCCCCCTAGGGCAGCGCCTGTGGGGGCGGCAGCAGCCAGTGTCCGGAGACGGTCTGTGCTCCGGGGGGCGTCGGGGCTGTCTCTCCTGGGGGTTGCTGGAGGCATCTGGGGTCGAGGCCATCCGTGGGTCTGTGGTGGCACGTGCTGGTGAGTAGATGGCTGAGACCAGGCAGTCAGAAAGGGCTCTGGGGGTCGCTGGTGACCGCCCCATCTCACAGCAAGACCCGGAGGCCCAGAGAGCCAGGGAAGGCTTGGCTGGGCTGTGCGGGCTGTGCTGCCCGCGGGATTGCTGCCCGCGCGGGTCCCCCGAGCCAGATGAACCCGAGTGCCCCAGAGCGGCGCGCTCTCTCTGCAGGTCTCAGCTCGCGGGTTCATCCCTGGCGCGATGAAGTCAGTGCAGTGCCGCAAATATTTGTTGAATGCCTGTGAAGTGCCAAGAAGTGGGGTTGGGAGGTGCAAACAGCGATCGTGTCCCAGTCGCGGTGATGAACCGACAGACGACTGGCCGTCCTGCGGGCCACTGTGACACAGCGTAGGGGAAGGGGCTGACGTGGTCCAGCTCGGCGGCGGGCCAGCCACAGGCACGTTCCGTCATCCCTAGGACCGCCTTCAGTCTGTTCCAAGTGAGGATTCTGGAACTCCTAAAACGAGTGGCTTGCCACAGGGCCGAGGGCAAACAGATGTCAGAGGTAAGTCAGTGTGGCCTGTTTGATTCAGACAGCCCAGTAAACGCACGATCAAGGCCCCAGGGAAGTGTGGACAAGTCTGGAAAGAATAGGAAAGGCTTGTTGCGTTGGAGGCATTTGTGGGTTTAGGCCCTAAAGAGTTCAGGAGAGTTCAGCAGGCACTGGGGGTACCCCCCCCGAAGGAAGAACAGAATAAATTAGTAAAGGAGGAAAACGAAATTGAGAAATACGGTGGGAAGTGAATGAGAGAGGGAGGAAGGGATGGATGGACGGACGGATGGACGGTAGCTGGTGGGTGGCGGATGGCAGATAGAGCGCTGGGTGGTAGGTAGATG
The DNA here is from genome assembly GCF_922984935.1 of Meles meles. NCBI lineage: Eukaryota > Metazoa > Chordata > Mammalia > Carnivora > Mustelidae > Meles > Meles meles. The sequence goes on from NC_060066.1 coordinate 3,696,457, forward strand.
GATAGATGCTGGGTGCTGGATGGGTGGTGGATGGATAGACGGGTGGTACGTGGTGGGCAGATGGACGGACGGATGGTACATGGATAGACGGGTGGGGGCTGGGAGGGTTGGGGACGGAAAGGTGAGTAGGTGGCTGATGAGGGATGAGTGTGTGTGCACCTGGATGGGTGGGTGAGTGGGCGGGTGGACCGGGACAGACGGACGGCGTGCTGCCCAGTGGTGGTTGAGTGCGTGAAGACGGAAGATGAAGTATCCAGCCTGTGCCCCCGGGAGCCCCATAGCTGGGCAGGTTAGAGAAGCTGTGAGGGTCATGTCGGCTGAGAGTGCCACAAAGCCACGGTCAGCAGCTTCGGAAAGCAGAGAAGCAGAAGCCCAGGCCTGTGGCCGGGGGTTACGCACTGTTGTCGGAAGTGGGTGGGCAGTGTGCAGAGACCGAGAAATGAGCAAGAGCCGGGGGAGGCCCTGATACCCCGAGCAAGGATGCTTCTGGGGGACCCGGCTTCTGGAGGGGCCGAGCTTGTCTGAGAGCCGCACTGTGGTCAGAGCCAGGGGCTGTGGTCTTGACCCCTGAGCACCCGTGGCCTCTGGGTCCCTGCAAAGATGTGTTCTGTTTAGTTTGGGCTACGGGTCATTCACAGCTGAGAAATGCCGTGGTTTTCAGATGACATCTGACAGAATCGGGCCAGACTTCTCAAATGCAAGGCCAGGTGCGTGCGGCGGGAGGGCAGCCTGTAACCTTTCCCAGGGACGGATGGGCTGGACTCATTTCCAGCGGTGTATGGGTCAGCTCTGTGGGAGCAGGGCGGTCGTTCCTCAGGGAGGCCCCTGCAACCCCACAGGACTGGTCCAGGCCCTGCTCTTGGCAAGGCCTCCCCGCTCCCCACTCAGTCTGGCCCCCTACAAGCCTCCGAGTGGGCAGGGCCCCGGCCGGTCGCCCGGCGGAGGGGCTCTGGGCTCCTGTGCTGACGGCGCACTCCCTTCCTCTGTGTCCACGGAGCAGTCTTCCCAGTCCGTGTTCCCGGCCGCTGCTGCAGGGCACAGGTGAGCTCGCATGGAAGCCAGGCATGCGAGCTCGGTGGCTGAATCTCGGCTCGGGCAGGTGACCCAACCCCTGTGCGCCTCATCCGTAAAACGGTGAGAGCAAGCCCGACGGTGCCGTGGGTAGGTTGTCCCATGAAGCCTCCGAGGGCCCTTGTGAGGCTTCACGGGGTAATCCGTCCACGGCACTGAGAACAGTGCCAAGTGCACAGGGAGCCTCGAAAGAGTGGGAGTTCAGATCCTGTTGTGGTGGTGGAGGCAGCGGCCGCAGGGAGACGGGGAGCGGGGGGTGGGGGGGGGGCGGACAGCGGCTCTGGAAGGAACCGGCCCCTTCCCTCTCACACACGCCCTCATTCACAGGCGTTTGCTGGCCAAGAGAGGAACAAGCCTCGGGCCCTGTCTCTGGGGCTCCCAGTGTGTGGGGACACAGCAGGGACAGGCAGGGACAGCCAGGGTGGCCAGGCTGCAGTGGGGAGGGCTTTCCGGGGAGGGACCCAGCCCTGGGAGCGGATGGCGCGCTCGCACGGGCCTGCACGCACACAGCATCCTGATGCTCCATAGCCCTTTTCCTTTTCTAGAGGGTGGGGAGGGGCAGAGCGGGAGAGAATCTTAAGCGGGCCCCGCGCCCAGCACAGAGCCCACGCAAGACTCAATCTCACAACCCTGAGATCGTGACCCGAGCCGAAACGACCGTCGGATGCTCACCCAGCTGAGCCGCCGGCGCCCAGCTCTGGGGCCCTTTGTTGTCCAGCATCCCTCCCGGCAGGCCCCCCATCCCATCCTACAGACGGGGAGACCGAGGCGGAGTGACAGCCACCCGGCAGGGCTTGTCGGCCCCGCGCCCAGGGCAGCCCTGGCGCGCACCAGCTCCAGTCACGACCCTGCTCAGGTGTGTTGTCTGTGGTCACGGGACCAGGGAGCCCTCTCCGCAAGGACAGTCCTGACGTCTCTGCACAGCGCTCACCCCGGGAAGCGCTGGTCCTGCTGGTCTTGGTGTTGCTGGAGGGGCAGAGCGCTCTCGTGTCGTTGGCCTGAGGACAGGTGGGAGGATCAGGAGCTTGTGTGACCTACGGCAGCCACCAACGCTTAGAATGGCACCTTCCACCTGCTTGTGCTGGGGCTGGTGACCCTGTGGACAGCTGCGGTCCCAGTGACCCCTCAGGACACGTCCCTCAGGCCCCTGGGGTGATCCCGGGACCCCTAGATCCTGGCCTCTCAGAAGCCACGCAGCCCTGGAGGGGGACGAGAGGGCTGTCCCTGAGAGCGGAAGGCTATAAGCTTGCTATGGACCCTGTCAAGTTCCTTCTTCTCTAGCCCTGGGCTGCCCATCCCCGGGGGCTGAGCAGGGCTGAGCGGCACAGGGGTGCCCCTCGCCCCATGCTCCTCTGCAAACCCGGGAGGACCCCGCCAGTAGCATGGGGCTGCAGCCCGAGGGCATGTCTCGTCTGTGCTGGGGTCTGCTGGGGTGGATGGGCCAAGGGGGAGTGGCACCGTAGGGAGACGTCCCTCGGGGACTTGGTACGTCCATGCTCCTTCGCGTGGCATGGGCCTTCCGCAGCGAGACTCGGAACCTCGCACACGTCCTGAAGCCTCTGGGACGCTCCAGCGCTCGTCAGAGAGGCCCAGCCTGGGAGCCGGGGACACCGCTCCGGGCCTCTGTGGGCGGGAGTAGCTCCAAGGAGGGCCTTCGGGACCGGCATGCCGCCCTTGCCACACCGGGACATCTGGGCACCTAACTGAGACTCTCTGCTCCGACGTCCCCCTGCGATGCCCTCCTACCCTCTCCGGCCCCTTCTCCCTGGGTGGAGTGGGGTGGGCTGAGGTGCGAGGGGCCCCTCCCCTGGGGTGTGTGCAGGCCTCAGTCTTCCCCAGTGCTGGCAGCTCCCCAGGCCCTGGGGGAAGCAGAAAATGAGGCACCCTGTCTCCTGTCCATATCCCTGTGAACCCCGCAGCCTCCTTCCAAAGTGGTGCAAACTCGGTGGGGCGGTGCTTGCCGGTGGTTCGAAGGGGCAGCTTTTTCGTGGCAGGGCAGCTCCAACCCTGTTCCCCATTCCACACAGGGCAGCAAGCTCACCACCACCCCGTGGTTTGGTCACTTGGGCCGCTCAGAAGGCTCTTCTGGGGCGCTAGTCGTCTAGGCTCCAGGACACCGTGGTTCCAGGAGAAACTCTGGCTGTTGTCATTCTAGAGTCTGTTTGACCCATGAACGTGGGCCAAGCAGCAGCCAGGTGTCAGGCCCAGGCTGCATGCGGAGGGGGGGCAGCCTCCAGGCGCCGTGTCCAGCGAGCACAGCAGGCAGGACACATAGGGCTGTGGCTGGCTCCACGGAACGAGGGGTCTGTGCCCGGCTTCCTACGGTCACGTTGTGGGGCTGAGCCCGGGCACGAGTGCTGGGAAGTGACAGCCTGTTCTGAGAGCATCTGGAACATCCCTCTCGTGGAGCAGGCAGGGAAGCAGAGGCTCAGAGAGGTTAAGTGAGTTACTTCAGGTCACACAGCAGCCAGTAGATAGCTGAGTTCATTATTCAGGTGGCACGGTGAGGGAGTCCTGAGCCCGCCCCCTCAAAGAGCAAGTCTTGACCGGAGGCAGCTTGTCACAGAAAACTCCTGGGGCGGGTCCGTGCGCTGTGTGCGGAGGAGCTGGTTTGGCCTGGGTGTAGGACAGGCGGTCTTCCTGGAGGAGGTGCTGCTCGAGCTGAGTTGTGAAGAGGCCGGCAGGAGTCGGCAAGGAGCAGGGTTTGAGGGGCATCGCGCATGGCTTCAGAGGCTGCCGCGGGCAGGGTAGAGTCACAGGGCACCGGGGGAGGGCGACACAGACAGGGAGAGGCAGGCGGCCTTCAGCTCGGTCTGGAATACTCTGGAATCATCGCTGCACCGAACATCATTTTAGGGCCATGCTGGGCCCTGGGGAACGGTGGAGGTGCCCAGCCCCAGGCCTCAGGAGCTGCATCCCCCAGGCCAGTGCAGAGTGCCAGGTGCAGGGACCCCGGCACCAGACTGGGTGGGCAGCTTCCCTGGGGAGGGAGGCCGAGCTGGACAGGCGAGCCGGGCGGGCTCCCAGGCAGAACAGCACACAGCCGGCGGGGACCGTTCCCTGCACCGAACGACCCCCTTGTGCACGGTCACCAGAGAGGAGGGCCTGCGGGTCGCTGGCGTGTGACCCGGCCTGCAGGGGAGCAGGTCCTAGGCTTGGTGTTGCATCACGGAGGCAGTGCGGGGGCTCCCTGGGTGGCGGGGACCTGCTTTATGTAGAAAGGCTTGCAACGAGATAAAAACTGAGCGATCGAAAAGGTGCAGACGTTGCCGGCGGACAGAGGAGTCAGTTTGAATTCTCGGCTGTGCTCGGAAGGAGGGCTCTGCCTAGCGCCACCGGCCAGCAGACCGATCGCCCACTTTTCTCTCCCGCGTTCCTCCCCATTTATCTCCTGCAGGCTGACGCGCGCGTCTGAGTCCAGGCGTCAGAAGTGGGTGGCTTTACCAGAGGTTTGTCCCTGGCGAGCCAGGGTGTTCCCTGTCCCATCGGGCAGTAACGGGGACCCGGGGCCCGTCAGCTCCGAGCCGCGCTCCTGCATTTCCTTCCAGGTGCTGGGAGCTTGGTCCCGGGGGAGCTCGAGGCCTGTACCTGTCCCCACTCGGCGTGGTGAGAAACAGCCCGGATTTCAGGAACAGAACACCAGCCTTCCTGTATTTAGGTTTTGTGCTGTTTTGGTTGGGGGAGGGCTTTCTGGAACTCATGGGGGGATTCCCAGTTCTGCCCGTTCTGGGGCCCCGCCTTCCCTGTGGCCTCCCCCAAGGCTCCACGCCCCACTTCTCTGTCGTGGTGGGAAGAAGGCGACGGTAGGAGGTGCGTGTTTGTGGGCCAAGTTTGGGGGACATCGTTTCCCCTCCTGTGCCCCAGCCAGGACTCCGTCCCCTGTTCACACTCGCCACCCAGGAGGCTGCGGTCTGGCGGTGTGCCCGGCAGGAAGGCAACAGTCTGGCAACCCCCTGCCAGCCTCTGCCACCAGAGCCTCCTCAAGTTCAGTGTGCCTTCAGGGAAGAGGCGGGAAGGCTCCCTTGGTGAAGGGGACGTGTGAGCAGGGCCTTGTGACCGCAGGGCGGGGGTCGTGTGCGCAGGAGAGGGCCCCAGGAGCCCAGCACAGAAGGCGGGGGGGGGCATAGACGGCTGCAAACGCCACCGTCAGCACGGAGCCCCCAGGGAAGGGGCCTGTGCCGCTTTGGTGCTGGGGAGACCTGGGTTCAAATCTCCGGGACTGAAGGGGCCACGCCGTGCGCTCGGAGCCGCTGCCTGGGGCCCCTCATCGCAGCGCACCTGCTTGGCGGGCTCCCAGCTCAGCCCTGCTGGGCGCGTCTCCTCCACTCCGCGTGCCAAACCTCTGGTTGGGTGTGGGGCATCGTGCCCGCCTTCAGGTGAGAGAGCAGGCTCTCTGGGGTCTGAGGGGCTCACCCCAGCCCTCCGCTCGGCATCTGAGCTCAGCCGAGAAGCCCTGCCCCAAAGCTGTGGAGGGTGTCTGGGGGATGGGACCCCAGACCCAAGCGTCTCTGCCCATGTTCACCCCGGTGCACAGACAGGCATGAGCTACGCCAAGATACAGCCCAAGGCGGTCTTCCGGAGGAGCCGGCGCCCTCCATGCCCCTCCTGTGCTAATGACGCCCAGTGCCGGGCTGGGCCGCTGGCAGGGGTGCTCCGGGGGCCCAGAGTCTCTCCACGAGGCTCCAAGCCGCGCCGGCCTCCCCTCCAATTCCAGCTCGCCTTAATTTTGATTTAATTCCCTTTAATCTTTAATGAAAAGTTGTAAAAGTAAATTACTTACCCAAGAGAGCCACACGGCTCCTCAGGAACAGCCCTCCACTTGCGGGTGATTACACGTTTGGGCCTCGGACGGGCTCCCTCCCTGGGTGCCGGGGAGGAGGCATTCTGCTTCATGAACTAATTAGCTACCTCAGTAACTGTTAAAAACGCATGCCATTTGGTGGACTGAGAGCAAAGCTCCGGCCTCACACGGTGCACAGCCTGGACGATCGCTGACGGGGCAGATAGAGCCCGCGTTCTGGCCCCGCGAGCTGGGGGGGGGGGGCTGGTGGCTGCGCTGGGCTCCCCAGAAACCGCACGGTGGTCCTGGGGCACACAGAGCCAGCCCTCCTCCTGCCAGTCATTGTCACCTCTGGCCATCTCTGAGCCTGCTCCCCCAAGGGCATGGCCTCATGAGCGGGAGGGGGGCTCTCGGAGTGGGGGTAGGGGGTGGGGAAGAGTGAGGGGGGCCGTGCGTTCTGCTGCCCCCTCCTCCAGATGTCCACTGCCTTTCTGCCTGCGAGGCCTTGCCCAGAACACCATCACCCTACCTCCTGGGCATGCCCAGGCTTCCGGTCTCTTCTCCAAATTCCTTCAATGTGCAATAAAGTAGCCAAATTAAAATTAAAATGTCCAGACTAAGGGACACTGCATTTGGCATAATCGGTCAAGACCTGCTGGAGAGCGTGTGTGTGCGTGTGTGTGTGTGCACACATGTGCGGGGAGACTGCAAGGCGGCTTGCTGAGGGCCGGAGTGGTGCTCTGGTTTGCCACACCATTGGCGCTGGGCTTCTTGTCAGCCAAAGAGAAAAGATCAGTTACCGGCTCTCATTGGTAAAGAAGGAAAACACGTCGGTTACTATCATGTTGGCATTCGAGAAAGTTCTCCACTTTTTACTGGATGCTTGGACATTGCTCCAACCATGGGCTCATACCAGATCTGCCTGCGCCTTCTTCCGAGGGACGGCCTGCCAGCTGGTGCCGTCACCAGGGAGGACGGGGCCCCTGGGTCCCCTCGCCGTACCGCTCTCCTCACATCCCAGGCTTTGCTTGTTTTTCTGCTCGAATTTCTTTTGCTTTGCTTAAAAAGGGACAGAGCTTCTCTAGTAATCCCCAAGCCTCACCTGAATCCAATTCAACTCTCAAGTTGAGGCCTGCCCCACATTGATGCTGGCCAGAAAAATGCGTGTGTCTCGTGAGGTGTGACGTTTCCGGGTGCTTTCCCTGAAGGGGGCTGGGCAGAGCCTCTCAAACCTGGCCCCGTGCGGCTGTTCCTGGGTCCTCGCCGGGTGAATTTCTACTGCGTGGTTCTCACATCTTTACGACACTTTCCCCCAAATCAGACATTTGCTCCTGAAGTCTGTCTGGCTGCCGGTTTCTTACAGTCACCGAAGGGAGGACGGTTGGGGTGGGGCAGTGTCCTCGCGCAGTCTGGGCTCAGCTGGCCTCCGGAATCTTGACCTAAGGGAGAAGCTTTCAGCTTGTCTGATAAGCCAGAGGGGCAGAAAACCCGCCCTCTTTGCCGCTGAAGGTGATTTGCACATGACCTCGGGGGGGCTGGTATTTTAGGTGTTCCCTTCGCCCTCCCAGGAGCCTGCTGTGCCGCCCTGCAGGCTGGCTCCACGGTGGGGGGGTCCTGCCCCGGCTTCTGGCCCTGCTCGCCCTGCTCCTCTCTGCTGCCCACGCTCAGCGAGATTGTGGGCACGTGCACGTCCACACTGGACGCTCAGCCCACCGCAGGCCCAGAAAAGCAGGCACTCAGGGTTCAGCCAGGCTGGAAGTTCTCCTGGGAGACGTCTGCCGGAGGTTAGAACCTTCCTGGGCTGTTCACAGCTGGTTAGGACGTCTCCTGATTGCCAGGAGCTCGCCCCTGCCCCTGACCCCTCGCCCACCCTCTCCGCACAGAGCAGGCTGGACAGAGACACCTGTGGGCCCGACAGGCCCAGCCAGACCGCCTGCCACCTCTGACCTGCATGTCCTCAGGATCGGCTCCTTGCGGGCCACCCCCAGCTGCGGCTCCATAAACCCCGCCTGGACCTGCCTGTCACCTGCAGCCGTGCTCCCGGCCCTTGGTTGTCCCAGAGTCTGGCCCCGTGATCACTGGTGGCCTCAGACTTGCCAGGCCCCTACTCTCTGCTGTGTGTGGGAGAAGAGGATCCCACACTAAGCCCCAGCCATCTGGTCCTGAGCTCCAGAAGGAGCGGAAGCTAAGGGCTTGGGATTCCAGAAGGTTCTCACAGCTACGGATCCAGGCATCCTCCTCCGGGAAGCCCCCGCTGGGGACGCGGGAGCAGCCCATGCTTACCTCACCGGCCCACAACAAGCTCTCTAGGGTGAGGCTCCCACAGAGCCGGGTCGCGGGGGCAGGCCCTGGGCCTGGGCCCCGGCAGCTCCATCCGCTCCCCACATCTCAGTGTCCCTACGCCACAGCCCGCCTGTCGTGGGTGCCCTCCAGGAGGGACATGAGGCTGCCCGTCGGCTTGGCCGATGAGTAAGACGCCGGCAGGAGGGGTCGGCACAAGACCCCTACCCACGCCCAGGGCGCATCCCCGTCCCCCGCCCTCAAGGCTGGCCCCCCACCCGAGCCCCCCCCAACAGGGGCTGCCCTTGGCCAAAACGCAGGCCGGCGCGGGCGGCTTCTGCTCTCCTCGCGCCTCTCCAGCGCGGCCCCCCAGGGCCCTTCCCTCCTCCCTGCTTCTATTTATAGCAGGTGCTTCTGCCAGAGCCCAGGGACGTGCTGTAGCATAAACGGGGCAGCGGCTTCAGGAGGAATTCTGAGCCAGACAAAATTAAGTCCGTGACTCTGGGTGGTATTAAAAGTGAAGGAGAAGCAGGCCGGGGGGCGGAGGGAGAAGGTGGACCGTGGCCTGATTTGATGCTTCGAGGGAAGACACTAATCTGCTCCCGAGAGATTCTCACGACTTGAGATTCTTCGCATAAATAACGTCTTCCACGGGAAGTCTGGCCTGCGGGTCAGGGACCCAGAGCCGGGCAGTGGCAGGTTGGTCCTAACGTTCTCCCTGCATGGGGCACGTCGGGCTTGGCCCGGTCCCTCCGAGACATGGGTTAGAGACAAGTGATCTGGGGCCAGAAGGGGGGCCGGGCACAGCCCGTGAGTGGGGGTGGGGTTCAGGTGCAGCCCAGAGCACACCCTCGCCCTTGTTCAGCTGCTTGGGCGTGTAACAGGTACCAAACGGAGCACGTGCCTACCTCGGGGACCCAGGCAAGTGCCCGTTCTCCTGGAGCATCCAGGGATGAAGGAACCCGGCTAATAGTTAAGCAGTCGGGGAAACAAGATGTTGAGAACCGTCATAAAACAGAGGGGATGGGAGAATAACAGGGGTGGGCGGGCTCTTCCCTGAGTGGTCAGAAATGGCCTCTCAGAGGAGAGGGCCAAGGTGGCAAGAAGAGCAGGTGCAAAGGCCCTGGGACAGGTATGTGCTGGGCAGGCGCAGGCTAGAGGACCAGGAGGGAGATCACGTGGTTAAGAGCAAGAAGTGGGGGGATACAGCAGCCTGTGTGATCGGGGGGAGCCCGACTAGAGCTGTGTGGGGCCCTGGAAGCCGGGGTCAGTGGCCAGAATCTGATCGAACCTCCCTTCGGTTCTGAGCATAAAGAGAAGCCGTAGGCCAGATGAGAGGCAAGCAAGGAAGTAATACAGTTGAGTGGTATTTTTACACCATCCTGTGACTGTTGGATGGCAAGGGGAGAACAGGAAGTGTGGACATGGGGAGGTCTGCTGGAAGCTGGCCCCGGCTCAGCTGGAGGCGGGAATGCTGATTGCTGACCCCGGGGTGCCGACGGACTGGGTGTGGGTGCCAAGCAGGAGTGACTTCGGTGTGACCTTCAGGTATGAGGCTGGGCCTCTGAGATGCCATCACCCCCTCCCCCCACCCGGCTACTCCAGAATACCTTCCTCTCATCACAGCTGCTGAGTCCCTTTTGTCAAAGGAGGGGACGTGTCCCACAGGTTCCAGGGGTGAGGACGCAGACATCCTTTAGGGGGCATTAGTCTGTCTACCTCACCGTCTTCTGTGGCTGTAAAGCAAACTCAGGGTTCCGGAAGGTTCCAGGGGAAAGGTTGACCCTCCCGAGCCCGAGTTGTGTGTGTCCTGCTCTCCACTCCTGAGCAGCTGCCTGGAGGAGGTCCCCTGTGCACAGCTCCCTGGCAGCACCACTCTTGGGGTCCCGGTCTTGCTGCGGGCACGTGGACAAGGCACCCGCCTTCCCCATCTAGAGGGCAGGGGGCCGCCGCGGACAGGACTCGAACCGGGAAGCAGTTAAGGGGAGGCTCTCCTCCCTCGGGCACAGCAGGAATGACTCCCAGACAGTCGTCTCTGAGAAGAGTTTAATTATTCATTCCCAGCTCCTTCCTAGTGGGTTTCCCGAGTGGCTGGTGGCCGCTCAGGCCTGTCCTCTGATCTCAGCTGCTGCTCCCAGCCCCTCCGTGGGGCCCTCTGCCCGGGATGGGACACGCTGGTCCGGTTCAGAACCAGAGGAGGGAGTGGGTTCCAGCAGGGGGTGTGCCGATGGGGTGCCGCCCCCCCCCCCCCCCCCCCCCCCCCCGCCGAGCACAGCCAGCATTTCCAGCAACCCCGGACCCTTAGGCGTGTCTTCCCCAGATTTCTGAGCCAGCACCCTACGGGTCCCAGCAGAGACCCCCCGCGGCATCCTCCTCGATTCAGGGAGCAGCAGACCAGCGCTCCACCCGCTGTGAGTGGAGTGATGTGGGGCGCTCTGGGCCCTTGGACCCGATCTGAGATGCTGGCCTGCAGAGGGAGGAAACGGCTGCTTTCTGAGCACAGAAATGCTCCGGTGTGGTGGGCGGTCATGCTGGGCACCAGATCCTGGGGTGGTGTGCCCGGCTGTCCCCGTTTGCCTGGGACCCAGGGCTTCCTGGTGCAGGATTTCCAGAACTCATACCAGGCTGGCCTGGGACGGTTGTCGCCCTGTGCATGAAGACGTGGCAGGTGGCAGGTGGGGTGGGTTCTGCCACTCTAGAGAGCTGCCCCTCTTCTCCCTGGGGGGGGCAAGCCGTCACAGCTCCGAGGAAGAGCCAGCGATCTGGGGGTGCAGGGGGAGTGCTCCCCTCAGACCAGGGCAGGGAAGGCCTGGTCGGGTCTCTGCCCTCTCTCTGGTCCTCTAGCCCTACCCCAGGTCTCTGAGGTAGGGTCATAGGATTCCCTCTGCTTAGCTGGGGGCGCGTCCGCCACCCCTTCCGCCCTGGCCTGGCCTCGGGGCCACAGATCCCTGCTCCTTCAAGAGAGTGCCAAGGGAAGGTAATGGCCAGTAGCTGCGCACACAGCACTGTCTCCCCTCCCCCTTGCCCGGGAGCTGGGGGCCAGGGAAGGGTTAACCAACAGGTGGGCTGGGAGCCGCTCCGCTGGGAGCCAGAGGCCAGTCCTCAGCTGCCCTGGCCAGCGAGCAATGCGCGCAGTTCTCTGCGAGGAAAAACCGAGCAGAGACGTAATGAGCCAGGCACCCTTCGCTGATTTGCACATAATCGCATCTTTCCCTTAATGGAACCAGCAACCGAGACGCCCCGACACCTGCTCCCTCCATGCTCCCATCTGATTCAAGAGGCTTAGACGGTGCCTGGTTGTGTTCACTGCTCAGCAGACGTGACTGAGGCCCGCTGTGCCCGCCAGCCCGTGCCTGCGCTTGGTGGAGGGCCCTGTCCGGGCCAGGAGGGAAGCACCCCGTCGCGCCCCTGTCGCCGCAGCCTGGCTGTAGTGCGGGACGGAGATGTGTTTCCAGGGTCCTGCGACCTCGGCTGCAGGTGCTGGGAGGGGGTGGGGTCGACGGAGGATGCTGGCATGGACGGGTGTTACCCCGTGGTGGCCCTGCACCCACACAGCCCGCTGGGCCTGGGCGGAGGCTCTGCCCCCGGGGCAGGGGCCCAGGGGAGGTGATGCGAGGTTGTGGGGGGAGGTTTCCCTCCTGGGGAGGTGGGGACGCAGCAAGGGGCAGGTGGCCCTGGAAGTAGACCCTCTTGGAAGCGCTCTTACTCCTGTGCCAGGGATTCCTTTCGTGACCCCGTGTCCGCGGGACGCAAGGGAGCAATCGAGACGGAGCTCGGTGTAAAAGCCCGCACACTGGGCTATTTAAATACTGAAACAGTGCACACCGCCTCCCGGGGTTCGGGTGGGTAAATTACCGTTTATTCCTTTAACGGAGTCCTCTGCCGGCTTTGAAAACATTGTCACTAGAATGTCCGCGTGTGGACCGTGCTTCTGTTCCCGTGGTCCCAGAGCGCCAGCCACCAGGCCACGGCGGTGACCACCCGGGGGGGGTGGGGGTGGGGAGAGTCGTTGCCAAGATGCCGAGCAGCGGCTAGGGGAAGGGCTGGCAGCAGGGGGTGTTTTCGAAAATTAGTTTTATTCCAATGAACTTTCCAAACTTTCTCTAATGTGTTATAAAAGCTTGTGATTTTAAAGAAATGAAACATGGTTGGGGGAGACTTGATCTCCGGCTTTCCTGGAAGAGTGGCCTTGGTGGCACACGTGGGACATGTGCCTGGTGGTTCTCGACCCGCAGCCCCGCCCCCCCCCCAGCCTAGCGGCATCCAGAGCCGTCCCACGTGCCGCCTCGGGCCTCTGCCCGCCCCTGGTTCCCGGTGTGCGCCCCCGTGCACACGCATGCACGCTCCCACTCCCACACACGTGTACCCCTGCACATGCTCTCAATCACACACACTGTCTCACACAGTCATCGCTCTTGTGTGTGCACAGGCACACACACACACACTCACTCCCGTCCATCCCTGGCCTGGCTGCACAAGATCAGCTGGAGAGAGGCAAGCCCCCCGCCCAGGAGAGCACGTCCCTGCAGGGAGGGTTTTCCTTGCCCCCCCCCAAGGCAGGCCACCCCCAACTTTCCTCCAATCCTGTGCCTCCAGGCCCCGAGTGAAGAATCAGCCTCCTCGCACAGGCTCCAGGGCACCCCCAGTGGCCGGGCGGGAGGGTCTTTCCTGCGGTCACCTGGTGGAAGCAGCTGCCAGGCGGGAGGAAGTGTCCCCCGGTCAGCCTGTGGACACAACACCAGCCGAGGCAGGCTGGCGGGGCTCGGGCGGCCCCTTGCAGGTGCATGGCAGCAGCAGGTGATGCAAAGTCACAATGTGGCCGTGGGCCCCGCTCCCTGACCTCCACGGTCAGGTCCATGAGCTGGCGACCCCCTGCCTGGCCGTGTCGGTGGTAGAGCCGCCATAAGAAGGGACGCGGACTGTGAGCATCACCCGACAGGCACTGGCACCGTCCCCGGTCTGCAGGCCACGTGTTGGCTGGGCTTTGCCCCCTACAGAGGCTGGGGGCGGGGGGGGGGTTCCTTCCTGCTCTTTCAGCTCTGGGCCTCCAGTCTCCGCCTCTGACCTCATGCGGCCTCTCCTCCAGGCCGGCTTCCCCTCGTCTCCCTCTCCCAAGGACGCGTCTCATTCTCCAATCCCACCCGGGCCTCCAAGTGGGTCCGCCAGACCTCCCCTCCCACCATCCTGCAGGGACGTCCTGGGAGTTTGAGGGGATCCTGGCACAGCACCTTCCAGTCTACGGACCCCCAGCCAGGTCCCGGGCACGCCACGACAGCCCCTGCCACATTCTTGCCTTCTGGTTCTGGGTCTCTTTCCTGGCTTTTCTCTCCACCGTGGGCCGTGGCCACAGCCCTCTCGGACAGGAGCAAGGGAGACACCAGCTGACCCCGGGCCCCTCCGGCATGGCACAGACCCTCCGGGGGACAGCTCTGGTGTCCACACCTGTCTGGCTCCCGCGCCTGTGCCCAGCACCCAGCCTGCGCAGACGGGGCGGGTGGCTACTCGGTGTGGAAAGGAGGGGGGGAACGAATGGGAGAATGAACGGGAGCCAGACAGGTGCGCAAGGCCGGCGGGGCAGTGCCCTTGACAGTTCCGTGTCCTGTGTCCCTTGCAGATGTGCTGGTGGACGGACAGCCCTGTGACTGTGAGGCCGCGGCCTGCCGGGTGGGCGACCCCGTGCGTCTGGAGGTGCGGTTGACCAACCGGAGCCCGCGCAGCGTGGGGCCCTTCGCGCTCACCGTGGCGCCCTTCCAGGACCACCAGAACGGGGTGCACAACTACGACCTGCACAACGCCGTCTCCTTCGTGGGCTCCAGCACCTTCCACCTGGACGCGGTGCGTGGCAGTCTGCGAGACCCGTGCAGCCCCTGTGGTCACTGTCCCTTTGTCCCCAGCCCCCCCCCCCCCCCCAGGCAATGGGCTCAGTGGTGGGTGAGCCCAGGCTTGTCTGTGCTGACCCATGTTCACCCGAGTCGCCGCAGGACCTCACAAGTCCTGGCTGGGACCCAGGACGGTGGGACCAGCCTCGAAGCTTGCTAAGGAGACAAGGCGGCTGCGGGCGGCCAAGGATGGTGTCAGACCCGCTGCCCTCCCCGCCGTCAGTCAGTCCGTGGTCGCCCGTGCCCAGCGGGACTGGTGATGTCCGCACAGCACAGCCGTCAACCAAGCCCCGATCACCCGCAGAAACGACATCTCATCCCAGCCATGCCCCGGCCTGCCTCAACCCCCACGTGGCCCGGGGAGGGACGTGCTGTGCTCCTTCCGAAGCTGGGAGCTACGGCTCAGAGAGGGCAGCCACCTGCTTGGGGAGGCACAGCAGGGAAGCCCTGTTGGGGGGCCTCCTCTCCCCGGTTGCCCCTGCGTCCAGGCAGGTCCACGGGTCTCCTGGGGGCTTTGGGGTTGGTCTGCTCCGGGCTGACATCTGTCCCTCCTCCCACAGGTGCAGCCCGCAGGCCAGTCGGCGTGCCTGGGAGCCCTCCTCTTCCTCTACACGGGGGACTTCTTCCTGCACATCCGTTTCCACCAGGACAGCGCGAGCAAGGAGCTGCCGCCCTCCTGGTTCTGCCTGCCCAGTGTGCACGTGCGCGCCTTGGAGGCACCGGCCTGAGCCCCACGGCAGCCCCAGGGGCCCGGCCTGGCCCCCACCTCCCCGCCATCCGGCCCCAGACCTCGAACCCACCCTTCCTCCCTTTCTCCTGTGAGCACCCCAGACACGGCAGCCTCCCCGCTCCCCGGACTGGCCAGCAGGGCCCTCTGCTGCCGCTTGGTACTAACCGGACCCCAGAGGGCAGCCCCACCCAGCCCCACCCCCCACCCGGTCCCTGGACCTGTCGCTGTGACCTGGGGATCACGGCCCAGCCAGGAGAAAGGAAAGGCAAGTATAAAGGAGGGCCACGGCCTGGTGGGGACTGGGAGCCTCCCCTGAGCCCCCTCAGACCTTGGACTCCCCCACGCACCGCGCCCCCCCCCCCCCCCCGGGCTGGCTCTTCTCCCGAGGGCGCCGAGGCAGCCCCAGCAGGCGGGATGGTGCTGGTTGATGCCAGGCAGGTCCACCCACTTCCCTGGCAGGCAGACCTCCGGGCCTGCGCCAGCTGCTCCAGGCTGTTTCCGGGCCAGGCTGGGGTTGCCTCTGGCTGCATGTGTCCGTGTGTCTGTGACAAGTCCTCCAATAAAGGGCCCGCCTTGCTTCTCTGCGGTCCACCCGCCTCTGTGCGTCTGTTTGCTGGCATGGCCCGGGGCCAGCCCACCCGGCCCTTCAGCCCAACTCAGGTAGGGCTTCCCACGCACGCAGGATGGCACACAGAAACCCCCGGGACACGCACGGCTGGCGGCCTGCAGGGTCGGGCCTGTGTCTGTCCATCCCTTAGACCCCACAGCCCCCCACCCCGTGCCTGCGCTTGTCAGGCCTGGCTACCCGGCTCCGGTTGGAGCCCTGACTCGAGCCCCACCGTGGGCCTCAGCCCCTCATGACGGCTCTGGCCATCTTGGGCTCCTGGTTTCTCTCATGAGGTCCACAGAACATCTGCTGCTCTCTTCCGTCCCCGTCAAACGCTCAGGGAGACCTTGTCCACTCAAACACTCGGGGAGACCTTCCATCCCCATCGAACATGGGGAGACCTTCCATCCCACTCAAACTCTCGGGAAGACCTGTGGGCATGACAGCGGGCGTTGGTTGGGCTGGGCATCCCTGACCCGATGGGACAGTCCCTGTTGCAGCCACAGCCCTCAACCCATGAGGCTGGGTCCCGTCCCTCCTGGGCCGCCCCTCCTCCCTGCTCCCTCGGGGGCCACCTGCCCGCTGGTCCCTGCAGCAGCCGCTGCCGTTTCCGTGGGCAGGCTGGTGCCGCCTCTGTCCGCACAGCATCAGTGTGTCTGGCACACATCGCTCCTGGGTCAGGACTTAGGGACTCCCCGTTTCCGCAGGCTGCCTGGGCAGCAGGGATGGCATGACTTGCCCTCAGGGTCCGTCATCAGGCTGTCGTGGGACCTGGGTGATCTCCGTGAGACCTGTGGGCTCCAGGCAGGGGAGAACTGTCCTGGCCCCACCTCGCAAGTGGCCGCAGGTGTCCACGGGGGGCAGCGCCTCCCTCCAAGCGGGGAGGGAAACAGGGTCTCCACATGCCTGGAGCACATAGTAGGGGACCGTGGAGTGGGATCAGAATCCCTCAGGGGTCCACCCTGCTGCTCCAGCCTGTGTCCCCCAGGGGACGTCGGGAGGGGCCGCCTGCTCCCACACGTCCCTCTTCCGAGGATGCGTGTCCAGGCCCCAGGGCCAAGCTGCCACCAGGGGTTTTTCAGGGGCTCCAGCTGGGAGGGTGAACAGGGCGGGAGTCGAGCCTCGCCTGGCAGGGCGGGGCCGCCCCAGGGAGGGGCACCATATTTGGGTGGCACCGAGCTTCTGTGGGGGCTGTGGTGGCCCGGCGCCCCCAGCTCCCTCAGACGGGCTCACGGGCTGTGCTCCTCCCAGTGCCCTGCCCTGTCCCAGCCTCCCTGGTCCCTGGGCCAGGAGGAAGGAGGAAGGCATAGAGCATCTTGGCAGAGGCCAGCCTGGGAGGGTCTTGGTCTCAGTGCTCCTAGTGAACCTGGAGATGCAATTCTGAGCCCAAGCAGCATGTCTGGGAGGAGGGGGGACCCCACAGGGGAGTGGGCGGCCAGAGGCAAGGGAAGGAGCAAGCAAGGGAGCATTATAGTGAGAGAACAGCTGCCTCGGCCCCCCAATCCTGAGGTGAGAGCCTGTGTTCATTCCTGCCTGCCAGCCAGGGCCCTAGCTTCCGGGGAGGGAGCAGATGCTGGCCTCGGTGGTCCCGGGGGCCATGGGGCGGTCTAAGGGGTTCTTGCTGGGGTGGATGCGGTGTGCAGGCTTGCCCAGAGCCATTTCTGAGACAGGCTGGGTGTCCTACAGTAAAAATAGACATTCGATCTCTGCCCCCACTTCCTGACACTGCGCCCCTGGGCCGCTGGGATTTCCTGGGCGATAGCAGTGTGTTGTGTTCTAGTGAGAGGTGGTCGCCAGAAAGACCCAGAATGACTAGATGCTTGGAACTCTCAGCCCTACGCCCATCATCGGGGGGTGGTTGGGGAGAAAGGGGCCGGAGATTGAGTTAGTGACTAGTTAGTCGTACCGCTGTGATGGACGTCGCTGCAAAATTCCTGAACCGCAGGGTTCAGAGAGCATCCTGGTAGCTGAACACACCCACGGCCTGGAGGGGTCCGCCCAGCTCCGGGGGACAGACCCTTCCAGAACTCCCCTGGGCCGCTCATCTGCATCCTTTGTAACAACCTTTGGAATCAGCTGGTAAACGCAAGTAGTGTTTTCCTGAGTTCGGTGAGCCGTCCTCACAAACCATCAAACCTGAGGATGGGAACCCCAGTTACAGCCGGTGGGCTAGAGGGAGAGGGGTCCGGGACTTCCGCAGCGTGTCTTCAGGGGCGGTTTTGTGGGACTGAACCCTGCACCTAACTCCAAGTAGTTCTCGTCAGAACTGACTTGACCTGCAGGACACCAGCCAGGATCCAGGTGGGGAGCTGGCCAGGGTGGGGACCCCATCCTTGGCACCCGAAGGCGTTGTGAGCGGAGGACAGGTTCCCTCACTAAGCCAGGAAGGGAACAGGCCTCTGACCCCGGGACCCGCTGTCTGGGCCGCCGTCCGTGGCCTCCCATGGTGCAGTCAGGGTGGGCGATGCCGGGGGTGGTGGTGGTGCCCTGGTGCCCTTCGTCAGCCGCCTGAAGCTCGCAGCTCCGTAGGGAGAGAAGCCCAGGGGGTCCACCGTGGCCGGGGCTGGGACTCGGAGCAGGAGTGTCTGCAGCAGGGATGGCACAGCCCTTTGCTCAGGCGCAGAAGACGGCTGCCGGGGCCACGTGACCATCTGCCCCGGCTCCTCCAGGTCGGGGCCAGGTCTGCCCCATCCCCTTCCTGGACGCCCATCCATGGAGACCGGGTGGCCAAGCCCGCTGCGGGAGGCCATGTCCGGGGACAAGTTCTGGGCCGGCCACTTCCTCGGCTCATCACCTGGGGCGTCTGGGCTGTTCGGAGCTGAGGTCCCGCACAGCCCTGCACGTGGCAGGTGCTTACTCAATGGCCAGTTGGCCCCTTGGCCACGGTCTGTGCCTTGTGTCCCCAGGCAGCAGGAGGTCCCATCTGTGGTGTCCGTTCCATGCATTTGTTCCAGATGAGTCACCCTGACAGGTAGGGACCACGTGAGGCTGTTCATCCTCAGCTCGTGTCCAGAGACGCTTCCAGAAGGACACAGAACAATGCCCTGGCTGATGCTGGGGGCCGCTTGCCTGGGGCCAGGCAAACAGGAGGGAAAGAAGGGCCTGGTCCTTCTCTGGCCCAGTCCGAGGAAGGAGCCCAGGAGCCTGCTGGGCTTGACTGGGTTACACTGGATGCCGTCTTGCAAGCCGGGAGAGTGGCACCTGCCAGCCGACCCGCTGTGAGTGCCGTGGGCCGGTGCGTGGGCCCATCAGTGGGAGCCGGGCCGCGGAGCCCACGGTTGCGGTGGGGGCCCCTGGGGAAACTAAAGGGCTGGTTGGCTGGGTCTGTGGGGCAGGAGGACCAAGGAAGGCTTCCTGGAGAAGGTGGCCTGGGGATGTGGGGGCGGGGGGAAGGGATCTCTAGCAGTGCGGGAGGGCCGAGCCCTGGAACACAGAGGGACCAGACCACTCCTCTCAGCCACTGGGGCCTCACGGGGCCTGTGCTCTGCTGGACCAGGACCCAGGAAAAGGTGATGGGTGACCTTGGGGGGTGGGCGATGGAGGAAGGGGTTGGGCTCTGCTTGGGGTCAGACGGGGGACATGACCCTGACCTTGCCTTGGTTCACCAGGGGAGAAGATGGAGGAAGAGTGAGCAGAAGGAACAGCCTGTCCCCGGAGGCCTGGCCCGGAGCAGCGGGCGGATGTGTGTGCACACTTAGTGTGGCAGAAAGTGCATGGCCCCAGGGCCCGAGGGGTCAGGGACTGCCCAGGAGGCACGTGGGGGCCCCGATGCAGGTGAGGTGCTCCCGGAGAGGAGCCCCCAGAGCCCAGCAGAGAGGCCAGGCCGGGAGACAAGGGTCTGGAACCAGATGGCCAAGGAGGGAGAGCAGGGGGCTGTGGCTGGGGTGTTTAGGGCCGGGCCTGGTGGGCCGGGGGCCGGGGGCATTGGCCACTGCCCGCTTCCCCTCGTGGCCTCGCAGCCCGCCCCGCAGCGCGCAGCCTGTGCTCCAGCCGCCCCGGCCTTTTCTCAATGCCCACGCCTGTTCTGCCTTGGGGCCTCAGCCGTCCTCTCTTCCCGGGTGGGTGCTCTGCCCACGGGCCTCCCGTGGCCCCTTGCCCCTCGCTGTCAGCCCCACATCGCCTCCCCTGAGGGGCCTTTCCCGACAACCTCCTCTCCGCGGGGGAAGTGGCCCGGTCTGGAACGGACTCTGTGCTCGTGCGTCGTGTGCTCTGTCCTCCGCAGGATGCGAGCCCCTGGGGAGTGGCTGGCGGGGG
This sequence comes from Meles meles, assembly GCF_922984935.1. NCBI lineage: Eukaryota > Metazoa > Chordata > Mammalia > Carnivora > Mustelidae > Meles > Meles meles. The sequence continues at coordinate 3,716,058 of NC_060066.1, forward strand.
TGGAGGGGCCCTGGGTGGGAATCGGCTGTGAGCCACCCCCAGCCTGGGGGCCGTGCGGTGTGGAGTGGGCCGAGCACGAGGCCCGGAGCTCAAACAAAGCTCCAGCGTCTCCTTGCTGTGTGACCACGGGCTGGCCACTCCGCTTCTCTGAGCCTGGCTCGCTCTCTCCTGTGGCGTGGCGGTGACAACGCGTCCTTAGTGCGAGGCTGAAGGTTGTGTCTAAAGAAGCGGGAGCAGCGAGGGCGTGGCGGGGCGCCCAGCAGACTTTGTTGGGTGAAAGAATGAGCACAGCCACTCACCAGCTCTCTCGGCCCTGCCCCTGTGACATGCGTGGCCTTGGCCGTGCCCGTCACCTCGCTTGGTCTCCTCCTGCTCTGTAGAGTGGGATCTACCCCATTTCAGCCTCCTAATCCACTGCCCAAAGGAGCAGAAGACGTGGGGCTCTTTCAAGGATCTCCCGGCCTCCTAGATGCTCTGGGTCGTCCAGAGGGGGCCCTGTGCCGCAGGCGCGACCCCACGTGGCCCCCGCATGGAGAATGTCGAGCAAAGTCAGATGGGATGATCTTTGGTCTGTATTTCTCTAACTCCCTCCCCCAACACACACACACACACACACACACACACACAGTCAGGGAAGAGGCCACAGGAGGGGGAAGGGGAAGTTTGGGCACGATGCTGGCCTGGGTCATCGGGACCCTCAAGACAAGAAGACCCCAGGCCATGCACCCGCTCTCTGTAGTATCCTGAGTATCCCAAGGACCCACGCGCCCGAGTGGAGCAGGGCGGACTGGAGGTCGGGAGAGAGGAACTAGGACAAAGTGCACGCTCGGGCCCACAGCCGGCGAGGGGTGCCTCCCTGCAGCAGCCCTTGTTGAACAAAAATCCGCAACAACCTAAACGACCATTCGTGGGACTGCACGGGTCATGTGCACCTGCTGGGACGAGGCCTGTCGGGCCAGGAGGTCCCTGTGCAGCCAGCGTGGCCCTGGTGGCTGGTGGCTGGTGCCGATGCCTGCAGCCAACACCCCCGCCCCCCGCCAGCCAGGCAGACAATCTACCCCCCACCCACAAACTATGACTCCTGTGCATCAAAAACGCTCTAGAAAAACATTTTTCAGAGGTGGAAGGGATACGTGCCTCCCTTAGAATCGTGGCCTCCTTTGGGGTCGGAAGAGACTTTTGGAATGGGGTGCGGGTTGGGGCACTTTAGTCCCCTGGCACGTGCTTCACAAGGAAACGGCGGGGGGGGGGAGACAGAGGTGTGACAGAGGCAGAGATGATGGTGTTAAAGGGACAAGATGATAGAGAGTGGGACGGGGAGAGATACGGTGGAGATATGAAGACGGAGACGAGACTGAAGCCTAGGAAAGCTCATTCCGAAGAACAGAGTGTTTGAGCCCCACTGGTAGGCATATTGGTGATTGTCATTCTCCTTTGACTTTCTCTGCGTTTTCAGTGTCCATAAACAAAAACTCCACAGCAGTTCCGGAGAAGATACTGAAGAGAGAAACCTTGAAGGGCAGGAGATGATGTTGTTTTTTTGGAGGAGGGGATGTCAGAAATACCCAGCACCCTGAAAAGTGGCCGGGCCAGAGCCTGTGCTCCCACGCCCCCTGCCCCAGCCCCCGCCAGAATGCCCCCCACTGTAAGAAGTCAGAGCTTTGTCGTGGGGTCAGTGGGAGCCAGGGAGCCCTGGGAAGCAGGGGTGCTGCTTGCTGGCCTTCGCGTGGCTGAGTCCTTCCAGTCCTGGAGCTATGTTACCCATCGATTCCCACCCAGACTGGCCCTGCCATGAATCGGCAGCTCCAAGTCTCACTCCCTAAATGCCTTCCTCAAACCTCAAGTCATTGCTAAGTTTGAAAGTTGTCCTACATATCTAGAACCCCTGCTACGCCATACCCAACACCTTATAGAAGTAACACATCCTTTCTGAAGGAATTCATGTTCGCCCCAGAAATTCCCAAGGGTTTCTACAATGAAAAAGAATACTTCAGTGTTAAAGTTACCGTGTACAAAAGGAATCGTTGCATCAGGTATGAGAGCCAGAAGAAATAAAACTTAGGCTCGATGAAAGAAATCAACGATTGGTTTTATCACACAGAGACTATAAAATGAGTATGTTCAATAGGTTATGAGAAGTAAAAAAAAGATTAAAATGAATAAAGATCGAGAGCATCATAAAATAATCAAATGGAGCTCCTATAACTGAAAAACAGAATTAAAATCAAATGCTTGATGAATATGTTGAAGAGCAGATTAAACCCGGCTCAGAGGAGAACGGGTGGATGAAAGAGCTGAACACATCATAAAACACGCAGCCACAAGGACCAGAAAGCAGGAGAGAGACGGAAGAAACCACGGAGACCTAAGAAAACAGAGAGGGAACTCTCACATGTATCTAATCAGAGTTTCTGGAGAAGGCAGTAAAGAGAGTAGAGAAAAGGCAGTATTCAAAGAGATAATGACTGAAAACTTCTCAAAATGAGAAAGACAAAAATTCCACATATTTAAGAATCTCAACAAACTCCAAGTAGCATAACATTTAAAATACACAATAGTCACATCATAATACAATTTCAAAGACCAGATGCAAAGGGATAATTTAACAGGAGCCAAAAAGACAAGACAAATTACCTTCAAAAAAAAAGAAACAATTTGCCTGATAGCTGACTTCTCATCAGCAAAATCAAAGTTCAGAAGTCAGTGGAATAATATCTGAGAAGGTGCTAAGTAACACAAGTACTTTTCAATGGGTGAAATATTTTCATATTAAAAAAAATAGGGCTCTCCAGCACCAGAACCTCATTAAAGGGAATTCCGAAGAATGAACTCCAAGCAGAAAGAAATTGACGCCAGAACAAAGTCCGAGATGCCATAAGGAAGAAGCAATAGACGAAGTATCTAAGTTAGTGTTGGCCGTGTGAATAGTAATCATGGGTGCGGAGCTCAAACATAAGAGATTTAACATATACAGCAAAATAATACACAAATGTTGGTAAGGGGGTGATCACAAAGTGTTCTAAGGTGTTTTAACTTCAATTTCAAGGGTTTAGGATGAGGGTAAATATACTGCTTAACTTAGATTTAGGCGTTGGTGTTTTAAACATGGAAATTTCAATTCTGAGGTAACTATTGGGAAAACGAGAAATACTATGAAATTTCTAAGCAGGATACTCTAAAAGGAATTTAGAAAGCACAACTATTCAGTCCAAAAGGAGGCAAAAAGGGGAAGGAAAAGGGCCCAAGGAATAAATGAAAGTGAAATGCTTGATGCACAACAAAACCACAACAATAATAGTATCCTCATATTATAGTTGGGAAAGATGAGACACACAGCAGTTAAGTAACAGAAGTGATTATAAAGTAAGTTACACCCCAGATAAAAGACTACACAAAAAGGAAAAGGAAAAGATGTACTAGAAAAATACCAATAAAAGAAAATTTAAAGCCAAAAATAAATTACTTCTAGAAATAAAGACAATGGCATCGTGATGATAAAAGTGATAACTCACCAGGAAGCTATAATAACTCTAAATGCAACCAGTAATATAGCCTCAAACACATGAAGCAAAATGTGATACAACTACAAGAAGTAATACACCCATCTGTCTGTAACTGAAAGATCAAGAAAACAAAAAGTGTTAAATGTAGAAAATTTGAAAAATTCAATCAATAAATCTTATTTAATAGATTTATGAAGAACATTTCATTCAACAGATATAGAGAAACATTTTTTATCAAGCATGTGCGTCAAAATTTGCTTTACGGCCCAGTATAGAGTTGAAGGACTATTATCACACTAATATGTTCTCTGAACCCAATATACTTAACTTAGAAATCAATTACCAAAAGATGATTATAAAAGTCTCATGTATTTGGAAATTAGGATACTTATAGTTATCTCAGAGCTGAAAGAAGGAATTACACGGAAAAGTAAGAAATATTAAGTTGAACAATAATGAAAGTATATACCAAAGTTCTGTGATACAGATAAACTAGGGATGTTTTATTAACTTCAGTGCTCATATTCAGAAGAGGGAAGTGTACAACTTAATGAACTAAGCACCATTCCCAGGAGCTGAAAGCGACGGTAGAAGAGATCAAAGAGGATAAAAGACTAGAAAAAAGATAAGATCATAAGTTAATAAAAGAAGAAACACATAGTAACAAAAAGCCAAATGTTTCTTTTTTATTTTATTTATTTTTATTTATTATTAAAATAAATATTTATTTATTTAAATTAAATTTAATTTTATTAAATTTAAATTTATTAAATTTATTTATTTATTTAAATAAAATAAAGACTTTATTTATTTATTTGACAGAGATCACACGTAGGCAGAGAGGCAGGCAGAGAGAGAGAGGAAGGGAAGCAGGCGCCCACTGAGCAGAAGGCCCAATGCGGGACTTGATCCCAGGACCCCGGGATCATGACCTAAGTCGAAGGCAGAGGCCTTAACCCACTCAGCCACCCAGGTGCCCCCCAAATGTTGCTTGAAAAGGCTAATAAAACTGAGAAATCCCTGGCTAGATTAATAAAAAAAAAAGGCACAACTAACCACCTTACAAATAGGAGGGGACATCAAATACTGCAGACAATAATAGGAAATTACAAAAGGAAATTATGAAAAACTTCATACCAATGAACTTGAAAACATAAATGAAATATACATTTTGTAGAGAAATGTAATAAGAATTGAAATTTATGATAGTAATAATTAGGCTGAATAATCCTAAAGCCATTAAGAAAGCAAATTCATAGCTAAAAAAACTCTCAAAATGAAAATCCAGACCCAGATGGTTTTTACCAATAAATTCTAGTTCAAGGAACAAAACATTCCAAAGATACACAAAATATTTCTGAATGTGGGGAAAGAGGAAAATCACTCATATATTTTTTATGAGGCTTGTATAACCTTGATACCCAAATCTGACAAAGACAGCATGAGAAAATTTCAGCCGAAATCACACATCAACGCAGATGCAAAAATTCAAATCTAAATGTTAGCAAGCAGATTAGTGATAATATGAAGAAGATAAGCACATCATGACCAAGTTGCATCTACTCAGAGAATGCAAGGTTGGTTTGGCATTGGTAAAGATATTATGACTTCACCACATTTAATGAAAGAAGGAAAATCATACGATCATTTGTATAGATGTGGGGGAAATCTTTGATAAACGTCAACATTCTTTCATGACTTTCAAAACAAAAAATAAATAAATAAACCCCAAGCCCTCCCAAAACCTCTTAGCAATTTAGGTCTAGAAGAGTTTCCCTAACCTGATAAAAGGATATCTTAAAAAGCTATACATACAGCAAGCCTTACTCCTAATGTTGAAGTACTGTAAGCACTCTGTGGTCAGAAACGAGATGAGGATGCGCATTATCCCCACTTCTGTTCAACACTGTACACGTGGTCCACGGCAGCGCAGTGATGTGAAGAAAAGAACGAATTAGAGGGCATACAGGCTAGAAAGGAAACAAAACTGCCACCATCGGCACATTGTATCATCGATCACACAAAACATCCTAAAGAATATTTAGATTTATTAGAATTAATAAGTGCTTACCAAAGATGTCAGATACGAAGTCAATATAGAAAAATCCACGGCATTTTTGTCCCATAGCAACAAACAGCTAGAAAAGAAAGTGATGAAATTTACCATTGGTAGAACTACAACACTATATAGAGAATCTGTGGCAGGCAGAATAGTGGCTTTCCATAGATGTCCACGTCCTAGTTCCCAGAATTATGTGAATACATTGGGTTATATGACAAAGAGGAGTCATGGGTACAGATAAAATTAAAGTCTCTAATCACTCAACTTGAAAATAGGGGGATTATCCTGAAATATCCAAGTGGGCCCAATGTATTCAGAAGGATCCTCAAAAGGGGAAGAGGGACACGAAAGACAACCAGAGAGCTGGCATCTTGAGAAGAATTTAGCCTGATGTTCCCGGAGTTGAAGCTGGAGGAAGGAGCCATGAGCCAAGAGCTGCCTCCATCTTAGAAGCAAGGAAACAGAGTCTGCCCTAGAGCCTTCACAAAGAACACAGTCCTCTGACAGCTTACTTTTTGCCCATTGAGATTCAGTTTCGAATTCTGACCTCCAGACTATAAGATAATAAATTTGTATTGTTTAAAGCACTACGTTTGTAGTAACTTGCTACAAGAGCAACAGGAAAATAATAAAAAGAGAAAGATAAAAAGAAAAGAGATAAAAAGAAAAAGAAAAGAGTCAATCTTTTCTTTTATGTGCAAGACCATTATGGGGAAAAAAATTATTGGAAGATCTAAAAAAGTGTGGAACCCTCTGGCTCATAAGGATATAAATTCTCATTAAATTGATTTATAGAACCAACATAAACCCAATAAAAATCTCCACAACATTTCTTGGTGACACTTAGCAAGTTGATTTTGAAATTTATTTAGAAATGCAAAGGCCCAGTAATAGCCAACATACTTTTGAAGAATAAGGCAAAATGTATTATGATACAAAATAAATGGAGACAGCAGAAAAGAACAATGGAATAATGGAAAGTCCAGAAACAGACCTATGCACACGTGATGTGTGAAATGTTGCTACCACATACCAGTAGAAAGAAACAGACTTTTCCTTTAATTGTGCTGGGAGAACTGAATAGCCACAGCGAGAGACATCAGACCCTACTACAAACCATATACAAGAATTGGTTGTAGGTTAAGACCTAAATGTGAAAGGCAAAGGATAAAACATTTAGAAGACTATTTATAGATATCTTTATGATGTTAGGGTAGAGATGGTTATCCTAAATAAGACACGAACATTACAAGCCATAAAAGTGATCAATGTCACTCTATTAACATGAAGAACTTTTGTTCATAAACCGGAAAGACACGTCACAAACTGGGAGAACTAGGAGGAGGGTCTGCCACTATAATGAGATTATTCAAACTGGACATTAGATAAGTCACAACCCATCGAGAAGAACAGGTTATACGGCCCTACCCGATGGCAACTGGGGCACGTCTCCCCTAGGGAGGAGGGCAGAATGGGATAGAGTGGGCACCAGAAGTCTCTACCACTCCCAGTAAAGCTGGACTGGTCATACCAGATGATCCAATGATGCCCCTAGCAGCTACCCCTATTCATGAATATTCGGTGACTTGTTCAACATGAGCCATGTGCCAGAATGTTTATAGCAGGATTGTTCGTAATAAGAAAGAGGGACGTAGGTCCACATGCCACGTTAAGAATGGAATGTGTCAGTATGTCGTGGTCTCTCCGGACGGCAGGAACTGTGCAATGGTGAGTATGCCACAGTGTAGATACTCTTCGAAAACGTGCTGATGCGAGGAAGAAAGCAACCGAAGAACATGTGCATCTTATTCTAATTACACGAAGTCCCCGAAGCAAGTAAAACCCTGTATTTATTGAGGAAACATACATAAACTGTTAAAAAAAAAAAAAAAGACAAACAAGTGAATAATTGACACAAAAGTTAGCATAGATTCTTTCTGGATAAAAAAGAAGGATGAGGCTTGAGAGGGGCAAACAGGGGGGTTTGGGAATTAGGTATGTTCCATTTCTTCACCGGGGCAGTGCACACTTAATTATATGCCTCTCTCCAAAAATTGAGATGTTCAATTCAGGCCTGCGTGACGAGAATTGTCAAAGATACGGCTTCCGGTTAAAAAAAAAAAAAGGAAGATCCTTTGGCACTGATTCAGCAAACCAATAAAGAATTCCTCCTTTCTTCCACCTTTAGAATTTAGTTTCCCATTTCCAACCTGCTGATTAATCGCAGTGTGTTCCTGGCAACCGCCCAGGCCAGCTCCCTGAAAACGGGTGATGCCGGAGCCCTAGGACAGGAGTGCCTTCAGCACTGTGGACAGCGACCAACCGCGGGCCCTGCACAGAGTTGCAGAAGGGCGAAGGTCTTCAAAGTCAAGACTCAGCCCACCTCCAAGTGGTGGCCGCGCCTTAAATACAACCCAGGCCACCCGGTGCCTAATCCAGTGTTTGCTCCTCGGCCCCCAGCTTTGGAGAAAAGGACTGGGGAAAAGCACTCCTCCACGAACCAGAAAGTCACTGGGGACAACCACAGGTGACTTCCATGTATGCTCCTGAAACCTTGGGCTTAGCCGTCAGTCCAGCCGGAGTTCGGTCCAGATGCTGCCCTGGCCCTCCGAGTGCTCTGCAAGTCACTGCCCCCGTCCAAGCTTCCATGTCCGTCAGTCCCCTCCCCACAGCCCTGCTACGAGAATTCGACAATGTTAGACGCATCACACACTCAGTCATACAGTGTCGTGAGCACCGGTGCTCCATTAGACACAAGAGAGCTCCCTTAGCCTTTCCCTCGGTGGATTTCTAATCAGAAAGGAACTGTTTTTTTTTGTTTGTTTGTTTTTTGTTTTTTTTAAAGATTTTATTTATTTATTTGACAGACACAGATCACAAGTAGGCAGAGAGACAGGCAGAGAGAGAGAGGGAAGCAGGCTCCCTGCTGAGCAGAGAGCCCGATGCGGGACTCGATCCCAGGACCCCGAGATCATGACCTGAGCCGAAGGCAGCGGCTTAACCCACTGAGCCACCCAGGCGCCCCAGAAAGGAACTGGTTTTATGGTGAAACAACACTACCCTTTAGAGTCTGTTTTGGAAACAAGCCCCATAAATTTCCATATAAAATCTTGGCATGTGCTAACAATGTCTTACTTCTCTTAGTTTTGTCCAGTCCTATTTATTTTACTCAGTCACACCAAGAGGTGCTCGGAGAAGAGGGCAACCAGGTGCCTACAACGTGTCACTGGTGCTAAGGGTCCTCAACCACACTTCTTACTTCCAAAAGAAACCTGACGGGTAACATACTCTACTTCCTAGTAATTGCTAGATTCTATCTGCTGGTGGTTTATTTAGAAATTTTTACCTGTACTCTTAAAAGGCCATTGGCCTCTAGTTTCCCTTAATTTGTATTATTTGATTTGAAGTTATTCTAGATGCATGGAATGGATAAGGGATTTTCCCTTCTATCTTTTTATGTGGCCTGAAATAGTTTAAACGGCATTGAAATGATTAGTTCTTCAGAAATTAGATACGACTCAGCTGTGAGCCATCTGCTTGTGGTGTGTTTTTACTGATAGACCGCCAATCACCTTCTAATCTCTTATATGGTAATTGGTCTATTAGAATTTCCCATTTTTTCCTGGACTGATTTTAGTAATTTACTTTTACCAGGAAATCACCCATTTCCCGAAGGTTTTCAATTTGTTATCACAGAGTGGCATAAAATATTCTCTCATAATTATTTTTATCTCCCCTGTATCTGTAGTCATACTGGTATGTCTGCCTGCTCATTCCTAATCTGGTCTAACTTCACGTTCTCTCTTTATTCTTCGTAATTGGACTCACGAGTGCTTTCAGAAAAATTTCATTAGCCATTTCAAAGAACAAGCTTTTGCATTTACATATTCTTTCCACTATTTAAAAATCTTTCCTATTTCATCAATTTCGGTTCTTATCCTTATGAATTGCCCCTTTGTTGTTTATTTTTTTGTTTTTTTTTTTCCCTGATTTCTGGACATGTTGCCATGTTCAGACTTTCGGTTCTAGTGAGGCCATCTCGGGCTGTGTGCGTCTAAGCACACAGTGCTTAAGTGGTTTCTGCTACTCGTCTGTTTTAGTGTGAAGTGTCTTTGTCTTTGCTTTCCAGATCGTGTGTGATTTTCCTTCAATTTCCTCTTTGATCCAAGAGTTCTATAGGAACGTTTTAAATCTGCAAGTAAAGTGTTTTCCAGTCCCTTTTTGTCACTTACTTCGACTTGTATTGGATATAGCCAGAGCATGAGGTGAAACACTGTTCTTGTGTCCTTGAATTGGCTAATATTTTCTTGGTGGCCTATTACATGCTGACTTTTATTTTTTTTATTTTTTAAAATTTATTTATTTGACAGAGAGATCACAAGTAGGCAGAGAGGCAGGCAGAGAGAGAGGAAGGGAAGCAGGCTCCCCACTGAGCAGAGAACCCGACGTGGGGCTCGATCCCAGGACCCCGAGATCATGACCTGAGCCGAAGGCAGAGGCTTAACGCACTGAGCCACCCAGGCGCCCTATACTGATTTAAAAAAAAAAAAAACATACTGATTTTTATTAGTGGCCTTTGGCAATGTATGAAAATGCATTCACTATTTGAGAACATATTTCCATATATATGGTTTATATCACATTAACATTGTACATAATTTTAAGACAGCATATATTAATTATAGAATATATAATAATTATATAGTTATGCAATATTATACATATAGAATTCTATATTATGTATTTGCATTTATTGATCTGGTGTTATTAGCTTGTCATTTTTAAATTCCACATGTACAGGAAAACAGAGAGACAGATAGATGCTATATACCCATCACTATGCAATAACTGTGTATTCCCCCATATTTGTTTTATTTGCCATATTTGCACTGGGGTGTTTAAAGTGAGGGTTTCATGGCATTTCACCCCTGGATAGCTGAACTTGCCTCTTTAATAAAGACCGAGGCTTCTCCGCATGATCAGGGCACCATTATTGCACGTGAGAAAATCAGAGTCATGTTCTCGGACCTTCTAAAACTCCATTGACACTCAAATTCCCTAACTATTCCTCAAAGGACTTTTTTTATAATTTTTTTAAATATTTTATTTATTTGACAGAGAGAAATCACAACTAGGCAGAGAGGCAGGCAGAGAGCGAGGAGGAAGCAGGCTCCCCGCGGAGCAGAGAGCCCGACGTGGGGCTCGATCCCAGGACCCCGGGATCATGACCTGAGCCGAAGGCAGAGGCTTAACCCACTGAGCCACCCAGGCGCCCCCTCAAAGGACTTTTTAAAATCTCATTTGTTCAGACTAGGATCCAATCAGGGGCCGTGCAATGCGTTAGACTGCTCCTAATTTCCAACACTTTTGTCCGTGTCTAATGGGGATGTGCCAGTGTCTCTCACTCCGGGAGCCTGTTCCTAATGGGCTTTGTTGGGTCGGTGGCTCCGGGAATGCAGGAGAAACAATAGAAATGACCGCCAGGCCGCCATCTTCCAGCCCCCCCCCTTCCTAATCCTTGACTCCCCTGCCATAAGGATGTTTGCCCAGGTCAGGGCTCCACATGTAACCCGATACCTATGCAAGAAACCGGAACATCAGGACTCCCCCAACCCTCCAATCCCCGAATACCGAATACCCGAATACCGTACCTTATATGGCTGTGAACCTATTCCCTCTCTTAACCCAGATGAAAGACCCACTCGACCCCCTCCCAGCGCGACTTCCCCGACTCCCCTTTCCGGAGTCCCGGAACCTCGCCCACCCAAGGGTGCCCACCTCCCCCCGGGGGACTTTCCTGGCTCCCCTTCTCGTGAGCCCTGAAACTTCGCCGGAGAGCGCCTTTAACAAATCTTGCCTTGTGCCTACCTCGCCCGGTATCGTGTTTCTCTCGCCTGTAAAACCTGACAGGCTTTGCTGTGTATACTCAGCTTCATACCTTTGTTTCCGATATAGGCTCATGGAATATGTATCCCACTATTGTATAATATTCTACCTTATCACACGTAACCATTTTTAACTTTTTTGAGATGAGCATCTGTCAGTCCTACTTTATTTTAATTTGCTTTATCCTTGCAAATATCTTCCCAACAATTGATTTAAACTATTTAAAGTATGCTTTCGTTTCAGGCGTATGTCTAATAAATAACATGTCACTGACTTTGTTCCTTCCTTCTGTTCCTTTGTTGAGCCCGGCGCGACGGTGCCTTTCTTTTACTGGGAGCCTTCAGTCCTTTCCCGTTGAGACAATAACTCTTGTATTTAGTGTAGTTTTACGGTAGTCTGTTGTTGGTTATTTCTTCTGCAACGCCGTTTCTCATTTTTGATGGATTGATCAAGCTCCTGTTCCTCCCGTTTTTCCCCTTGTTAATTTGCAAGTCCCTACGTATGCCCTTCTGTTCTGTTCTGGACTGAACCTTTGTGCCCCCTCGAAACTCCTGCATAGAAGCCCGACAACTTACTGTGGCTGGATTTGGAGAGGGGGCCCCTGAGAACACAACTAAGTTTAACTGAAGTCTTACCGGTGGGGCCCAGATCAGACAGGATTCGTTTCCTGGTGAGAAGAGTCGCAGAGGGCTCTCTCTCCCGCTCCTCCCCTCAGCACCTGCGCAAAGAAGAGGTCCATGAGCACACAGCAAGATGGCGGCCATCTGCAAGCCAAGAGACAAAACCCAAGTACTGTGAGCTCTACCTCGCCAGCCCCTTGGTCATGAACTTCCAGCCTCCAGATCTGTCTGTTGTTCACGCCCCCCAGTCTGTGGTATCTTGTCATGGTGCCTGAGCAGACACGGAGACCCCTTCCCTTGCCCCGGTGGCCCCCTTCTCTTCCCTGTTTGTACAACCAGACACGGATTTCTCTACCGGTAGCTAAATATAAGAGGACAGCTATTTCACACGATAAGACGTTCTATATTCCCCCTAATGACTTGTCCTCGGTCCAATAAGATGACACTTCTAGAATTCTTTTATGTTCTTCCTCTCCTGTCCCCGTCAAAGATGAGATCCTCGGAAAGTTTATTCTTTCCCCGCCCGTAACGTGCAGAGGTTGCTGAGCTGGGACTTTTATAAATAGGCCGCCGTTAGGGATTTTACTCCCAGTAGGGACCTTCTATTCCAGGAACCATTATTAAGCACTTTGACGACACAGTCCGAGACGGGTCTACCCTTATTCATGTTGATCTAACGCACCCACCTACCACCGTCCACTGCTCACCACGTGTCTTTCCCTTTTCCTGTTTCTTCATTTTGTGGGCTCTGCGCTTTCTCACTTTCTTTTGGGTTCCAGTCTTCTTTGAGTCTTTTCCTTGCATGAGGGATGAACACGGACTCAGGAAGCGCTCTCAGACGCCTTCCTTTTGCGCGAGTGAACATTGGTCTGGGGGCAGGATTCTTGGGCAAAGGTCTTTTCTGGGCGTGCGGTTGGCCTGAACCTCCAGGCTTGGCCATGTGGCATGCCTCGGTCAACAAAAGATGTTCAGAAATGATGTGGGGCATTTCTGGGCGGAAGCTTTTGGGACCACGGCAAGGTCTGTCAGAATCCCATCCCTGTCGGGGATCTTGGAGGCCCCTGGCAGGGGAGAAGGTCTATCGGCCAGGGGTCTCAGAGGGACCTCCATGAGCAGAGTTACCTGTCGACTCACCTGAGCCAGGAATAAGCCACTGATTTTTTAATTAAAAAAAAAATTTCTTGGTAGGGCTATGTTTTCGTCAACTCAGGCTGGAACAAAATCCCCCAGACTGGGGCACTTAAGCCACAGACATTTACTCTCACAGCTGGGGAGGCTGGAAGGCCGTGATCAGGACGCCTGCAGAGTCAGTTCCTGGAGGGCTCTGTCCCCAGCAGTGTGTCCTCACGTGTCAGGGACAGAGTGACTCTGGTCCCTTCGTCTCTTCACGAGGTGTCTAATCCCACTGTGGGGCCCCGCCCTCCTGGGCTCGTCTAAATCTGATTACTTCCCGAAGGTCCCACCTCCAAATACCATCACAACTGGCAGGGGCTGGCTAGGGCTTCAACACGGAATTTGGGGGAGACAGAAACATCCAGTCCATTCCATGCTGTGTAATCCTTCCCATCCAGATCGATCCAAAGACGGCTAGGACAGGGCATGCTCTCTCCTGGGGTATAATCCTTTCCTTCCGGTCTGGCTCTGAGCCCCTTTGTCAGCTCTTTGGGGGCTCAGATATGACTGCTGAATGCCCCTGTGCTCGTCTGAAGCCCCCCAAGAAGCAGATGCCGAGATGCACTTGAACACACAGGAAGGAATTTCACTGGGCAGGACGCCTATGAGCCGCAATGGGGAGATCTGAGAGAGTCATCACCAGGCAGAGCTGACCCCGAGGGAAAGAGGAAAGAGGGAGGGAAGGAGGGACAGGAGGCCAAATATCCAGCATCCTGCCCAGAAGAGGCAAGCACTGGAGGTGAAGAGAGGCCTGACCCCCAGGCCCTGGACCTGACCCTTTCCCGCATGCTCCCCATGACAGCTGAGAGACACACACGCTGGACACGCTGCAGGTCAGGGTGGCTGAGCGTGGGCTGCACGAGAACGGAAGAGGGTGGATGCGTTCGGGGCTGAGCTGGTGACCGTTGATGACCCAGGGATGCCAATAGGAGCACAGAGCCTTGGCCTGTGACATGGGAAGGGCCTAACCTCACCTGGGCAATCTCCAGGGCCCGGACCAGGAACTGGCTCAGCAGATGCTCAGTGGAATTTGGGTCCAGAAAGAATGAACAAATATAGCTCTGTTCTCTTCCTGATAATCTCAGATTCTAAGATCGAGGCTGGGAGAGACGAGACTCTGGGGTGGAAACCAAGGAGGGGTCCACTGGACCTATCCGGTCATCCCCCTCCCACCTTCTAGCTGACCTCCCCCGTGCTCTCTTTCTGTGTGGTCTCCTCTTCCTCTCTCTCCTTCTCTTCGCTGCCCGGGTCTCCTGCTGCTGCCTGCCCCCTGCACGGTTCCGAAGCCCCCAGGACAGTAGTGTGGGAGTCATAGTGCCCTTGTGCTCGAAGAAGAAGCAATAGCTTATGAGAGAGGGATGTTCAGGAGGAGAGACAGACACAACCAGCCCCATGTCCTCCAGGGCTCACCTGTGCCAGGCACCCTGCAAAGAAGACCTCAGCTTGCGCCAGCCACATCCCCATCTCACGGATGGGGCAACAGACTCACGTGAAGGGACAGACCCGAGGGCAGACAGCAGTAGATGGTGAAGCCAGGATTCCAGCCCAGGGCCATCAGACTCCGAAGCTCACCTGTTTTGCAGGAGCAAGTCCAGAGACCGCGTCCATCACCCTTCGCTCCGCCCATTCGTCAAGGGAAGGGCCCAGGGCTCAGAGCGCACGGGATGCTGGTCATACCGCTGCCTCCGCCCCCCACCCACTCCCTTCAACTGACCCCAGCCTCGGGGGGTGGCTGTCAGTGTCTCCCAGAGCTGGTCCTCAGTGCCGAGATGCTGCTGACTTCCCTGCAGGGGAAATTCTTAGGATTTGGGGATTTGGTCTTCTTTGGTTTTATTCTATTTTCTATTTTTACGTTTTAGATTTTATGCAACAAGTATTATTTGTGATCAAGAATAAGTAAATAAATAAAGGGGTGCCTGGGTGGCTCCATCATTTCAGGGTCTGCCTTCAGCTCAAGTCCTGATCCCAGGGTCCTGGGATAGAGTCCCCCATTGGGATCCCTGCTCAGAGGGGACCCTGCTTCTCCCTCTGCCCCCTCCCCCTGCTCGTGCTCTCTCTCTCTCTTTCTCTCTGCCTATGACAAATAAATAAATAAAATCTTCAAAAAAAAAAAAAAAGAATAAATAGGGGCTCCTGGGTGGCTCAGTCGTTAAGTGTCTGTCTTTGGCTCGGATCATGGTCCCAGGGTCCTGGGATCGCGAGCCATGCGTCGGGCTCCCTGCTCTGCGGGGAACATGCTTCTCCCTCTCCCACTCCCTCTGCTGTGTTCCTTCTCTCGCTGTGTCTCTCTCTGACAAATAAATAAATAAAATCTTTGAAAAAAAGAATAAATAAATAAATAAAAGGGACAGAATGATTTTGAAAAAATAGTCAGTGATTCGGCCTGCATCATTGACAGATGACCGGCATCAGCACAGGGTCGGGGCAGGGATGTTGGGAACTGGGACGCTTCCCGGTGCTACAGGAATCATCTTGTGTCTGCCCTAAGGTGCCGGAGGCCCGACAGCATCAGACCGTGCAGTGACTGCCCTCCCTCCCTCCGCTTACCCCCAGACACTCCCAGTGCCCTGTGAGCAAGAGAGGCTCGGCAATGGCCTCTGACAGGCGGGGGACGCAGCCTGGGCTCCCTGCTGCCCCAGTCTGCCGCCTTCAGAGTCATCAGAGTTGGACTCATGATTGTGTTAATTGGCCATCCATTTCTTGAGGTCCTTTCTCCCTCCAGGTCAGAGAGCTCCCCAGGCCCGGGGACCCTGTGCTGACGATGCCCCACACCCATCCAGCGGGGAGTTAACATGGCTCAGTTCTGTCCACACAGCGCATGTGAGGCTTCTGAGTCTCTTCCACAGCCTGCGAGAATCCTCATGGTCTGGCCCTGTCTCTCATCCTGCTGGGGGCCTCGGAGCCATCATCTCTGATCTCATCTGGGTCACCTTCCCCTGGGCCCGCATTCTAGCTGTGTTCATTTTCTTGCTCTTCCCCAAACAAGTCAAACCCTTCCACTGACCCCAGGGCCTTTGCATCAGCTGTTTCCTCTGCCAGGATGCCCTCCCCTGAATAGGAACACGTCCTTCCATGTCTCAGTTCAAATGGTGTCTGCTCAGGGAGGACATCCCTGACCACCACACCCAAGTATGTCTCCGCCCACCCCACATGGTGCTGCCGCATGTTTTCTCATCGTCCTCCAGCTTCACCCTGCTGCCTCCGAGGTCTGTGGTTCACTCTCCCTGCGGGACATGCTCCAGGACAGCAGGGGCCTGGCTGTTGGCTCCCCTACCCCCTAGAGGGCTCTGGAGACAAGAGCTGGATGGCTGAGCTGTGTAGACCGCCGTGGGCTCAGGGGACCCAGGAAGTAGATGGTGTCCGAGCTCTGCCGACGATGGGTCATGGACGCGTCATCTGTCAAAGGAGGAAGGAGGTCTAATTGCCAGTGTCCTTCCAGCCCTGGGTGGTGGGAGGACGGACTTAAGTCCTCGACGGGAGCCCACTTTGTGCACATCGAGATACAACGACGCCTTCTCCATGTTCAGCCGTGGGAGCTGGGGAGCAGCCTGTTCCGTGGCCTGGGGATTGGAAGGCCAAGTCCCCCTGCTGGGAAGCCCTCTGGGGTCCCCCAGTCTAAGCTGACCTTGACTCTCACGGACCCCATGGGACCGCTGAGTCTCCGACTCCAGACCCTGCTGTCTCCCATCCACCTGGCAGAGCCCCGCACCCTCTGGCACAGAGAGCCCAGGCTGGCAGGTGGTGTTGGGGGCCGAGAGCAGGTCAGAGGCAGAGCAAGTTTCTCAGAGGCGCCCAGGAGCTGGTACCCGGAGCGCCCAGCACTAGTTCAGCCCAGTGAAAGTTCAGTCAGTCCTCTCTGTGCGGGGGCTCAGAGGGGTTCCTGTCCTTAGGAAGCTCCAGGCCTAGAGCAGGGGACAGAGCAGAGAGCTGAGCGGGGGTTATGCCCAGACCCAGCCAGCGGCCAGGAAGCCTTCCGGGAGCAGGGCCGGCTGAACCGGAAGGGCCCCGCCTGCTTCCTCCTCCCTGAAAGGAGGCCTGGAATGATCCAAACGGTGCACCTGCCAGACCCCAAAATAGCGGCCGTGTGCACGGGACCCGCATCGCTCCGTGAAGCCGCAGCCACCGCGGCTGCGTTTGCAAAAATATCTTCTGCCACACAAAGGTGAAAACGGCAGAGGCGAGCGCCAGGCTTCGGAGAAGGGAAGATACCGAGACGCCTTCCACCGGGATCGGTAAACTGTCCGCGCAGGAACCGCACGCCCCGGGTGAGGGGTTCGAGTCCGCTCCCACCGGGAGGGCTGGCGGCGTGGCAGGGTCCCGGGGCTAGAACACGGGCCCAGGGCGGGCAGGGCGCTGCAGGCAGCACCGTGGCCGCATGGGCGAGGGTCCACAGGGTGGGCGCCGGCCTCTGCCAGGAGCCACCGCTCCCGGGGTCCCTTCATCCGTTGGGCCAGCCCTTCTCTTGCTCACCCCCCTCCCCCAGGAGGACGCCTCACTCGCCCCAGGTCACCCCCCCGAGAAGGTAACACCTGCGAGTTTGGACCATGGTGGCCCGACTCCCACGTACGCATCCCACAGCCTGAGTATGACCCAGGCCCCGACCCCCAGAGGAGGCCCCGGGACAGAGGGTAGGCAGCCTGGTCCCACTGGGTGTGGACAGAGCCCCCCCCCCCCCCGCCCCCTGCCTCTGGCTCTGCCCCCTCCTCCAGGTGCTCCTCTCCCCCAACCCCCCCGAGTGCAGGCAGTGCCCACCATGGTGCTCAGGTTCCCGTCTGCAACCCCCGCGGAGCGAGCTGCTGCCCCAAGTCCTGCGGGTCCCGCGCCACGGTGAAGCGCTGTTCTCATTTATTTTCTAGAGCAGAGGGTTTTGATTTTTCCTTTTGTTTTATTTAGCATCATTATCGTATTATTTATTTTAAGGAGGTGTCGGGCTGGGCTCCTCCCCGCGAATATCAGATCATTCCAGGCTCTGGGTGGTGGGAAAGTGCCCAAGAGAAAGGTCGCCAGGGCCATTTCCGGGCCATGTGGGGTTGTTGTTCCCAAATCCATTTCATTAATCCAGTCAGCAAACACCCGGAGCCTCTGTCCTGCCAAGTCCCAGGGACCTGGGAGCGGAGGCCGGTGCCAGGCCCTCCGGCTGCCCTGGGGAGCCCGGCCGAGCCCCGGTTTAGAGCAGCCAGCTGCCTGAGGCACCCCGCTGCCGAGGCCCGGGTTTGGGAGACCCTCCTGGGGGGCCCAGGTTCTGGCAGCTCTGGGGGCCCCTCGCGGCAGCTGCAAACCGGGCAGACTCTGGGATTCCCGCATCGATCCTGGCAGCACCTGGGCTCCGCGGGAAAGGCGGTGGACCCTTCATGGGCCAGGCCCACATGGGGATGGGCCCCAGTAAGACACCTGAAGTCCACTAACCACCTTTCCTCTAATAAAGTGTGTGTGTGTGTGTGTGTGTGTGTGTGTGTGTGTGTGTGTGGGCAGGCGCGCCTGGAGCTTTGGGGGTGTCCTCGTCTTGAAGGACGGGGCACCTTAGCCTGGCTTTGCCTCCCAGTGCTTCCTTCGTCCGCCATGTGCCCCTGAGTCTGGGAGGACTGGCTGGTTTGCGTCTGTTAAATAAAGTTCCTGCTCTTAGAAGTCCCCTAGCTCCGGGAGCAGATCAGAGCCCTCCTGAGCCCCGACTCCTCACACCCTCCGTCCCTGCAGCAGTGTTGCGTGTGAACTCCCCGGGTGACTGTGCCCTCCTGGCCACAGTGGGAGGCCTCGCTGAAGTCTCTGAGACCCAAGAAATGCCGGGAAGGGCCCACCTGGGCTTGACGCCCGGGGAGGAGCCCCGGCCAGTTTGCAGCTCATGTCCCCAGGTCGCTTGTCAACAGGTACCTGGGGAAGCTGGAGGTCTGACAACCCAAGGGTCACAGGCTCGGACTGTCCACTCTCAGAACCACTTTCCCTGCCCCCTGACATAACGTTCTGGACCCCTGTGGGCAGACCAAGGCAGTTTCCCGTCTCCATCAAGGGCTGTGCCTCTGGTATCTTAGGAGCCCATCTGCCTCCAATCTGACCCTCACCGCGCATCACCAAACCCTGGGGCTTACCTCGGCATCTTCTGGATTCAATCATGGGATCCACAAAATAACTTCCAACACCTGCTGTGGTCCAGGGACTGGGCTCACTCTCCCTCTTCCTTCTTGTCCTCCTGCCACCTTACGGGGCCAGCCCCTTGTTGCCTGTGCCTGGAGAGGCAAGGGCACAGCGCCCTAACTCCCACCCCACCCCCACAAGGGCAGTGGTGCCTTGGCCACTGTCCTGAGCTTATGGAGCCTCAGCTTTGTCCCCGGCCGGCGGGGACGACGACAGTCTCACAGAGCTGTCATGAGGACACAACACCCGACGCAGGCCCAGCATCCAGCCGGTGTTCAAGAAACATGTACCCAGGATCAGCATAGCAGAGGGCCGTAGACCACTATCACGGCACCACTCTCCTGCTCAAGAACCCATCATGGCTCCCTATGTCCTCTCACGTTGTGTGCAGGCTCTTCTCCACCATCTCAGCTGAGGCCAGATTGGTGATGGCCTTGAAAGGAAACGGGTCAGTGCTGGGCCCAGGATGAGCCCTGTGTGTACCCCTGTGTTCAAGATCCTCCCGGCCAAAGACAGGGCTGGGATCGATTAGCAATGTCTGCCATGGGCCGAGGCCAAGGGAAGGTCACCCATCTACTAGTTCCAGTCAACTGGCCTTGAGCCCACCCTCTGCAGACCCAGTCCCCACTCCTTCCTCTGCCTGAACCTCTTCCTTGGCATCTTCTCCTGCTCCCCCTCTGTCTTGTTCTTTCTCCTCTCCCTTCAATGCACCGGACCCCCAGTGACATCAGAGTCACGGCCTAAAGCGTGGGGAACTACCGGATCCTGGCAGGCAGCCCCATCTCTCATCTGCACAGCACGTTTCCCTCTCCGTTCTGCGCATCTACTTCTTCCTGCTTTCCTAAGAGAGACCTCGTGTGGGACGATGACCTCAAACCTGCTGGTGAGTGAACCTGACCCTGCCCTTTCATTGCCATCAAGCAGTGCACCTGCTTGTTACCTGCCAAGCGGCAGGCCCCGCACAACCAAGATGAGGCAGACAGCCCTCGCTCGAGGAGCCGAGTCCGTCAGGGGAGCTGTGATAGGCACCCACAGGGTCACCGTGACAGAAGTATGTGCAGAGACACAGGAACCTAGGCCAGCCTGGGGACCGGGGAATTTCCTGGAGGACGTGCTGTCGGAGCTGAATCTTGAAAGACGAGAGATGAGAGCCCGAAGAGGACAGGGAAAGGTACGCTGGCAGAGGGAACAGCATGAATAAGGGCACGGAGGTGTCAGGCGCCGCGAGGACGGTTGTGCTGAATGGTTGCCCCGCAGGACGGGAAGGAGGAAGCTGCAGCTGAGGGTGCCGACGCCGAGGGTGGGCCGAGGTTTGGCTAAGCACTCCCAGAGGGTTTTCAGCGGGGGAGTGCAAGAGCCGGCGTGCTCAGAGGTAGTTGCAGGCAGAGGAGAGAGGGGGACGGCCTGGCTGGAGGCTGCCACGACCCGAGCTGGAGGAGGGGTTGCCTGTGTGGGACCCGAAGTGGGATCCAGGCTTCCTGCCCCTCATGCCCAGCAACCCGGGCTGGGGCTGCGGGTCCCAAAGAGTGGCTTGGCACCTGGCTCTGAGGCCAGCTCTGTGCCCAGAGGCAGAGTCTGTGGTCCAACGAATCTGGGAAATGCTGTTCACAGCGCTCCTGTCTGGGTCATGGTGCCTGCTGGCGACTGAGGGCTCTGAGAAATCCCGAATTTTCCCATTGAACCAGCGTCCCCAGTGCGGCCAGGGACACCTCCCCGGGGATGTGCTTGTTCATACCCGAAGAGTCTGACAAGCTCCTGACGGACCTGGCTGCTGGTTACAGAGTGCTTCCCTCTGGCATTTGCCCCTGCTGGTGGCTTCAAGTGCAGACGTGCTGCTTACAGCAGGCGTCGTGGCCCATGAGCCATCAGGGAGGGCTGGGAAGCTAGGGGTGCAGGGAGGAACCCAGAGTGCTGGCATGGGCCCCCAAGGAAAAGGGAAGATCCCATCACAGCTTTCTCTTCTCTCTATTTGTGACTGGGGCCCACGGGGCCGACTGCCTCACCTTTCTCATCTGCAAAATGGGGGCAACAATTCTGCCTCCTCTGCCTCTTTTCAAAGATGGGGCCTTAACATGTCAGGGCGTGAGCAGCACTACAGAGTTGTGATGATCTGGAAGCCTCCGGCCATCAGTCCCGGGCCAGCACTGATGAGTATGCCCAGAGGCACGTGGGCACCAGCCCGGGAGCCCCGCCAGCACACTGTAGCTTCCTGCCTTCGGCTAGCAGGATGGGTTTCACGGACTGCTGCTGCAGAAGGGCGGGGCTGGGAGTCGGATCCACTCCAACTCACCAAGTGGGCCAGAAAACACTGCTTGGCTTCTCTGGATAAGAGGGGGTCATACTCCTTAGCCCCTAGAGGTTAAGAACGTGCCCAACGCATGTAGAGAACCTAGCAAACGAGTAGGCAGGAGAGAGAGTTATGAACCACGATGTTCTTTAGTATCTGATCAAAGGCATCTGTTTTTACTAAAGACGACACTGAGGTCCAGGGAGGCCCAGTGACAGACCACTGGAGGAGCACAGACAGGAGGCCAGCGGCACTGGTCAGCCCTGGGATTAACTCACAGTGGCCTAAGCTGCACAGAGAATGCACTGCTGCCCCAAATCAGGCATCTCTTGCTTGGGTGCGGAGGTGCTTTCCTGCCCACCCCCTACTTCGCCCTAGCTCCTCTTAGAGATGCTTTCCCAGGGCGCTCCTCATTGGTTGCGAGCTGAGCCCCGCCCAGCCAATCTGTGGAGGCCAAGGGGAATCCTGGGCTCTCATTGGCCACAGCGGAGCTCCAGATCCCCTCCTATCTGGGCTGGAGCTGGTGCTCCCAGAACCATGGAAGTAGAGAGGGGCTTGGGCTCCCCAGAGGCATGGTCCCTGCTCTAACCTCTTTGTGGCCTGTCAAGTGGTACCAGCCCACAGTGCTGGCTGAGCAAGTGAGGCGGAGAGCGCTGGGGACACAGTGCTGGGAAGACTCACAAGAGCCAGGTTCTGCTTCATGGAGCTCGCGTCCACCTGTGGGTCAAGACCATGGGAGGAATGTGGGGCGCAGAGAGGGCTGTGTGGGAGCGTGTGTGTGTCCTCCTCCAGCCCTCAAGATCCCTCCCTGAAGTCTGGCTCTCTGGGCTTCTTTTGAGTCCAAAGGCCATATTTTGGGAGAAAAGGAAGAACCAAGGTTTTTGTTTTGTTTTGTTTTTGGAGGGGGTGGTCTGTGGCTATCCAAGGCGCTGTGACTTTGGGGTCAGAAGGCAGCTGGAGCTGGTGAAGGAGGTGCTGGACGGAAGCCGGCAGAGGCTCAAGAGTGGTTTCCAGATGGTAACTGTCCGGTGTCCCCGGGCCCGTGACTCTCTCCGCCGGACGCGGTCCCATCTGCAAGACAAGCAGTTGGGACGAACTACTCTCCGAAGTCCCTTCCAGGAGCTCACAAACGGGTCCGTTTTCCAGCAAGGCTGTGCGGAAGCCGAAAGAGGGTGGCTCGCCACAGAGCTTGGGGTCTGTCTCTGGAGAGGATCCCGGCGCGCCCCGCCCCCGCCCCTGCCCCCGCGGAACAGGACAGCCCGGACTGCCCCGCGGAATCGGCTCAGAGCGGGGCCACCTGTGGGTCGGAGTCCAGTGCCCCCTGGTGGCGCCGGGGCAGGCGGGCGGCTTCCGGACAGCCGAGGCCCGACGGCTGTGACTCAGGGGTGGCGCTGCTGCAGGGCGCAGGAGGCCCAACTGGGGTTCCGTCGTGGGCCCAGCCACGGCGCGATTAATTACCAGCTGCGGGAATCCTTGTCGCCCGCTCACGGTGACTCACCGGGCGGCCAGGCGCATTCGCCCCGCGCAGGGGCCTCGGCTTCCAACATGAATTCCAGGGGAGCACTTGCTTCGGGGGGAGCTCCCGTTCCCTGTGCCTAACGGCGCCGGCGGACCCAAAGTCGACCCGACAGCCCGGATGTGGCCCCCAGCTCGAGCCCACTTGTCCGTGGGGCCGGGGGCTCAAGCACCCGCGAGTCCCAGAAACAGGGTGGAGAGTCCCCAGCAGGGGAGCCTCCGTGAGGCATAGGGTTCCCAGACTCGCCTGGCCCCCGGATGGGGACCCCGGAGCAGGGCCCGAGGGGGCGACCCAGAGGGGTCAGCGCTCCGGAGCCGGCGAGCTGCTCAAAGTTGGGTCCATTCCCTAGCCTACTCCGCGGTGCCCTAGGCCACTCCTGCCCGCTGTCCTAGGCCGCCGCCGGGGGGCGTCCCTTTCCCCAAGTCTCCAACTCTTCCTTGGCTGGGGTCCAAGGAAGGTCGCCAGACCCAGGGAAGGGGAGCCCTGGGTCTCCGCGCCTTCAGCCTACCCATTGGGAGCTCCACCGCTCAAGTGAGGGTTAAGGGACTGGGTGATCGAGGGAAACTCCTCGACGACCTGAGGGGGACTGAGGGAAGCGGGCAAAGGTGGCTGATGTGGGAAGGGGATAAAGCCGGTCTTCCGACTCAAAGAATAGCTGCGCCCCTGCCGGAGCCTGGGGTTCCCTCCCTGGGCTGGTCGGGAGTGGGGCCATCGCGAGGCGCCGTGTGCAGGAGGAGGGGCCAGGATCTTGTTCTGGGTACACCCGGCGCCCAGCCTCGGGGAACCAAGGAATGTTTCTGGGAAAAGCATCGGGGAGGGGACAAGGAAGGGGGAATGCGGCATCCTTCCCTGAGGCCCGGACCCCAAGAGTGGCGGCCGGTGCTATGCTCAGCACTCTCCGGATAAGGGCTCTGGTTCAGCAGGTGCTGGGCCACCTGTCCAGCGAGGCTCACGGGGGCTGAGCCGGCCCTGGGGACCCCAGCGCGCGATGAGAAGGTGCGCCCCGGCAGGGACACGCGGCCGCGCCAGGTGGCTGGCCCCGGGGAACGCCCTCCCCTCGTGCTCTTGCCACCCCACCCCCCCACCCGCCCGCCCCGATCTCTCCTCTCCCTTAAGCTGCTGGTCGGCCTTCTCCGGCTGAATCCCGTTTCCTCCCCCAGGCACGGCTCTTCCAAACTGTCCGCCTCGCGTGGCAGCAGGCGCTCCCGGGGAGCTGGGCGACAGGGACCGGAGCAGCCTCATTTATCCTCCCATCCCCCGCCGAAACCTGCTGGTGGCTCCGCCTCCCACCCCCACTCTGGCAACACCCAGGCCTCGGCCCGCCTCCGCCCCCTCCCCAGCGGCACCGGTAGCCCCTCCCTGGCTCCCTCCGCGTGCGCCGCGCGCCGCGCTCGGTCTGCAGCGGAGCCGCCGCGGCCGCCCTGCCAGCTGGCTGGGGACCAGGCGGGAGGTGGCGCGCCCGGGAGGCTGCGGGAGGGAGGGAAGAAGGGAGGGAGGGAGGCCTGGCCTCGGCGTAGCCCGGCCCCCGCCCCCCGCGGCCCTCCCGCCGGAGCGAGGTGCCACGCGCGCGCGCGCGCGCGCGCGCGCACACACACACACACACACACACAGACAGGCACACACACACGGGCACACACGGGCACACATACGCACAGACACACGCACACACACTCGGCTCCCTCCGGCGCGCACGCACGCAGCGCCCCTGACAGACCAGCGCAGCGGCCGCCTCCCCGGACGCCCGGACGCCGGAGGGCCCCGACCCCGGCGCGGCTCATGCGCCCGCGCCCATCCCGCAGCTCCGCGAGGCCCGCGGGACCCCTCCCGCCACCGCCGCCGCCGCCGCCTCGCCCGCCGCCCCCGGAGGAGCGGGCTGGCCGACCGCCGCCGCGCCGTCCCCCGGCCGCCCCCGAGGCCGCTGTGCCGCGGGCCCTGCCGCCCTGGGGCCGCGCCCCGCTCCCGCGCCTCGGGGGCTGAGCCGAGCAAACTTCGCGGACCGGCCGACGCCCGGCGGGGAACCCGCCGCGCCCCTGCGCGCCCCGGTGGGCGCGGGGCGCTCGGACCTTCGGGCATCGGGCTGCCCCGCCCGCTGCACCTGCTCGGCCCCCTCCCCGCCTGCTGGGGACTCCGGAGACGCCGCCACTTCGCAAACTTTTCCACCCCCCCTCGAGGGGGGGGGCGAGGAGGGCTGAAGGGGAAGGAGGTCCCGCGAGGCGCGCGCAGACCTGCGGGCTCCTAGCTGGGCGCCGCCGCCCGGGAGCCGGACCCGGAGGGGCGCGGGCCCCGGCGGCCGCTCTCCGGCCGCGCTCCGGCTCCCGCTCCCGCCCCTGCTTTTCCGGCGGGAGCGGGGGGCGGGGTGCGGAGGGCAGCGCGGCCCGCGCGGTGCCCAGCGGGGCCGCCGTGCATGGCCCTGCGCAGTGGGGCGGGCTGCTTCGGCCGGGTCTGGCGCAGGGTGTCGGGGCTCCCGGACGCCTGGCCCCGGCGCTCGAGCAGCCTCCTGTGCCTGTCCGCCTTCTCGCCCGAGCCCGGGCCCGCGCCGCCCCTGCCCCGCCAGCCGCCTCGCGGTGGCGGCGGCTGTGGCGGCCCCGGCGGAGGGGGGCCCCCCCAGCCTCCCCGCCCCCCGCCTCCCCGCTGCTGCTGCTGCTGCTGCTGCTGCTGCTGCTGCTGCCGCCGCCGCTTACAACTTGGAGGCGGCGGCGGCGGCGGCGGAGGAGGCGGCGGCGGCCGCCGGGCGCTGCAGTGGGACGCGCGCGGCTGCGAGCCTGCGGGACATGCCCCCCGCGCCGGCTCCTTGCTGGCGGCCATGAAGAGGCAGAACGTGCGGACTCTGTCCCTCATCGTCTGCACCTTCACCTACCTGCTGGTGGGCGCCGCCGTCTTCGACGCCCTCGAGTCGGACCACGAGATGCGCGAGGAGGAGAAACTCAAAGCCGAGGAGATCCGGATCAAGGGGAAGTACAACATCAGCGCCGAGGACTACCGGCAGCTGGAGCTGGTGATCCTGCAGTCGGAGCCGCACCGCGCCGGCGTCCAGTGGAAATTCGCCGGCTCCTTCTACTTTGCCATCACGGTCATCACCACTATAGGTAAGGGCTGGGCGCGCCGCCGCCGGGCTCCCCGCGCCCCGGGAGGAGTCCGGGGAGGCGGCTGAGCGCGCGGCGCAGGGCTGGGTGCGGGGCGCCGAGGGTTAAACGCAGCCCGTCGCCGGGGAGCCCCTCCCGCCGCGCCCCCTCCTCTCTCCCGAGCCCCCGCCTCTCCTGCGCCTCCGAGCCTCTTCCCTCGCGGACCCCACCCGGAGCTGCGCTCCGCGCCGGTGTCTGGGCCGGGCGTGCGAGCCCCGAGCGAGCGTGCCGGAGCCTGGAGGGCGGAGGCGCCACTTTTGCGAAGAGAGTGGCGCGCTAAGAATAACCCCCGAGCAGACGCCCACCCACCCACCGCCCCAGCGCGGCTGGGCTGCGCGGGGTTCCGAGCCTTACACTTACTACCTCTCCGGGACTTGGAGAGGGCCGGCCTGGCTCCGCGGCACGGAGAGGGACTCCGGCGGCGGGGGGACCCTCGCAAGGCTCGTCTTGTCTGAGCCCAGATTTCAGCTTTCCTCCCTCCTGGCTCTTGGAATTCTGGAGCCTGGTCGTGCCAGGACCCCGGGGGTTGGGGGGTGGGGGGGAGAGTTTGTTCTCTGGTGATTGGGGTGGGGGGTGGCAGCCAGGTGAACCGCTCTGAGAGGGCCGTGGAGGGTGGGAGGAGGGCAGAACCTGTCCACCCCCAGGCCGCGCTGGTGGGGAAGGCAAGTGTGCCTGCTACCCAGAAACTGGGGAGGTTCAGCCCTGGTCGGGGGAGAGAGTCCAGTTGGTGCACCCCGGGGACTCCTGTGGCTCCCACTCCCCAGGGTGCTTCCACGGAGCAAAGCCTCTGAGAGGTGCCGAGGGCAGTGCCCCCACTGAGGTCAGGGGGTTTGGAGAGCCTGCTGGTGTGACACTTTGAGACCCTTGGGAACTGGATCAGGTCACTTCACCCCAGTGGATGTGGCAGTACGGAGGGTGGCGTCTCCGTGGTTTGCAACTTGCCCCCCCCCCGCACCCCCGCGGCATCCTCCTTCTGCACGGACGTCTCCGTGGACCTGTCAGGGCCACTGTGTTGGCTCCGGTGGCCTCTCTTCGGTGCCGGTCCAGTGTCCTGTGCCCCCTCGCTGTGAGAAGAGGCCTCCTCCTGCTCACACTTCTTGCCTCCCTCCGCCCTGAGTCCTCTGGACCTCCTTCTCTAATTTTCCCCTTGCTATTTTTCTTTGTCTGGAAAGCTCTGCCTGCTGAAAAAGCAGGATTGCTCAGTGCCATATGCAACAGGAAGCGCCAACACAGGACGGCCTGTCTCGGCTTCTTGGTGGAGAAGACTTTGTAGGGAGTCATCTTGTCTGAAATGTTTAATTCATTGGTGCAGGTTTTTATGTTTTTGGAAGGAAACCGCTCTTCTGTGGTCTACGTAACGAGCTCTGGGCCCGCCGGCCCCACGCGCTTGGCCCCCGCCACCAAAACGCAGGAAAGTCCTTCCTCCCCCATCCTGTGCTTCCAGCCTCTGAAAGGGCCAGGCAGTCGTCACCGTCATCCTTGTCTTCCAACTTGCGGCCCGAGCTGCGGCAGCAATGTCCGGGTGCACGTGGCGGTGATCCTGGGGGTACAGGGTCCCATTGGCTGTGAGCCCGAGGGTGAGAAATATGCCTCCAGCACTGACGGCCCTGGGGCAGAGACCCATCCCTCCCTGAACATGCCTTCAGTGATCTAGCCCCAAAGCAGGTGGCATCGGCGGGCACACCAGCCCCAGGACTGACATGAGCCCTTGAGACCCGTGGCTGGTCTCACGTGTCGAGCTCCAACAGCGAGGAGAGGACTGGAGGGAAAACCAAACCCCAAGATGCTCCCATTTACCTGGAAAAGGAAATCGGGAGACACAAAGTTCCCATCAGGGGGTGTTTAGTAATCCTTGTTGGTAGTTCCGGGCACGTGCTTCCAGCGCTCAAGGCTCCAAAGAGAAGAGTCAAGGAACATGTGGCCAGATGGAGGGCGTTAGTTCAGCAGGGCGCACGGGTGGGGCTCTTGTCGTCCAGGCCCAGAGGGGCACCTGACGGCTGTGGATCCTTCTCCCTTCCTTCCTTGACTTTCCACCCGAGTTTCTGGAAAGAAAGCTTGGAACACATATGTAAGGAGAAGGCAGAAAACACTGCCTTTACTCAGCTTCCCCGACCTGAGCTCGGAGCCCAGGGAGTTGGCTTGCAGCCCACCCAAGTCTGGTCACCCTGGAGGACCCAGACAGGTCATTTCTCTTTTCCCAGGGCAGTTTCCGCACCTGTGGAAGGAGCCGGGGACATTGCTCACCTGCCAGGTTGAAGCTGAGGACTGGTGGGCCCTGCGGTGCTTGCCACTGCCTGCAGGGCGCCGTGCGCACAGTAGGTGTGAATCCACGCTCCCCTACAGAGGCCAACGCGTGCCGGCTGCCTTAGGAAAATGTTTAGCAGGAGAGCTCAGATTTACAGGAAACAAAGCACCTTTCTAGCTAATTCTGTTTGTTTTCTTCTTTTTTAATATAAATGCAAATTAAGGTCCTCCTAGGCCAGAACAAAAACCAGCCCCAAGCCAGGCCCTCCGAGGAGCTGTCTCCTCTCGGACGGTGATATTAATGAGTCAGGTGAATCTTCACGGGTGTTCTTATTTGTAATCTAACCTTGAGCGGCTTCTCGAGCATGCTGCAACTTTGAGCCCCAGTCAGCGAGGCCCGCGGGCTCTGGTCGCACTCGTGGTCCATGAGTGGACTCCGCTTCTCGGAGGCAGTTATTAGCTCCCTCTCGGAAATGGATTTTAAAAACGATATAATTAGCACTTCGCACTGGATCCGTGGCCGCACCCCCCCGGGAGGCTGGGAAGGGAGAGCACGCCGGCCCCCCGCCCCGCTGTCAGGCACCGTGGGCGGAGGGAGGGGGACACGGGTCCAGCGGGCCCAGAAAGGGCACGCTCAGCACAGCCGGCCGTGGCTTCCAGGCGCTGTTCCTCTGAACCTGTGGCTTCTGACATTTGCAGCATTTGAACCCACCTGTGGGGCTGTGGCCCCTGTTGAAGGTGGGAGCACCCCCTCCCCCCCCACACACGCACTGCCATACCCAGGGCCTGGCTGGAATTCCTCTGTCCAGGGCAAAGTCCTAAGGGACCCCTGCGCCCCGGAGGCAAACCAGTAACCTTCCTAGAGGAGGTGCCCTGGGCCCCAGCGGCCCCAAGGCCAGCGCTCCTCTGACTGCAGAAGGGGATCTCCGTGACGCTTCTGTGTTGACTCGGACATCTGTGACCTCGGTTGTCACAGATGGAGAAGCCCCACTTAAGTTCACATCCCGTCTGCAGGGGACCGGAGGACCAAGGACACGGGTCTGAGTTGGGGGGGACGGAGGTGGGGAAGGAGATGGGGGTTTTTGGTTTTGGCTACAGTTTGGAGGAGCAGTGTCTCTCCGGGCCCTTGGGGAGCCTCCAAAGCCGGTCCAGTGGCCCCGGGGGCCCCCCGGGGTGACTGGCTCAGGAGGCAGGGTCTGCTGGCGGGGGGTGGGGCAGACTCTGGGAATAAGTTCTGGAGCTCCAGTAGGTTCCTTAAGGTCCCCTGCCCGCAGGAAGTGGGAGCCCAGAGGGGTACCTCCAAGCTCTCACTGGCACGTGGAAACTGAACGGGGCTTCCCCGTGGTGGAGAGCGGGTTCCGGGGTTTTCTGGCACTCCTGGGTGTAGTTTCCAATGCAGAGTTTACGCGCTCTCGCTGTGCGCCTGCCCCTGCCTTGTCTGCGTTGCCTCTGAGACTCTGGGGACAGGCTAGATGACAAGATAAGGCCTGGCCTTGAGGCAGGAGGGGAGCTGGAAACCCAGACTGCTGGTCGTGCTCCAGTGTGAGGAGGAGGGACAGCGGAACCCAGTTAACCCCTCTGCGCCCTGGGCGCGGGATGCCCCGCGGGAGTGCTCCCCCTGGGGAGGGCCCTTTGCGTCCTCCTGGCAGGTCCTCGCCCTCCAGGGAGCCTTGGCCTTCCCCTCTGCCACTTGCTGCCTCCCTGAGCTGTGCTCCTGTGCCTCCCCCTGTCAGCGCAGGGAGGGGGACCCCCGAAGAACTGTGTCTGGACCCCCACGCCCCCTGCATCTGCAGGCCCGGCCCAGGGTGGGGGTCCGACGACGGAACGCAAAGTGGACGCAGGCCCTGAGGGCCAGAGCAGGCTGGTGCCACAGGGAGCGGCTCACACACGTGTGCGCTCGCCTCCCTACAGCCCGCCGGGACCGTTGCCCCACTCGCTGGATGAGAAAACTGAGGTGCAGGTACAGCAGCACAGGGAGGCAGAGGGCCGGGAGCTCCGCGATGCCCTGTGGGCTCCCCCTGTGGCGCTGTCCCAGGAGCACAGGATGGGCCTGTGGAACGTTCCGTCTGCACCTTTCTGCCTCTCCCTGTCACGGCACCGCTCAGGAGATCTGTGGGGCGAGACCTGGCGCAGGGCCTGCTCAGGCACAAGGGGGGGCCTGGACCCGAGGGGTGGCGCGCCCTTGTTCCTTTCCGGTGTGGCCAATGTCCGTGGGCGGGAGCTCCTCCTCCTCCCCCAGGCCCTGCCTGGACCCGGCCTCGCACTGGCCCTCCGGTAAACACTGCCTATTTATAGTTGTGGCGGAGACCTGAGGTCCCTTCTGACTCCGGGGGACATGAAAGAGACGGCTGAAGTGTATGCGGGCTCCTAGGGAGTGCTCTGAGCAGGGAAGATGTCAGAGGAGACCCGGGTTCCAGCCAGTACCTGCTCTTCCCGGGGCAGCTCGGCCCGGGGGGTCAGAGCAGCAGCAGGAGGGGAAGCAGGCCTCAACGTGCAGCTCTCCTCCCCAGGCCCCTGGGCTCACACCTCCCTCCATCCACTCCCGGGCCCTCACTCCCTGGGTCCTCCAGGCACCTGTTTGCTGATGCTCTGTGCACCCTTGTGTGCTTACAGCCATGCTTCTGGACACTCCTCACCCCTCACTCATTCCCTCATTTACTGCTCTGAGCCTCCCTGTGTCCTCCGTTGTTCCCGGCCTGCTCACTCCTGCGCCACTCGGGTTTGCCCATCTCCCTCCCCGGGCTGGGCTTGGGGAGGAGGCATGTGGCCGTGGCCATGAGTGTGCCCGGGGCCCTCACCAGCATCTCCATCAGCGCGAGAGCCTTGACCCTGGGATCTCCAGGGTCTGCCAGCGCCATGTCCCTCTTCAGAAACTCTCAGCCGATCCAGGCACTTTTGACTTTTAAAAATGTTTATCGAGGGGCATCTGGGTGGCTCAGTGTGTTAAGCGTGCGACTCTTGGTTTCGGCTCTTATGATCTCAGGGTCATCGGGGGAGCCCCACGGCGGGCTCTATGCTCTGGGGGGGGTTTGCTTGGGACCCTCCCTTGCCCTCGACCTCGCCCCCTGCACACGCGCTGCCCCCCTTTCAAACAAATAAATGAAAATCTTTAAAAAATATTTATTAAACTATAACGTTCACACAGAAAAGTACACTTAAATGACAAGTGTATTGCTCAGGAATTCTTTTTTAAAATTTTTTTTAAATTTCAGGGTAGAATCCAGTGATTCATCAGATGCATATAATGCCCAGAGCTCATTCCGTCACGGGCCTCCTCCTCGCCATCCCCCGGTCTCCCCGTCTCTCCAACCTCCGTCCCCTCCAGCAACCCTCGTTTCTTCCCTAACTTACGGTTTGCCTCCCTGTTTTTGTTTTTTTCCCCCTCCCTTCCCCTATGTTCATCTGTTTTGTTTCTTAGATTTCACATATGAGTGAAACCCTATGCTGTGTGTCTTTTCCTGATTGACTTATTTTGCTCAGTGTCCTACTCTCTAGTCCCATCCACGTGGCTGCCAATGACAAGGTCTCATTCTTTTTGATGGCTCAGTAATATTCCCTCATACATGCATGGGGACACGTACGGCGATCTTGTTTCTCCATTCCTCTGTCGATGGATGGCTGGGCTCTGTCCACAGTTTGGCTGTTGTGGACCTTGATGCTCTAAATGTTGGGATACAAGTGACTCTTTGAATCAGTATTTTCGTATCCTTTGGATAAATACCTTGGTCGGAGGGTAGCTCCATTTAACTTTGAGGACCCTCCGTACTGCTTTCCAGAGGGGCTGCACCAGCTGGCATTCCCACCAACAGTGCCGGAGGTTCCCCTTTCTCCGCGTCCCCGCCAGCATCCGTCATTCCTGACTTGTTCGTTCCAGCCGGCCTGACCGGTGTGAGGTGGTGTCTCCCTGTGGTTCTGACCTGTATTTCCCTGATGCCGAGTGACGCTGTATTGCTCAGTAATTCTTACACACAAACCATGTCCTTGTCACCAGCACTCAGGTCAAGAAATAGGGTTACTAACCCCAGAACCTCCCTCGCCAGTCAGCTTCTTTTTGAATGTCTCTAGTGACAAGGAGCTCATTACCTCGCATGGAAGGCAGTGGTGTGTGTGTGTAGATGAATGATGAGGTTATCGCGTGCGGTTCGGGTGTGGTGGGGCACCATGTGGAGAAGGGGTGTGTGCCTGTCAGAGGGGTGTTCTTTCACAGGGTGACCAGTTTCTGTGATGGTCACGTGAAGAGGGCTGAGAAAATCTGTATTCAGATACTGGAAGTTGGGAGGCCAGGCCCAAAAGAGGAGAGGGAGCTCAGCCCATGCGTGTGGAGGTGC
Organism: Meles meles; assembly: GCF_922984935.1. Classification (NCBI taxonomy): domain Eukaryota; kingdom Metazoa; phylum Chordata; class Mammalia; order Carnivora; family Mustelidae; genus Meles; species Meles meles. Next base: position 3,748,928 of record NC_060066.1, read on the forward strand.
AGGTGGGTGGGGGAGGGTGTTGAGGTAGCCCAGGCTAGGACGGGCACAGGGAGCCCGGAGAGACAGGCCGCCTGCCCCAGGGACCTGCCCCTCTGAGCTGGAGCACACGCAGCCCCGCCCCCTGTTTCCACCAGCCTTGCCAGAGCCCCAGGAACTTGGGGCCGAGGGCGCCGGGTGGGCCAGGCTGATAAACAGGGGCAGTCCGCACTGTCGAGAGAGTCCCACGGGCAGCGGAATTTTGGGACATGACGTTCCGATGAGGATCCCCTTCACCCCGGGGACATGCTCCTCCATGCCAGCTTTGGGGGCTGGAGGCTTGGTGTTCATTTCATCAAGGGCTTTTGCTCGAGGACCCCTTTCCCTGCCTGTCCCAACCCCGGGATCTCTGCCTGTAGAAGGTTCTCCCTTTCCAGCTAAGGGCACCCAACCTGTAAGCTTATAGGTCTCCAAAGGAAGGGGTGAGCAAAGCTTGGTCGACCTTCTGTCCCTAACCGACTTCAGGGACTCGGAGGTCGTCCTAAGCCCCTGAGTTTCTCCCAGTCACCCCTCCATAAGCCTGGTCCTGCTCCTCTGAGCCATTTGGACCACCAGGGACTGCAGACCATCCCCCCCTGCCATTGTCAAGGTCCCGGTACTTCTTTTCAGGCGTGCTCGCGGTCGCCTTCCTGGGCAGCCCCTCCCTGGGCGGACAGGGCTGGAGCTTCTAGTTCGTGCGGACTTCTCTGTCCTCCTCAGCGGCAGGTTCTCCGTCCTTGCGCTGGTGTGAACACAGTACAGTCTCTGACATCGATCTCTGAACAAAAAAGCAGAATCCTGCACCGCGGACCCAGAGAAGAGGGGGTGGTTGGTAGGAGAATGGGCAGTGGCGGGAGAGAGAAGAAAATTCTGGAGCGAGCCCGAGTGTTGGCCTGGCCGGGCAGCGCGTCGTGAGCAGCTGTCGGCACCGAGCGTTCCCTGGACGGTCTTTCCAGGCTGGGGCCGCTGCCCCACCCCTGCTCCTGCCTGGGTTTTCGGGGGTCAGCCGGACCTCCAGCAGTGAGGAGACCTGCCCCGGGACATAGCCACCTGCACGGGCCAGCCCTGAACTGTCCTCGCCCTCCTCCTGTGCCCGGCCCTGCGAGGAGCCAGTGGGGGGCCCTGGTGAAGGGAGGGGTCAGACTAGAGGAGGGGACAGTGTGACCAGGGGCGGTGGCGGAGGTGGGGACACCTTTGGTGTGGCGGTGGGGATGCTGGCCTGGCACTCTGAGGCCGGGGAAGGCGAGTCTGTGCCGTACCTGTGGCCGCAGCCTCCCCGTCCAGGTGACCCTGCGTGCCTCCTGGGACTGAGCCCAGAGGGGCTTGGGGAACAGGCAGATCCTGGGGTCCTGTGGTCCCAGTCCTGGTCATGTCCCTTAGGCCTCAGCTCCGTCCTGTGTGAAGCGGAACCACAGAGCTTGGCGTGTGTTGCTGTGAACACCGAGCACACACCTGGGAAAGGCCTCCTGACCCGCACCTGGGGCTTTGGGTCCTTAGGGTGACATTCCGGCGGATGCCAACTGTCGTGTGCGCGACGCGGGGAAGTTGTCAGGTGCGGCCCACCACGCCCTTGGGGACATCTGTCTCCAGCACGGCCCGTGACGCTGACCCTGATCAGGGGTCTTGCCAGCTGCAGGAGGCTCTCAGCGTGGGGGGCCAGGCTCGTGGGCTTTCGGGGCCACAGTGTGCAAGCCCAGCGGTTCAATTTCCCCAGCCTGTCCCTGTCGAGAAAACGTGGCTTCCTGGGATGTCTGCCGCCACGACCGCCTTTGGGAAAGCCCATGGCTCCCATCTTCCCCTGCTGGTCGCCTGTCCCCTCTCGGGTCAGAGCCCGGTCCTCAGGCCAGGGCCGCTTCCAGGCCTCCAGTTCCTGCCGTGTCTGCCCAGGTCAGAGCTCTGGCCTGCTTCCTGCAAGCTGTGCTTTCCTCCCCCGGCTGTCCTTCCCCGGCTTGGACAGAGGTTTGTCGCTCTGCCCCCAGCCTGCTGCAGCCCGCCCTCCCGGGACACCTCGCCGTTCCGGGACACCTCGCCGTCCCGGGACACCTCGCCGTCCCGGGACACCTCGCTCATGGCGCCCTAGTTTTGTGTCTGTGCCAAAGCATCCCGGGTAGACTCCTGAGCCCCCAGGGCAGGACTGGGCTCGGGGTCCCCAGAAGGTGTTCAGGGCAGGCTTGCTAGACCCTGAGCCACACCCCTGGCTCCTGAAGGCAGGACGACTTAGGGCTGAGTGGCTCAGGGCTCCATCTTCCCACTTGGTTACGTGCCTGGGGGCCCCTGGGCAGATGCAGGTCGGAGGCGGCCTCAGCCTTTTGAACTCGAGCTCTTGGTTTTGATGGAAGACGGCGGGGCAGGGGCCCATCTTGCCACATGGGGAGCGTCCCACTCCTCAAGGCTTCGGTGTGTGATGTCGGTCTCCAGCACCACCAGTAGTGATAGGCCCGCGGGAGTAAGCTGGACGCCCGGTGAGAAGAGACGACTGTCTGCGAAATGGCCTTTGGCCATCCCTGGGACCCTGCCCGGGCTCTCCCCTCCACGCAGCCTGGCACAGGGTGCTCTCAAGGTGCTGAGACTGTCCTCGTGTCTGTCCCCTGGCCACCGGTCAGAAGGTGAGAGTGAGTGCTTGGGCTGTGCTGGCTCTGTGCACCTGAAAGCCACTTGGTCCTCGAAAGGGTTGGTTGATGGACCGTCCGATGGAATGTCGGGAACAAGACATCGTGTCAGGGCCCTGGATGGTAGTAAGTGTGTGGAGCCAGTGGCCGTGGGGTCTTGGGGTCCTGTCGACCATTCGTCCGCGGTGTGGAGCGCAGGCATGCATCTGGGGTGCTGTGAGTTCCAGGGCTGGGTGAGGCCTGCCGGGGAGGAGGGGCAGAGGCTGGCGGCCAGCAGCCAGCGGGGGAGCCGTGCACGTGGAGGCGGTGGCTGCCGCCCTGCCGCGGTCGTGCCCCGGGCCCCCAGAGTCCCCTGTGTTTGTGCACCTGCCCCTCCTGCCGCCCCGGCCACATCTTCGAGCCCAGGAGGAGCTGGGTGAAATGACTCTGCTGGTCACTCTCGGAGGCCCCGTCAGGCACTGCTCTGGCTGTGTCCCCGCCTCTGTGGGCCAGAGACGGTGACTTCTTGGGGGCCACAATGAGGATGCTGGGGTGAGCGCAGCAGAGGGCATGGAACCGTGAGGAGGGCCCAGCTCCGGCGTGTCGTGCACTGGGTTCTGACCCCCGCTCCCCAGGTGACCTTGGGCGGCCTTCGCCCTGCCCACCGTCCACCTTGGGGCTGGGTGCTTCTCGGCAGTCAGGGCTCCTGTGGACTGTCGGATGTTCGGCCGCATCCCTGCCTCCGCTGACTCGCGCCCGGTGACACCCGCCACCAGCTGTGACAGACAGAATTGTCTTTGACGTGGCCCCACAGCCCCCCGCCTGGGGACTTCTCTTCACTGACCTCCTCTGCGGGATTGGAGGAGAAGCTGCCTCCTGCTGATCGTGGAGCGTGGGGGCCGAGGGGCGTGTATGCGAGTGTGTCTGCGTGTCCATATGTGCATGTGTGTGTGTGTGCGTGTGTGCGTGTGCGTGTCTGATCATGTGATCACGTCTCATTCACATGTGTGTGCCGGAAAGGGAGCGCCTTCCCTCGGCTCAGAGGAGGACACGCAGGGAGGCCAGGGCAGTTGTGGGGTTTCTCAAGGGAGGGAGACTGGCAGGGAGAGCTCCGGTGGGGCTGAGGTGAGCCGGCTCACGTGGGGTGTGGGGAGCCACTCGGGGACTGCGGTGAGTGTCACTCGGGTAGGGGTGAGTCACTCAAGTGGTACTGGCGTGAGTCACGCAGGTGGGACTGTGGTGAGTCACTCAGGGGGATTGGGGGGAGTCACTCAGGTAAAGTTTGGGGAAGTTACTCAGGTGGAATTGGGGTGAGTCATTTGGGGGTAGGGGTGAGTCACTCAGGTGCGATGGGGGGAGTTACTCAGATGGAATTGGGGGGAGTCACTCAGGTGTCGGGGATCACCCCTGGTGGACCCCTGGCTTCCACCCCTCAAGCGGAAGCCGAAGGCAGCATGTGGTGGGGGACCGCGGCCCTTGTTGCAGCTGGGTTATGTGGCTCTGGGTCTGTCTGGAGACAGTGCTGGACTCCGTGGCCTGCCGGGTGGTACTGGGGCTTTGTGTCTCTTAGAGTTGGTGCGAGAATCGTGCTGCTGACATGGGCCATCCTGGGCTTTGGGCCACATGTCTTGTGTGGGGCCCAGGAGAGGGCCGGGCTCCAGGATGCTGCGGGGGACTGGGGAGATGTCCCTGCAGGGTCTGGTTGTTAGGACGGGGCTCCCAGCGAGGGTGCCGTTTCTGGAAGCTCACAGATTGGGCGCCCTGAGCACTGAGGAGCTCTGGCAGTGGTCAGAACGGGTCTCTCGTGGATTAGGGACAGGGTGCAGGCCAGAGGGACGCAGACCGTGGCAGAGTGGATACGGGTGTGGGTTGATTCACAGAAAAGCTCCCACGTCACTGAACACTGGTAAGCAATGGCAAAACATATTTTATGAAGCGTGGGGGAAGGCCCCAGAACTCCCCTGTGGGTCTGTGGTCATGTACAAAATGGCTTTAATGTTTCATGTTCACATGCTCGTCGTTGCCCACACATGCCCACTGTTTTTTTCACTTTATCAGAATGAATGCAGTAGAGATTGTGTTCAGTTGCCTGCAGCAGAAAACCCAGTTAATGGCGACTTGACCGGACAACAGTATCATCTTCCTCAGTTAAGGCGTCTGGGCCAGGTAGATGGGCTGGTAGGCGGCTCCGTGGTGTCCTCAGAGACTCCAGCTCCTACTGACGTTCTGCTCAGCCACCTCAGCTTGGCTTTTGTCCTCAGGCCAGTGCCTCATGGTTCCAAGATGGCTGCATCACCACCACCAGCATCTCCTCCAACATCCTCCTGGGAGCGAGAAGCCAAAGAACAAATGAGAAAGGCAGGTACCATGTAGGCTTTCTCCTATCTAAAGAGCTTTCCTGGATGGCCCACCCAAGGTTTCTGCTCACACCTCCTTGGCTAAGACTGAGTCTCATGACCAATCTTAGCTACAGGGGAGTCTGGAAAACAGGGCACGTTGTTCTCAAACCCCACTGGGGTTCTGATGGTGAGGAAGGAGTGGAAGGGGTGCTGGTGGGCACCCACAGTGTCTGTCGCGGAGGCCTCGTGGTTCCGAGCCCTTTCCTTCCTAAGTTTACGTCCAGCTTTGCCTTGTGTTTCTGCCGTCTTAAGGGAGATTTATTTTTACAGTTCTGCATCCTCTGAAGGAATGTACTGTTGTCTCTTTACTCCCTGTTTATAGCAATGGAATGTACCTGTTTTATTTTCATTTTTTGGTGGTTATAGGTAGTGCTTTCCCGAACATCTGTGTGTGTGTGTGTGTGTGTGTGTGTGTGTGTGTGTGTGTGTGTTTGTGCATGTGTGATTCTGCTGAGATCTTACTTGAGGGTTTGGCGGTGGTGGGATCCCCAGGTCAGGGGGCACTCATGTTCTTACTGTTTCAGAAGGTTTTCGTAGTAGTCTCTGTGTAGCCTGGACCAGGTTGTTCAGGGTTTGAAGGCTGGTGTCCACTGCGTGTTGTCCCAGACATGGCGGGTCCCAGGGCATCCGTGGCTGCATTTGTAGATCTGGAACCTACAATCTTCTGAACACCGTGGAACACGGCAGGAGAAGACGAGTCCCTGGACTGGGGTCTGGCCTGGGGACGGGAAGTTCTGTGTGGTCAGTCCGGTCTGGCCTGTTGGCATGGTCACTGGAACCCTGAGCAGAGGATCAGCCCCAGTGGGGAGGAGTGCCTTCTGTGATTGATTAGTCATGTCTGCCCTGGGGATAGAATGGACCACAGTAGCATGCTTGGTACGTCCTGGCCCGTCCTGGCCCTGTGAAAGGGAGGACTTCAGAGATGGAAGGCTTTCCCACCGCTGTGCCCAGAGTGCCGGCCATCACTGTGGCTGGCTCTGTGGATGTTGCTTGTCGCTGGGATGTCTGCTTTACAAGGCAGATTCCCATCCTCTACCATCTTCCATCCACATAATGACCCTGTGACACAGGTAGGGTTGAGAATTAACCCCGTTGTGCTGATGAGGGTCACAGAGGTCCAGGGACTCGCCCAAGGTGACACAGTGGAGTTGGGACTTGAACTCAGGTTGTGGGTCCTGAAACCCTGCATTCTTGCTGTCCCACCCCTGCCTTCCCTCTGTGTTCCCAGATCACGGGCTGGGGACAGGAAAGTCAGCCTCGGTGATTGTCGTCTGATACGAGGACTCAGAGGCTATCTGGTCCCGCCCTTTTCGGATGGGATGAATCCATGGCTGAACCCTCTAGCGACAGGGAGCTCACCACTTCCCTAAATTAGTAGGGAAAGGCAGATGTGACGTCAACGTTCAAACAAACAAGAGGCCCAAGATCTCCCATCTGCTTGTTCTGGTTGTGCCCACCAGAACCTCTCTTCTCTTGCCTCAACAATCGTGATCAGTCGCGGGTTGTCTAGAGGGTTCTGGTTCCTTACAGACACCATCTCAATGAGTCCCGTCCTCTCAGCAACCACATCAGTTAGACACTTTCACACATTCCCATTTTAAGCTGATGTGGAAGATCAGGGAGGTTAAGCAACGTGCCCAAGGTCACACGGCTCCGCGGTGGCGGGGGCAGGGCTGAGACCCAGGCAGTCTGACCTCAGAGTCTGTGCTTGAAACAGTATTGTTTTATGCTGCTGCTGGCGACCTTCTGTATCAGTTAGCTAGTGACGCGTAACAAATCACCCACCACTGCGGGGGCTTGAAAAAACAGCCATTCGTTACTGCTCACGGTCTGGCTCAGCTGGGTGTTTTTTGTCACCGCTGGACTGCAGGCTGACTGGGACAGCTCCCTTCACCGCCACTGTGCATTTTCCTCTTGCAGACGGCAGAGGCACACGAGGGCAGGGAAAGCAGGTGCGGTCGTTCCTGCCACGCCCCCACTGTGACTGTCATTTCACCCACATGCCTTTGGCTGCAGCAAGTCACAGGAGTCCAAGGGCAGCTGGTGTACCTGCCCCCGAGGAGGCTGGGTTGGGCGTATGGTCTGCTCATCCTGCCGGCTGACCACGAGCCCACCACACCCCTGGCCAACCCCTCCCTGCTGTCTGTAATCACCTGCCTGGTACGGCGGAGAGAGCATGGCTTAGGGCTCTAATCTGGGTTCGAATGGTGCCCACGTCACAGCTCTAAGCTGACGTGCTCTTTTCTCATCTGTCAAGTAGACGGCATACCGTCTCTCTCTGTGGGGAGCAGCTCAGCTGCCGTGACAAAGCACCATGGACTGGGGGCTGAAGCAACAGAAACTTGATGTCTCCCAGCTCTGGAGTGCAGAAGTCAGAGGTCAAGGTGTTTGCAGTGTAGGTTCCTTCTGAGGCCATTCTCCCTGGCATGTAGATGGCGTGTTCTCCCCGTGTCTGCCCGTGGTCGTCTCTGTGCATGCCTCGTCCTCCCCTCCTCCTCTTACAAGGACATCAGTCACTTTGGAGGGGGGCCCCACATATGACCTCAGTTTACCTTGACGCCTTCTGTAAAGAGCCATCTCCAAATACAGTCACATTCTGACATCCCGGCAGTAGGATTTCAGCATAAGAATTTGGGGGGATGTAGCCCAGCCCATCACCCACTCCTGGGCTGAACATTAAGTGCTAAAAAATGGAGATGAAAGAATCTCATCCAGGGCCTCCCTGGAGCAGTGGCTCTGCAGAGGTTGGTCCTGTGCTGTGTCACGTGTAGGAGTAGGAGCCTGTCTCATGGTCCTGGAGATTGTGTGGCCCCAACATATTAATTAGTCTGTTGTTGCTCTCAAAATCTGCTTGTATGTTGGGTGAAAAGGCCACAGTGGTAGCGTGGAGCCAGGGAAGGCTGTGTCATCAGGAGACCTGAGCTCAGATGCCTGTCCCCCACTTACTGGCAGGGGAGACACGCAAGCCCTGTGCCTGGTCCCAGCCTCAGTGTCCCCGAATGCAGACTCGGAGTGCTCCTGCCCCCTTCAGCATGTCTGGGGCTGGGATACACAAAGACTCCCATGCTTCTCTTAAACTAGATCGTCATTGGATTTTTAAGCAGGTAGTGTGCGGTACTTCCGTAACCCACACACATGCATGGTTGTGGTACGTTTTTGGTGTGATCGTCTTATGATGGTTCTCTATAAGAAACAAGTCCTTATCTTTTGGAGATAAACACTGAAACACTTAGAGATGGAATGCAGGGTCTGGGATTGGCTTCAAAAAAATCTGAATTGCAGGAGAAGTTGGGGTGCCTGGGTTTGGGTCGAACAGGATTGGCCATGAGCTAATTACGGAAGCTCAGCTCTTTGTACCTGGGAGCCTGTTACACTGTTTTCTTGCTTTGGTATGTATTTGAAAATGTGCACAGTGAAAACTCCAAACACTTGAACAGAACGCAGGGTAGGAGTAACGGTGCCCGGTCAGGTCCCGCCCCTCGGCCCCGCTCCCGGGAGGGGGCAGCTGCCAGCAGCTTGCTGTGCAGAAGAGGATGCCGCACTTCCTTGGCTCCCACGCCGGCCCTGGCCTGCTCACAAGCTTTCTTTGGCCCGTACATTGCCTGAAAATATTTGGAATTAGTTGCCGACACGTATTGATCTTTTAAAAGAGCCAGCTGTTGTTTTAGTTGTTACTTAGGTTGTCTGTCTTCCTCGTTGTTGCGGCTGCACTGTGAAACACCTATTTTAGCTTCTTGAGGTAGAATTCTCTTTCCTCATCTTGAAGCACCGAGCATTACTAAGCTGGTTTTTTTTTTTTTTTAAGTAAATGCATTAAAGGCTACACATGTTCCTCTTTGTGCTGCCATGGCTGTCTCCCATCGATCTGTTATGGGCACTTACTTGTAAAGAATTCACCAGAGAGCGTATTTTTTTTCTTTAATCCGAGAATTAGTTGACGTGTGCTGTTTTAATATTTTGCACTTTGATGGATGCATATTTTTGTCAGCACAGCGATTACAGACGTGAACTTTGTGGCCAGGCTGCCTCGCTGTTATACCTGCCGTGGCCATTTGCTAGCTCTATGACCTTGGGTGTGAAATGTAACCTCTCCGTGCCTTGGCTTTTGCCATCTGTAAAAGGGGGATAGTAGTGGTAATGACCATAGACGCAGCTATCAAGTTTGTCAGGATGTCGACGTGAGCTGTTGTGGTCACACATTTAAAAGAGCTCACGGTCTTCGGACATTCACTATCTGGGGACGCATTTCTGATGTACAGCTTCTACATTTCAAAATTTATTGGACTTCTTCCTTGGAATAAAAGGATTACTTTTGGTAAAGTTCCATGGGTTTTGGAAAAGAACATCTATCTCCCCAGTGTGCATACAGTTCTCCCTAAACCAAAAAAAAATCAGACTTGCTTATTATGTTATTCAGATCCTTTTCAGGGGTAGAAAACGAGCGAACGCTGGCTAAGTCAGCCTGGGTGCAGGTTGGGTGACGCACACAGAGGGTTTTAAAGGATCACTGTTTTGTGGCCCTTCATGCCCGGAGTGGTACCTGTGCTCCAGGCGGGTCCTCACAGCCCCACCTTCATCAGGGTCCCACGCGGTCCTCTGGTGCCCTTGCTTCCACGGCCAGGCCCCACTGGCGTCCACCCTGTGCCCAGGTTTATGGTCACTTGATTTACCATCATTATGGAGGCCTCCGTAATTTTGGAGGGACGTCTGTCAGTTTCTCCTTTAGCACTTGGACTTGGGGTTTGCTCAAGTCCCCTTGTGTTTCTGGAATTTTAGTTTCATGGATTTCGAAGCTCAGACGTAGGAAGGTTCGTGTTTGCTCTTTTTTTTTTTTTTAAGATTTTATTTATTTATTTGACACAGAGAGAGAGAGACCACAAGCAGCCAGAGAGGCAGGCAGCGGGGGGGTGGGGGGGGGAAGAAGGCTCCCCGCTGAGTAGAGAGCCTGATGCAGGGCTTGATCCCAGGACCCTGAGATCATGACCTGAGCCGAAGGCAGAAGCTTTAACCCACTGAGCCACCCAAGTGTCCCTGTTTGCTCTTTCTTCTTGGTGGAGAAGCTTTACAAAGCAAGCTTTCTTTATCGTTTTTGATACTTCTTCCTGTACGTTCTTCCTTATCCTGAGCTTACATCCATGCCTGATGGCTTTCGTTAACATTTGTGACATCGATGTCCGTGGTTTTAGCTTCTACTTGATACTTTCTCTTCAGGAAGATCGAGGCATGGCTTATAACAAAAGGCGTAAAGAGAAGGTATAAAGCCAGGTCAGAAATCTGGTGTGTGTGTGAGAGATTCGTACACAGTAGCCCTCAGCATGGCTCTGAGCGAAGCTCGTATGTGTTTGGGGCTTCCGAGGAGAAGGACAGAAGGAGAGCCTGTCACACGCTGGGAGCAGAAGACCGTGTTCTCGTGCCTTCCCTGAGGGCTGGCCCAGTGACGTGCTGGGGTCGGGAGCATCCAGAGAGTTCCTGCGGAGGCATGGCTGGGCTGGAGGCCCCCAGAGGGTGTGGAGTGCCCGGGGGTGTCTGGCTGGACCGTCCAGTGAGCGGCCGTGCTCGCCCCGGGGTCCGCTTTCTGGGGCCGTGGGTGCCCAGGGTCCTTTGACTTCCCCCCTCCATCTTCCTTGTGTCATGTGTGGTCATGCTGGTGGCATTGTCTCTGTTCCAAGCGGTTGAAGAAGGATGGGACAACGGGCAGAGGGCCTGTGACTGCTGAGGTTGCTCTCTGAGCACATTATCCTGGAAGCCTCCAGCAACTTCTGCTTCTACTCACCGGCCAGGGTGGGTCTCAGGGCCACACCTCATAAGGGGTGAGGCCTTGAGCCCCATCTCACACCTGCCTGCAGGCCCTGGGGGAGGTGGAGCCTGGATCCTGGGTGGAAGGGACCTCCTGGCCTCCTGTTCAGTGGCCCTGCAGATTCTGCGCCCACGCCCGCCATGGCAGGGCCAACCCTCTGCGCCCTCAGCCATGGCCGGCGGCTGCACGTCCTGATGGGGATAGGTGACCTGGTGCCTCCTGGTCAGTGGCAAGCCCGCAGGGCGATCTGCTGTCCCCTGTGTGTGCTTTCTTTCCTGCTGTAGGAAGGGAGCCTGCAGGCCGGGTTGGTTCTGGTTCTCCTGCTGCTGCAGACACGGGTCTCGGTGGCTTTATTTGGCATCCCTGGGTTCCTCAAGAATCCCTTGTCGGAGGAATCGGCAGAGAAGATGGGGCTGACATGGGAAACGCTTTCACAGGGAGCACCCCCCCACCCGCCCCGAGTGAGAAGGGCAAGGCTGTAGGGGTGAGCGGGAGGGAGCTGCCTGGTTTCCAGACTCCAGCTCCCCACCCTCTGCCGGGGGACTCGGTCACTGGCAGGACATCGTTCTCCGTGTCAGAAGCATTTCTTCCCGTGCCCAGTGGCGACCTTGCAAGGAGGGGGTGTTCAGGATCCTGGGACCGTTTTCTCTCCTTTCTTCCTGTCAGGGGGCTGCTGGCCGCCAGCCAGGACCTTGCCGTCACGTATTTTGGAAACGCCCAGTCGGGGACCCCTGCCCCAGCCCCCAGTGTCCCACCCTCCTCCGCCACACCCAGGAGACCTGGCCATTCGAGGTGTTCTGGGTTTTTTCCTTAGGGTTTTGTTTTCCAGCCCAGCCTGGGTCCTTTCTGGGCACGGAGAGGAACCCTCTAATTTTTGGCTTCCTCTGGGGATGACCTAAGCATTTGTTGTTAAAGGGCTGGCGGGGGCCACCGGGCGTTACGCAACACGGCGCTGAGACCATGTTCCCCGCTGGCCTTCTCCCCGGGCGTGCATTTCTGAGATGGCTCAAGGCCTGTGCTGATGTGCATTGCCCTGGCCACCGGCCATCAAATCAGATCGAGTCACTGCCTTGCTGAAAAGCCAGTGATGGCTCCCAGCAGCCCACAGCAGGTGGCATGTCTTCTCAGGGCCCTCGAAGTCTGAGCTCTTGCCTGCTACTCAGCCCTGTGCTGCGTGACCCCTGCGCCCTGCAGACCAAGCACAACGCCCCTTCCTCCATGAAGCCCTCTCTGGCTGGTTAGGTGCCCTTCCTGTGTGTCCTGCAGCCCCAAGGCCCCCTACCTCCTTGACACCTGTCACCCTGCGTGCAACTCAGCCCGTCCCGAGCCTGGAAGGACTGTCTTCACCCCACTGTGGCCGAGGCCCTTGTCCGCCAGCCTCTGGCCCCGAGCAGGCCCTCAGAGGATGTTTGTCGAATGAACATAGGCATGTAAACGGAACAGCTTCCACAGAAGCTATATTTAATTGTTCTAGAATATTCTCCACGCCTTTCAGAAAAGCAGATTCTTGAAAAACAACAGCTGAGTGGCAGGTGTTCGCATGGCGTAGTGGGTTGTTGGGGGTGCAGTCTCGCTTTCTGTGGGATCGGGGTTCTCCCTGTACCCCTTGGCCTCTCTGCTCACTCTCAGGTGCCTCTGACTTTGCTGCTTTTCCGCCAAATCCCCGGGTACCTTCAGGGCCTCGCGTGGTGTCCGTGGGGCTGCCAGGAGCTTGGGAAGGGAGCCCTCTTCCCACCGGGGGCATGGCCACTTTGCCCGTTGGTGTCTCCGGGCCGGGCCACCTGCGAGGGAACTCAGTGGTGCTCCCCAAGGATGCTCCCGGCACAGGTCCTCACTCCGGACTCCAGGCCGGTGACCTCTCCACTGTGGGTGGTCAGTCCCCACCCCGTGAGCTGGGGCCCACCCACTGCCAGCCTTGCTGGGTAAGATCCTGGACTCTCCCCCTTTCTGGCAGAGGGAGCGCCCAGCCTTTGTGCTGCTGTGCCGTCCCCAGCCCTGGGCCCACGGCGAGCCTCCTCCAGCGGGCAGCCCCTGTCCCAGCTCCCAAGCCCCCCCAGGGGCTCCGGGCAGTCTGCGTGGTCAACTGCATGGTCCTGCATGGACTTCGGAGATGTGTAGTCTCCTCTGTACCATCCGCCTCTCGCCTTCACCCTGAGCCGGGTCCTCCAGGGAGATCTGTGCTCCTGCCTCCCACCTCTGCGCGCGTCGGTCCCTCTGCCTGGCATCTTTGCAGACCACCACGCCGGTCCTTCCGCTCGGTGTGCCCGTGTGGAGCGGCCCGTTCGAGGGGGAGCGTGCGCCGGGGTCAGAGCCGCTGCAGGCGCACACTCTGCCGGGGGCACGTCCGGCCTGGCCCGCGTCTCTCCAGCTGGGAGACCTCGCCCAGTCTGCACATCGCGGTGTCCGCTGGCGGGCCGGGTACGGCAGCCTTGGTGAGGGTTCGGGGCCTGGCACCCAGAGTGTGGTGAACGAAGGCGCGTGAAGGCACGAGGAGGCCGTGTGACGTGCAGGTGTGAGGCGCGTGTCCGGGGACGCGCTTGTCGGAGGAGCTGCAGGGGTGGGATGTGCGGAGGAAGGGGGAGCCGGCGATGCGGCTGGGTTCTGATCGGGCTCGGGTATGCCCTGAGCCCTAGTGAAGGCAGGGGTGAGGCTGGGGGAGCCCTGGACTGGACCTCAGCTCTGGAGCCAGAGAGTGAGACCGGCGGGCTCTGCCATCCTCCATAGGGTGGCCCCAGATGTGGCAGGGAAGGGAACCCATGTCCTCGCTGTGTCCGCTGCGGCCTGGGGCTCGCCGGAGTCGCAGCCTCAGAGGGCTGGCGGGGGTGCCTAGAGGGAGCACGGGTGGCGGGGCGAGCACACGGGGACTCTCCCCTCGCCTAGGACATGTCTTCCGTCCGTAACCCACGGTGGCTGGGATGTGGGGCAGGTTGTCCTTGAGGGGGAGCCCTGGCTGCAGGGGAGAGGTGGTGCGGGGCCCGGTGGGGAGGTGGGGACAGTGGCAGGGACCACATCCTTCAGTCCTCCTTCCCCAGAGCGCCGATGAGGCTTCGCAAGGTGGTGGCCGTGGAGAGGGAGGAAGGCAGACCCGGAAGACTGAAGTCACAGGGGCAGCGTGGCCTTGGCTTCGTCCCGCTCACCCCCGCCCCTCCTCCCGCCCTGGGCTGTCCCTGAAGTGGCCCCTGGTGGGTGCTGGCCAGCCTCGGCCCCTCTGGAGGTGTGCAGGACCCAGCGGGCCTCAGGAGCGGTCCCCGCACCTTCTGGGGAGTGGCCCTCACTGTGATGCCTCAGGGGGAGTGAGACAGAAGCTCGGGGTAAGGGAGCCGGCCTCTGTGGCCCTGGTGAAGGCTGCTTCCTGGAGCTGGGTCCTTCCCTGCCCCCTGTGCACCCCCCCCCAAGGACCAGGCCCGGAACTTCCGGTCCCTCCACTTCTGCTGCTGCTGCCGGCCAAGGCCGAGCCAGGAGCCCGCACTTGGCTGGCTCTGGGCGGAGGCTGTGCCAGCAGGAAGAGAAGGTGCCAGCACCGGCTGGCCGCAGAGACAGCTCCCCAAGTCCCCACAGGCACAGGGTGGGGCCAGGTGGCCGAGGGGAGGGGACCCGGGAACGTTGGGCTCCCAGACCACCACGCGTGGTGATGGCATGGAGCCTAGCCCACGGGCCTTGCTCGCCGCACCTGGACACGGGGTTGGGTACAAGTCGAGAAAGAGCCCCCGGCTTAGGGCAGGCTGTAGGGTCAGAGCAGAGGCGGGGACCCCCGGTCGTGAGCCGTCGTCCTGGTCCTGGCTTCCTCCTCGTCCCCATGCCCTCACTCAGTGCCCATGACTCGGAATAGGGCTTTCTAAGTGCCTGTTTGCTCATGAGCGGATCCACACGCTGTCCTGCTCTGTCCCCGGCCTGCTGCTGCTCCCCTTCCCTGACTTCTCCCCTGCTGGGAGGGGGAACCCCCAAATCTCTGAAAAGACCTGGTTCGAGTCCCTGCCTTTGTCCTCACAGGCTGTGTGCCCTTGAGTGAGCTCATTGACCTCTCTGAGCAGCATGTCCTCTGGAAACTGGGACCCCCAGAGTGGCATGGGGTAGGATCTCAGGGACAGCTGCTGGTCCGCAGCTGCCCCTCAGGGTCACCTGGGATGGCCACACCCAGACCCAGTGTTCTGGATTGACGGTTTACTACCTGCGTCAGTAAAGATTATGTTGATGTGAGAAAAATCTGACCTCAGTGGGTCTAACGGTTTGGGATTTTTCCCAGAAGGGTAAGTTAGGGTGTCAGCAGGCCTGGCTAGGACAGGTCCTCGGGCCGTCATCAGGGGCCCAGCCCCCCTGCCTTCTCTGCCCCCATCTTTAGTGAGCGGCTCTTTCCGGCCGTCCCTCACCCTGCCACCAGGGATGGCCACCGTCACTGGCCAGATCAGGGTTGAGGCCACCCCTGCTATTTCTAGGTGGACCCATGGCCGTTCAAACAAAACCAGGGTTCCTGTAGTGAGGAAGAGGGGTTGTGGTATCTGGGGGATGATCTACCTGCAGCCCCTGAATCAGATGCTTCTTACTCTGGAATTTGCCATAAAACCAAACCTGCAAACCCATCAGGTACTCTTCTGGGCCCTCGATAGCGGCTCCCTGGTCTCGGCCACCGTGTGGATGTCAGCCCTGGGTGTCGCTGGCCTGGGGATGGACGGTGCAGCTTTTCGGCCCACGTGAAGTCTGGGGGGAGAGGCCACTTGTTGTCATGTCTGAGAGCAAGGCCCTCGGTCTGAAAACGGGAGCCTATATGTCGGCAAGGGCCGGGCGATGGCCCAACCTGGCCCCGAGGCCAGCTTGTTGGGCCCCGGCCAGCAGCCCCCCAGCCTCAGGCCCTCCAAGGGAGCGGAGTCTGCAGACGTCAGACCTGGCCACACGGCAGAACCGGGGACCTTGCCAACAGAACCTCAACCCTGAGGACGGCCCAGGTGCGTGAGGACCCGGCTCCGGGAAGCCTCCCCCTAGCAGAGCCGGGACGTCCCTGCGTCTGGCTGTAGACCTGGCAGCAAGAGCCCAGAGGGTGGCCCCGAGCGGAGGTCTGGATGCCCTTTGAAGTGACCTGGAGAAGGGTGTTGTGAGAGCGCGGGTGAACACAGGGCCGTGGTCCCCGAGGGACAGTGACCTCGGTGCTCTCGCCCCACAGACCGAGTGGGTTCAATGCCTCAACCTAAGGGCAAAATGCCGTACCAGGGAAGCCCTCTCTGAGTCATCCCAGAGCCTTTTACCCTGAAGAGGGGGTGATCCATGCCATGGGTGGGATCCCGATTCCGGAGCTTCCTGGGGCTTGCCCTGACCCTGAGGTGTTGGGGGAGGAAAAGTGCCGCTTTGGAGGCCAGCGGTGTGAGGCATGGGGTGATCGGCGTGGGTCCTGGGGAGCTGGTCTGCCGGTCCTGCCCCCGCCACAGAGGCTTGGAGCCCCTGGTGTTCTCTTCTCCTCTGTGAGGGGGTCCAGCCCGCTGTCACCTTCCAGAGTGCTCGGTCTTTCGAGAAATTATTCTCTCACTTGGCCTTGAGCCGCTTTTTGGGGTTTGAACAGCCTCCGCGGTGCGCCAGGTAAAGGGCACATCTTGACATTCGGGGTCAGCCCAGCCCGCAGGACAAGCGTTGCGGAAAGAGCCACAGACCTTGGGGTCAGGCAGGCCCCCTTCTCCTTGGTGTGACTCTGCGTCTCGGCCTCAGTTTTCCCATCGGCTGCCGGAGGCTTTGTGCACACAGAGATGATGGTGAAATCAAGTGACGTCGGGCAAGGCGGAGCTGGCGCACGTGAGGGCCGGGCGGCCGGGTGGCGACAAGCAGGGGACGGTGTTTACCAGCCTCCACACCGAGCTCTGGCGTTCTAGCAACACGGTGTTCGGATGTTGGCGAGCACCGCGGATGACAGGGGCGCCCGTCTTGCAGGCGACCACGGTGTCTATGCGGCATCTTGTGTGCAGAGGGCAGGCCCTGGAAGTCTGGTTTGGTCTCCAAGCCCCCAGGCTGGGGTCCTTACCCTCAACCCCCGCTGGAGCTCCTGGACGGGGAGACCCAGTCCTGAGCGTCCACCGTTCGCTCCTCAGTGGTACTCAAACCCCATTGGTTTGGGGGCAGCACCGGTTCCCACTTCCTTTCCTTGCCCTGAGTCCCCGGGACTGGCTCTCAACCGAGCTGGGGCTGAGCAGCTCATGAAGATGACTCTGCGGGGACGCCTGGGGGGCTCAGTGGGTTAAAGCCTCTACCTTCGGCTCGGGTCATGATCTCAGGGTCCTGGGATCCAGCCCTGCATCGGGCTCTCTGCTCAGCAGGGAGCCTGCCCCCACCCTCTGTGCCTGCCTCTCTGCCTACTTGTGATCTCTGTCTGTTGAATGAATAAAGAAAAATCTTAAAAAAAAAAAAAAAGAAGACTCTGCGGACAGTTGACACCTGGGCCGTCCCCTGATGGCCTGAATATGTGTCCCCAGCAGGAAGCAGGGCTGCCTGGGGACAAGCCCATGCTGGACAGCTTCTCAGGGAAGCGGGTGTGTCCCGGAGCCCCACAGCCTGGGCCTTCTCCTGCCTCCATGGCCTGCCCCCCTCGGGCTGTGAAGATGCGCGCCTCCTTTGGCGAAGGGAAAAGTGAACCCATCCTTGGGCGGAGCTGAGCACGGCGCCTGGCACGTGCCTAATGTGCACTCAGCGCTGGCGGTCATAGCCTTGGGGCGCGTGAAGGCTGGGAGGCCCACAAGGGACACACCTCCCAGCCCTGGTGGTCCAGCTCAGGAATCTCAGCGCATTCGTCAGGCACGAGTTATGAGTAGGTCTTGGTTCTCAGATGGCTCACAGAACTGGGCGGAGCGAGACGAGACCTGGCTGCTGTGGTCAGGGGACCAAGGGCTAGGAGGTGGGCGAGCGGTCAGGGATGTGGACTTGTCAGTGTGGACTCGCTGCTGTAACGAACAGCCCCGGAGGCCAGTGCCTTGGCACAGTCCAAGTTTATTTTGCTCTCGCGAATGCAGGTTAGAGGCTTGGCTCCGCTAGGTCCCGCAGGGCCCCAGGCTCCGTCCAGTTTGTGGCTCTGCTGTCCTCAGGTCCCCCGTGGCCCCTCTGTTCAGCTAACCGGTGGGGAAAGAGTCTGGAGGCATGGGCGGGGCGTGTTCCTGGGATGGATCTGGAATCGCTGTGTCTCGCCCCTCCTGTCCCAGGGGTTGGCGCGCGGTCACGTGGTCCCGCCTCACTGCAAAGGAGTCTGGCACACGTAGGCTAGCTGCGAGCCCAGGAGGGAGCCGAGGTTTGCAAGGTTTGGCGAGCCCAGCGGGGTCTGCTGCAGAGGCTTCTGGGAGAAGCTAAGTTTGGCTCAGGCTGTGGAAGGTGGTTGAAAGCGGGGAGCGGTCAGCCTGGGCAAGGGCTGAGTGGCCCAGCTCATTTTGGGGGCACAAGATGCCTGGGGGCGTTGAGAGGTGTGGAAGAGAGTGTAGGAAGCCTTATGATGTCTCCTTACTGTCCTCCCCGCCCCCCCCCCCCACCGATCCCTGAGACCCTGAGTGGCCTTTGTTTCCAGTTTGGGGACCACCTGTGCCCCCAGGCAGGGCCTTCCCAGGGACCAGCTTACCTCACTCAGTCCTTCCACCTCTGCTCTCGCGGGGCTGGTGGACAGCCATGGCTCCAGGAGATGAAGTAATTTTCCTGCAGCTCACACAGCCAAATAGCGTGGGGCCCGGATTTGAATCCTGGTGTGTCTGACTCGACGGCCAGTGCTATTTCTAGAACCCCACACTGCTTTATTTCAGCAAGGCTGTGAGGACGTCGGGGGCGGGGACCCAGTGTGGGGGAAGCTCTCGGGAGAGGAACTGCTGTGTCCCTGGGCTGCCCTGCCAGGGAACATGGCCCTCGGGCGCGGCTTCCAAGAAGCACGGGCTGTCCATGCCGGCCCCTGCAGGCTCTGCCTGGGGCCGGGGCCCTGGTTTGCTGCCTGGCCTCAGGGCCAGCGGGAGTTTGAGCTCGGGTGACCCCGGCAGCATGGGTGCTGTCCATTCCCATAGAGACGTCAGCGGAGGAGGAGGGCCTGAGGCAGAGCCGGGGCAGAAGGCGGGGGCTGTCTGGCCAGGTGGGGATGGCCCAGGTGTTCTGGGCAGAGCCAGGCTTGTGTGGTCCGGGGCTTCTAGTCCTGGCTCCTCCCTCTGTTGCTGTGTCCCCAGGTATGAGAAAGGACCTCAGGTCCCTCCTCTGTGAACTGGGCATGCTAGGCCCCCTGCCTCATAGACAGATGGTACTGGGGACCCCGCCATCAGTCTGGCCTGTGCCCTGTCTTGGTCAGTTCAGGTGGCCGTAACAAAATGCCGCAGGTCGGTGGCTTAGAGAACACAGATTTATTTCTCACAGCTCTGGAGGCTGGGACGTTTGCTACCAGGGCCGTGGCTGGGTGGGGGCCCCGTTCCTGGCTTGTAGGCGGCCACCTTCTGCTGTCAGAGAGAGCTCGGCTTTCTTCCTTCCTCTAAGGACACTATTCCTGTTACGGGGCCCTGCCCTCGTGATCGAATCTACGCCATCATTACCTCCAAACGCCATCCTATTGGGGTTAGGATTTCCAGATTCAATATGAATTTTGGGGACACACAAACATTTAGTCCAGAGCAGCCCCCTAGAAGGGCTGGCTGTGGGATTTGGGCTGGGGGCTTCTATCTGGCCTGCTGCAGTGGTCTAGAGCCCAAAAAGCCCAGAGGGGTAAGCCCAGGGCTGCTGGGCGGCAGAGTTCCTTGGGTGGGAGCAGCTGGGTCTGGCTCCGGGAGGAAGGGGCCCCGAACCTAGCCTTGGTTGGGTGGCTGGCCCAGGGGGTGGGGGTGTGCTCAGGGTGATGCTGGGGTGAGTTCTTTCCTCTCTGTTGGACACTGAGCACCCCCCCCGCCATGCCTGCTGCAGCAGAAGCAAAGGGAGGCCTGACCATGTCTTGAGTGGCATTTTTGCAACCTGCCAAGGCACTTAACCTGTTCTCTGAAGTGCATGTAAGTGACGCTTTGCTCACGTACGTATATACGCGTCCTCTTTCCAGGCTGGTGTGTGCCAGTCGTCCGACGCTGGCGAGCTCTTGAAGCTTTCCCAACCTGATTGTCCCCATCTGTGAAATGGGCTGGCGGTACGTACCAGGTCAGCCCGTCAGGGCCATTAACGGACGCATGGACTGCAGAGGGGGTAGGTGGAATGCACGGGGCCCCCGCTGCTCCCCTGTCCCCTGCCTGGTGCTGCTGGGGGGTCCCGTCGTGACTGCTGGCACAGGCCCGGCCAGGCCTTCCTCTCTGTCTCAACTTCGTGGAGAAGTAGTTCGTGTACCCTCAGTTCCTTCTTCCCGAGTGTGCCATCCCACGGCTGTTAGCGTCTTCACAGATCATGCAGACGCCCCCTCCCCCGGCCGGCTTTAGCGCCTGCATGTGACCCCCGAGAGAGGTCCCGAGCTCTTCAGGCCTCCCTCCTGCCCCCCTGCGCCTCCTGTTCCCCCCCACTCGAAGCAGCCGCCAGTCTCCTCCCGTCTCTGTCGGGCATGGTGCGGAGCCAGTTTTCTGGGTGTTGGTTTGGCCACTCAGAGGGGAATCGAGTCCCTGGACGCAAGGCCCCAGAGCGTCCTCCCTGTCACTCTCTGTCCCCACACCTCATTCTAAAGTGGGCTGGTGGGGGCGCTGTCCGGGGTGCGTGGCTTGAACCTGTTGACCTCTCTGCCCTTGTCTCGTCATGCTCCCGGACCCCCCGGCTGCCCAGGCTGGCTACTCCCCAGCTCCCCCGCTCTGGCAGGCCTGGTACCTAGCTTCGTGCCCCGGGACTCTGGGAAGACAGGCCTGGTGAGGAGTCCGAGAGGGTCTGGGCTGCTTCTCCCCATGGCCCCCCGGCCCGTACATTCTAGGATGTTGCTGGACCCCCAAGTCCTTCCCCACATGGTCCCTTGGAGAAGGCATGGGCCCCGAAGGGGGGCTGGACCTCTCCGTCCTGCTCCAGGCCATGTCCTGGAGAGCCCGGGTCCACCCTGCCCTGTGTCCCCTCTGCTCCGCGCTCCCCGGAGACGGTCCTCAGGCGTGGGGCCGTTGCCATGGGAATTGTGTATTGGGATCTATTTTGAGACCGTTTTGTAGTGTGATTTTTAATACTGCCTGGTGTTGGCTGTTGGTTTTTCTACGTTTGCCCAAGCGAGTGGATTTCGACTGGCCACGGAGGTTTGGCCATGGTAGTTCCTGGATGTGGCATTGCCCAGAACACGGAGCGAAACGTAAGAGGTGACGGGTCTTGCAGTGACCCCCTTCACCGCCTGGGCTCCCCGTCCGGCCACCGCCGGGTGCCGAGGGGCTGACACCGTGTCCCGCCTGCAGGTTCTGCCTCTGGTCAGCTGCAGACGTCAGTGGGCTGGGCGTGTGCTGCAACAGAGGGACCCGGGGAGCCCCTCCTGGGCTCCTGGGAATTAAATGAATGCTTGGGGACAGGGGACGGGCCCCTGAGCCTCGGCAGGTCCCACGACGAGTGGCTGCTGTTGGCATTATCTCCCACAACCCCCCGTCCTGATGCAGGTCTCCCTGCTCTCGGCTCCCGTGGCCCCCGGCGTCCCCTTCACAGCATTCATCAGAGCGTGAACGGAGTGTGCTCAGACACTTGACGTCTGCCTGTCCCACCAGACCGTGGACCCCAGAGGGTCCGGGCCAGTGTGGTTCCTGCCGTGCCACTGTGGGCCTGGCGCAAGGGAGTCGTGACTAATCACACACTTGGGAACAGAGAAGGAATGTAAGCAGGTGGCGCTAGGGGTAGGCCTGGTGCTGCTGGGCAGGGACAGAGCCACAAGCCGCCTGCCCGTCGGAGCTCCTGGGGGCATCTCTCACCCGACCCTGGCAGGCTCCAGGGTCCTGCTGCTGGGGCCACAGAGCAGAGAAGTGAGGGTGTTGCCCTTGGGGGTCGGGGACAGCATCACCTAGGAGGCATGAGCCAGGAAAGGAAGGGACGGAGGCGCTGATTGTGGGGTGTCCATCTCTGGGGTCAGGCCACCCGGGGTCCGGGCACCCTCTGCAAAGAAGCTAGCTTTGCCGCCTCTGCTCCAGGAGCAGAATGGCCGGGCCCGTGCCCGCGCCCCTGCGAGCTGGCTTTCGCTGTGCGCTTCCTTCTCATTACCGGTGGTGTTCTCGGAACGGACGTGGCTGCGCGAAGGGGCCCAGGGCATGAGCGAGATCTAGAAGCTGAGCTGAGCAGGGCCCCTAAGACTCCTGCTCCCTGTGGCTCCGCGGCGGTGGGGGAGAGGGTGACTCCCCCGCAGGTGGTCGTCGTGGGCAGGCTCAGGGCCCCGCCGCGGCCCCGGGGTGGGGACGTCTCGAGAAGGCTGGAGGAAGGGAGGCCAGGCTGCGCACAGCTGCCCCCACGGGGATGGTTTTCACCTTAAAAGCCACAACCTCTCAGTGGCACCGATCCTCCGTGGTCCTTGTCAGACCAGCAAGAAGCGTGCGGAGGAAGACCCGCTCCCCTCCCCCCGCAGCTGTGGTTCAGACTCCAGATGTGGCCGTCCACACTTGCCAGACACACACACAGCTGCCGCCTGCTTCTCGGGCTTGTTTGCTCCACAGAAACGGCTCGTCCTACCCCTGCCGTCCCTGTAACGTTGGTGTTTTCCTTCCCGCGTCTCCGAACCGCTTTCACGACAGAAACAGCGCCGCGGCTCTGTGGGCCGCCAGAACGGTCTGTGGGTGCCGTGGATCTTCACAGGCCGAGAGGAACCCTTCCGAGCTGGAGGCGGGGAGGACGTCAGGTTTGGTCGCCCTGAGGTCTGCCCTGAGGACCGTGCCGGGCGCCTTCCCTCGAGCACCTGTCCACAAGCCCTGGGCGCGTCCCTCGACGGGCAGCTCGATGTCACGTGTGCGGCCCCGTCCCATCCCGTCTTCCATCTTCATCCGAAAGGTTTCGGGGCCAGAGGAGCTGCCTGGGCTGTGCGGGGGACGCCCGTGCCAGGGGTCCCCCAGCATGGCGGGCATGGGGGGCCGCGGATGTAGGGGGGCGCTCCGCACGGGCTGGGCTTCCCTCCTGGTCGTTGCCGAGGCTCCTTTGCTTCCAGGCATTTGTGCCAGACACCAAGGGCCACGGGTTAATGTGATGCTGAGCCTCAATGTTCTCATCTGTACAAGGGGGTAACTGCGTGTCTGCCTTGCAAGGGCCACGTCCGGGGGCTGGGCCGTGGGGTCGGGCCGTGGTGTTGGGCTGTGGTGTCGGGCGCTGGCCTTTCTGAGGAAGGGCACGATGGGGCTGCTGCGTGGGTGGCGTCCCAGGCAGGCCTCGAGGGGGAAGCTGCATGTTCGTTCCTTCCAGTCCACAGCCCGCCGGGGACCCTGGCCCATGGCAGCAGAACCCACCTGAGAGTGGACCGTTTCACTCCATGCCCTATGTTGTTTGATGGAGGGGAAGTGGTCTGCAGGGGTGACGGATGGGGGAAGGTGTGGACAAGGAGGAGGGGCAGTGTTCTCCTCTGTCGGCCGGGGGCCGCCTGGGGCTCCTGCACAGCATTTGGGGAGGAGAGAAAACAGGCACCTGCTCGAGTGATCGGTGCTGCTGGGGTGGGGGGTCCGAGGTCCCAGGAGTCTAAGGGACTTGGCGGGTCCGGGGTTTCTGGGCAGCCCCCCTAAGGAGGGGAAGGTGGGCTGTGCGGGTTGGGCTGGCAAAGGCAGGGGTATCCCAGCGAGTCCCGAAGAGAAGGGAGTAGAAGCACGCGCGTGGCTGTCCCTCGGGGCGCTGTGGCACCGAGGCCCCGGAAGTTGTGTGAGGTCCTGCTCAGGGCGCCTGGGCCCTCGAGGCCTGAGCCCAGACTTCTGCCCACCCAGCTCCCCTCGGGGTCCTGGGATGCCACTGCCCTCTCGGGCCACTCGGGAGGGGTGGGGCGGCTGGACGCCGGGCTCTGTGCTCATTGTGCTGTGGAGGTGTGGCCCTGTGGGTGCCAGGAGGCTGCCTGCTCCCGTGGGCCCCTCGTTTTCCCCAGAGGAGCAGGGCAGCATGGGGAGGGTGCAGGCAGACGCCGGGGTCTGGGAGTTGGCCAAGTTCCAACTCCGCTGGGCTGTGCTTCCTCTGCTGCTTCTGCGAAGGCCCAGCTGGATGGCGGCTGTCGGGGCCTTTGGGCCAGGGCTGGTCTGCCTGCCCCTTCGCGCGTGTGAAGCCGTAGAGCTCACAGAGCAGGAGCTGTGCCTGGCTCCTCCTGAGGCTGCTTCCCCTCCCCCGCACCCCTCCCTCCCCTCCTCTCTGCTCCCCACCATCAGAAAAAGGTGAGGATCCCATTTTTGTGAAATCGATTCTCTACCCGCTGCAGGGGCTATGGGTCTCTGGTGCTCAGGCTCGGGCCTAGGCGCGGGCTGGCGGGCCGAGGGGGCCTGAGGGCTGCGGGGACCCTGCCGCGCCAAGCGGTCTGGCCCCAGGCCGCCTCCCGCACCTTCCCCACGCCCCGGGAAACAGCAGCAGAACGGGGAAGAGACCCCCTAAGGGCGGGGCACGCGTGTGTGTATGATCTGAGTCAGCCGACACGGTCAAGGGGCGGGTGCCGAGGGAGCGGACTCTCACGGAGGTCCTGCCTCCACCTTGTGCTCAGGCAGCTTTGAACCCCAGATGAGCTCATACTTATCACAGGACCTTGGATGACTCCTTGAGCCTCGTGAGGCCGCAGCTTTCCTCCATCTGCGGGGTGTGCTCCGGGGCCCTGGGCTCACGGGTTCTTACCAGGATTCAGGGATGAGGGACATCCTGTGTGGGGCACCCGCCGGTGCGCCTCAGTCCCAGGAGCTTCTGTCGTCCTCGACCTCCGCTCCTCCCCTGCCTTCTGGTCTCAGACCTCACATCTGCCGGGTGGAGGGCTGGGGCCCCAGCGAGAGGAGCCAGCCCGGGGCTACGTGGCCGAAGCCCGGCTGAGCCCCCTCCCCTGTGATGGTGACAGGTGTGAGGGTTTCTCCCCGTGGGTGGACGTACGGGGTGCCTGGCCCGTGGGAGGCTTTTAACCAGCTGTGAGCGGGACCGTGTGTGGACGAGCCACGCGGAGACGGTTCAGGGTGTGGCTGGTTGCCGTTGAGTGCGCGGGCGCTTCTCTCTGGAGCGTCAGCTCGTCCGTGCTCTCGCTGCGTCTGCCGTGCTGGAGCCGTCTGTGCGCTGAGCCCCGCGCTGTGTTCTCTCGCAGCGCACAGTTGCTCTTAGACAGATTCGCGTGGTGCCTCGTTTCACAAATGCGGGCACGGCCGCCCGACTCCCGCCCCCACTTGGGCAGCTTGGAGGCTGCGTGGCCTTGGCCACACTGTGACCCGGGCGCGCAGGGCCCCTCCGCTGTGGGGCACGCAGGTGCTGGCCGTGGGGGTGATGGTGCCCCTGACGGGTGTGGCCCCAGGTGTGACCACGTTGCTGCAGAGGACGGGTCTGCAGAGGACAGGGTGACGCCTTTGCTCTAGGGCGAGAGCCAGCCCTCCTGGCCGGGACAAGGTCATAGGTCACAGGTCTCTGAGGAGCTGCTGATCTGCCAGTTAAAGATGTGGATCTGGGTCTTTCCAGGTACCGGCTCTCCACCTGGCAGGTACACGGGCACCCGCGGTGTGCGATGCTGCGGTGCCTAGGAGCACAGACTCGACGGCGGCTGGGTGCGAGCCCTGGCTGTGCGCCCACTAGCCTCAAGAGCTGGGTGACTAACGACTGGGCCCTCTCTGGCGTCAGTTTCTGCATCTGTGAAATGGAATGAACGTGCTGTCCGTAGAGCTCGTAGAGAGAGCCTGACCCAGTTAAACAGTTAAACTGGCTACAAGCCGAAAGGTAGGTGCTCACGTGAGCCTATTTCTTTAGCAGTTGGTGGATGGAAAGGCCCAGTGCAGCGCTGTATACAGTGGGGCTTAGCCCCCAGCAAAAGCGTCGTGCGTGATTTCATCTGTGCCAGGCAACAGTACAGGGAGGGAAACTGAGGCTCAGGAATCTTAGGGACTGGCCTCTGGTCGCCCCACTGGAGCAGGGTGAAAGCAGGTTTGCACCTTTATCCGTCAGGTAGTTACTCTGATTCCCTTCTAGATTCCCCCATCTGACAGTCGGGGTGCTTGATTGCCACGGGATGATGCCTGGCAGCCAGGCTTGGATCCCAGGTGGGTCCTGAGTTCTCCCTCGGAAGCCCGAGCTTTGTGGGCACTTGGTTAATGAATGAGCACTTTCTGTGTCCCAGGTACGGTGCCGGGGGAGTAGAACAGGGGCCTTGATGATCTGAGCCCCCATGGAGTGGTTGAAGCTGAGCGTCTCCCATGTGGCTGTGCCAGGGGCGGCCTAGGGCCTCACCTGGCCTCTGGATAGACAGGTGGAGACTTGGTGTCATCCAGACCTGTGTCCTGTACCCTGACAAGGCCCCCAGGCTGTAGGTCACCCTGGCTCAGCTGTTTTGAGGCAGATCTTGGGGGTAATGACATCCCCCTTTGTGCCTCTGCGTTCCATTTCACAGGAGGGACGGTTATTAGGAACGGGGTGGGGGCAGGGAGCTAAGCTCCATGAGGACCCCCTGTGCAGTGCTCCGGGCAGGTGGGAACCTGGCAGTCGCTCTCCGTGGTGAGCGGAGTAATGCTCCCTCGTCCAGGAAGCCCGCAGCCCTGGGAGTATGTGCCCTTGCCCGACAAGGGAAAATGAAGGGGCAGATGGGATGAAGGTTGCTAATCAGCTGACCTGAAGACGGGGAGTGTGCTGGGCTCTCCTGGGGCCAGGTGAGTCACGGGGTCCTTGAAAGAGCAGGGCTGAGGGCCAGAATCAGAGGTGGGAGCGGGGAGGGGTTGGGAGAGGGCAGGAGGGGCGGGGGGATGTGGAGATGCTTCCCTCTGGCTCTGAAGGTGGAGTGGGGACGGGGCAGCAGAGTGCGGGAGCTCCTGGGAGGAATAAGATCCCCCGAAACGCCGATCTTAGCTGGGTGAGACCCCGTTGGGCTTCTGTGCTCTGCAAGTATAAGAGAACAAAGCTGCGTCTTCAGCTACCAAGTTCACGGCCCTTTGTTAGAGAAGCTCCAAGAAACCAGTGCGGGCAGTAGATGTCAGGTTGATGGCCTCATGTCAAGGATATCTGTCCATCCTCGTTTGGGGAAGCAAGTGCTCCCCCAAACCTTGCAGGTAGGACTACTAACCACCTCCGGGGGGTCCTTTGTGGGGGGGGTGGGGCTCTGCCCTGGTGACAGGCAGGGGCTGGGGAGCTCCCTTGTGAACTCCTACACACGGAAGGGGTCACCCCGCCCCCCACGCTGGTGCTACTCCCCGCCTGAGGTTTGTCCCTGGGCTTCTCCACTCCCACCACACTCCAGGAGGGCCGGAGGCTGGTTGGAGACCTGCCCTGTGGGGGATGTCCGCAGAGCCTGACGGCCGGAACTATCATCTACTTGCGCTTACCTGTCTTAGGAGCCATAACAGCTGGCGGAGAGAAGGGTCGGCTGCCCGGAAACTCAGTAAGAGGAGCTTAATCAGCCCCTACCCCTTCCCCTCCTGCCGTCGCTACCCACGTCCTGTCCTGCTGCCACACCTGTGCCTCCTACAAGACTCCCCTGCCCCCCAGCCCTCCCATAACTTCACTTCCTGAGCCCCCCGCAGGGAGGGTAGGACCACTGGCCTCCCCACTTGCCTCTGGCTCCATGCTGCCCTCCTGGGCCTCCATGCCCCCAGCAGAGTGGGCATGTGGGCAGGAGGCCAGGCCTGGAGGCTGGCCGGGCATGGGGGACCTCAGGAGCAAAGGGACTCAGGGAGGCCAGGGCTGGCTGGAGGCGGAGGAGGAGGAAGGGGCAGGGGCAGAGGTGGCCATGAGACAGGCCCCCTGGGCATGGACAGCTCCGAGGTGCTGAACCGAAGCCGTGGCTCTTGAGGTGGGCCTTTGAGCGTGTGCCAGGCCCGGGGCGGGTGCTGGGGGAGCAGGCATAGCGTCTGAGGCCCTGAGCAGCTTCGAGCCGCAGCCCAGACACTCCAACACTGTCCACCTCACCACCTCGGGTTGGGCAGCATGGCCCTTTAAGGCAGTTGCCAAGGCAATGGGGGATGCTCTGGAGGGCAGGAGTGGGTGGGCTTGGTGTTCTTGGGCGGTCGCTCTCCCCTGGGGGTCGCAGGATCCGGGCCTCATTCTTCCTTGGGTGCAGGAATTGGGCCAGATTTCCACTGTGAGCCTCAGTTTCCCCACAACATAAGAGGTAGTACGAAAGTCCTTAGAGCACCCCGTAGGCCTGGGTTGTCTGTCTCCCCTCCATGTCCAGCCCAGGAAGTAGGAAGGGAGCGCCCGCCTGCCTGCCGTTCCATGAACGCCGCCCAGGACAGCGTCTTCCTCTAGCCGACGCTCTCTTTCCTAAGATCTGTCTTCACGTCCCGCCACCGTCGGCTCCACGCCCACCTGGCCATGCAGTCCTAGCCCTCGGTCCCCTCCTGTGTTATGTACCTGTGCCCCGGCCTGCCTCATTCCGTCTCACAAATGAAGTGGAGGAGATACGTGCCCCCCATTCAGGGTCCTCTTCGGTGGCTGAAACGGGGCTGGAAAACAGTAGGTGCTCATTCCATGCTTGTGGCCTGCACGCATGGGGCCCGGCTGTGCCGCCGGAGGCCTGGAGATGGTTGGGGAGCTGGAGCTCCGAACCCACCATGACTGGTTTGAGTCCTGGCTCTGCTCCGGGGAAGTGTCCGGAATTGTGCATTTTTGTTTCGTTTTACCAAAGTTGCAGGACAGGGGCAGGTGCCCATCGGGAGCTGGAGTTGGGAGCGGGGCTTGACGGTGCCCCCTGGGCGCGGGGAGGGGGCAGCCCTGAGGACGCCGAAGCTGGGCTCCTCTGCCGACAGTCGCTGAGCCCTCCCGGGGCAGACGATGTCTCTGTGCCTCAGTCTCCCCCCTGGACTATGGGAACTGTCACCGATGGGTCTGAGTTCTCAAAACAGCCCGGATGGGGGTGGCTGTTCCGTGGTCTGAGTAAGCCCGTCCAGGACGAGGCAGCGTGTAGTTCTGAAAGTCAGGAAGTGCTCGTTGACGGGAGGGAGGGTGGATCCGGTACGCGGTTTTACCGACGTTTCTGATTTGTGCGCCTGAGGAGGGCATGGAGCTCCGGCTTCCCGAGAACGGTTACTGCTGCGTGCGCCGCCCGCCTTCCGTGGTCTGGGTTTCGGAGAGCTTCCCTCGTTTCGTCAACACCCTGATGTTCCAGACAGGCGGAGGCCCAGGTTCACTGCACAGAAGAGGACTTCTGCAGAGGGGTTCCTGGCCCCAGGCCACGTCCAAGCAAGCAAACCGGACGGCTCTGACGGCTGCTGATAGAGCAGACCGAGCGCTCATGGAGCCCAGGTACGAAGACAAAACACAAAGGGTTCCCTGAAACGGCTCGCTCCTGTCCTGGTCAATGGGCAGGACAATCCGCGAATGCCACCACACACACCCCCCTTCCTGGAGCGTCCCTGCCAGCTGCTGGGGGCCTTGGGGACTCCAGCTCCCGGGGGACAGTCCCAGGGCTCTGGATCCAGCCAAGAGACCTGACCTTGTCCTGACACCCTCAGCTGGCCCAGTGAGGTGGCAGCTTCTGCGTGCCCCGCTCGGGACTGCCTTGGCTCTGTCTCCTCTGTGACCAGGGCTCTAGGTGGAATTCTCTCTGCTCCAAAGTCTTTAGGTGGCCCCTCCTTTCCTGGCAGAACCCTGAGAGGTGAGGCTCAGAGAGGTCCAGCAACACTCCCAGGGTCACACGGCCAGTTAGGGGCTCCAGGATGCCCGAATTCAGCCCCGGCTCAAGCCAGCACCTGCCTTCCCACCACTCTGTGGCCTGGCTTCCCTGGGGAGACAAGACAGGCACCCTGGGGGCCGCCAGATGGGAGCTGAGCCCCAGGGGACAGGCAGGACCTGTCTGGGAGGACCATGCAGGATGCAGGGGGAAGACAGAGCACGCTGTGGTGGGTGTGGGGGCACCCTGGGGGCCGGGGTCTGCGGGAAGACATGGCTGCAAGCTCAGGCTTGGCTGGGGGGCGTGCAGGGAGGACGCGGGTGCCGGGGCACCGTGTAATCTGTGGAGAAGCTTGCTGTGGCCACGGTCTGGTCTGGCCCTTGGGGGTGGGGAAGGGAGGATGTGAGGGGGGTGTGGCCTGTGTCAGGGGACAGGTGTTGGGGGCTTGTATCGGTGACGGGTCCTGGAGATGACCACGGTTGCTCGGCAAGTGTTTGTGGCAGAATACCGAGCATCGTGTGCACTTGAGCCCTGCCAAAATTCGACCTAGAAGAGAAAGCGGTCAGCTGTTCGCAGGGAGCTGGTGAGGGGCTGTGGGCAGGGTCTTGGAGGAGTGGCCATCCGAGTAGGCTCATCTGTCTGGAGGGGTCCCGCTGGCATTCTGGGGGAGAGGGGAGGGCATTGGGAGGATGGGCAGGGCCTGGGCAGCAGGGGAAGTGCGAGGGCCCAGGTCCGCAGGGATTCAGGTGCTGTGCTCTCTGGACCTGGGGGGGCGGGAGGGGCAGAGCTCTCATGTCCTGGGCTGAGCTGCCTCGGGCTCCCCACTCAGGCCGCTGGTTCTTGCCTTCTTCCTGTGCTCCTCTCAGCTCCGGTCTGGTTCCCTGGCACCAGGGGACTCAGCCTGCACCCATCCTGGCTCAGCCCAACCTCCCGGCTCTGCCCATGAGAAGGGTCAGGCCCCATGCCTCCTGAGTGCCCCCCAAGTGTTTTGGCTCAGCACCCATTAGAGGGACCCCTCCTCTTGGGTTCCAGCCCCTCACCCGGCCTCCCGGGCCCCGACTCCCTCTGCGCGGGCAAGGAAGCAGAAGCTCACGGCCCTCCGGCAAGGACTGTTGGCTCTAGGCAGGGAGGCGCTCTTGAACCTGCCTTCTCCCCCAGGAAGCCTCCCTGACCGCTCTGGACCAGCTTTCTCCCCCTGACTCTGGTTGGCAGAGCCCAGGATGAGGAGGCCCAGGGCTGTGGGAAGAGCTGCTTATGTGGCCTGAAGTCATCATTCACCATCTCTGGGCCTTGGTTTACTCGTACGTGAAATGGGGCAACAACGCCTTCCCTGTAGGGTGCATTGGGCTGTTGAGGATCAGCAAGCCCCTGGCATGGGGCTCGGCCCCGCTCTGCTCCCAGCTGCCCCGCCTGGTGGTGCTGCCCTGGTCATTCTCGCTCTGGACCCCGCGGAAGTCTCAGCCTCTCCCAGCCTCCCTCCCTCCCCCCAGCTCAGGGCTCTAGAAAATCTGCCTAGTCAGGTCTGAATGAGGGAGAGCCAGCCAGCCAGCGTGTCTGGGTGGCGAGAGAGGCTATTTTGGGAACGAGCCGGGGAAGGAGTGTTTTGTTGTGTTTGCTCCTCGTGATTACAAGCCGTGGTAGAGGCCTGCCTCCCCTCTCCTCTCCTGGACACCGAGGGAGCCAAGCGGGGCTCGGGGAAGACAAGGAGGGATGCGGTTCTCTGTGAGATGGACTGTCAGACTTCCTAACAACCGGAGGCCACCTGGGTCTGCAGCCCCCGTCACTTGTCACTGTCAGCTTGTAGCTGAGCCATGTCTGGGAGAAGGGGAGTGGCGGGGAGGGTTGGAAGGCAGGGAACTCGGATCCTGACACACCAGACTTTTATTTCCAGCCCTGCCATCTGCCCATGTGTCCACCCGTCCACCCACCGACCTGTCCACTTCCAACCAGCCAGCCTCCCGCTTGTTCATCCACCCACCGTTCTGTCCCCCAGCCACCCATCTGTCCATTTGTCCATTTGGACCATCTATTCCCCTAGCCATCATCCACCCATCATCCACCCATCCATCCTCTCACGTATTCATATTCATCTACACAATTTTCTATCCGTCTATCCATCCACCCACCCATCCACCCATCCATCCATCCATCCATCCATCTATCCCCCCATCCATCAACTCCCATCCATCCATCCACCCATCCATCTACCATCCATCCATCCACCCACCCATCCACCCATCCATCCATCCATCCATCCCCCCATCCATCCATTCATCCATCCATCCATCCATCCATCCATCCATCTATCCACCCATCCATCCATCCATCCATCCACCATCCATCCATCCACCATCCATCCATCCATCCATCCATCCATCTGTCCCCCCATCCATCCATTCATCCATCCATCCATCCATCCATCCATCCATCCATCCATCCATCCATCTATCCACCCATCCATCCATCCATCCACCCACCCATCCATCCATCCACCCATCCCTCTGTCCATCCATCCTTTTGCAGGTGGCCCCGTAGGTGGTCCATAGACCTGTGCTTGGTGCTATACGAGGCCCCAGGATAGAACGGAAAACAAGATGCCCGCCTTCCCTTTCGAGGCCATGATTAAACAAGGAACACGGCATTTAATGCGTATCTTCCCAGACCTTCCAGTATCCCCAGGGGCTTGGAGAGAGTTGAACAAGGTGCAGTGTGAGGGAACCACATGGGGACCAAAATGAGAGACTCTTGGAGGATGTGATAGTTCAGCTGGGACAAAAGAGAGACCAGGTGTCCAGCCCGCATCTCCAGGGCCGTTGCCTTAATTGAGGGAAGAGCCTAGGGCTGTGGGGGTGGGGAGGAGACCCTCAAGAGGGGTGGGGGTCGGGGGGTCAGACAGCGCTTGGCCCTGAGTGCTGTCCGGCCGCCTGCCCACTGGGTAGAATCCACGGGGTGCCTGGCAGGCTTTGGCTGTGTGGGTGGTGCTCTGAGGACCGCATCCCTGTTCCAAAGCTCGCTCTCGCTGACCAGGCAGAGCTGTCCC
Source organism: Meles meles (assembly GCF_922984935.1). Taxonomy (NCBI): domain Eukaryota; kingdom Metazoa; phylum Chordata; class Mammalia; order Carnivora; family Mustelidae; genus Meles; species Meles meles. The sequence continues at coordinate 3,781,392 of NC_060066.1, forward strand.
CAGGTGAAGCGGTTTGGGGCAGCGGGACACAGCACCCAAGGGGCCTGATGGCTTGTGTTTTATGAGTGAGCGATAGAAATACTCCCCAGAGCCTTCCTGGCTGTGCGAGCAGAAAATTGAGATAAACCTCTGTTATTCTCCAGCGATGCTTGGTTTTATCTGGAGTTTTCTTTTTCTTCAACAAAGACTTACCCTTTTCCTCCCCAAGAGTATGAAGCTGGAAAGCTCTGTTCTTGAGGGAATTGAGTGGACAAGGCTTTAAGGCTCAGCATCCTGGCCTGGGCACTGACTTGCTGTACGGCCTCCCCACAATAGCTCACCCCCTCTGGGCCTTTGCTACCCCCCGCCCCCAGGGTGCAAGGAACACGGGGATTAGACCTGACCCCTTCTGCTCCTGGGGACGAGAGAGGCGAGGTCCCGGGTCGCGTGGAGCAGAAGGTTTTGGGAAGGTGCCGCCCAAGAGCTGAGGGGAGCTGGCGGGGGGAGAGAGCCCGGGGGCCTCCGGAGGCCGTGGAGGACAGGCGCTTCTTGAGCTGGTAATACCACCTCGTGTTTGTAGAGCGATTGACGGGTTTTGAAAGCACTTCCCCTGTGTCGTCTGATTTGAGTTTTTGAATATCTGTTAAAGAAGTGTTTAAATAGAGTGACACCCCAGAAATGTCTGGAGAGAAGAGGAGGGGGGCCTCTGAGGGGGTGTTCTGAATGTGGGCCACCGGACTGATGAGTCCCGACATTGGGAGGAGGGTCCGCTGTAGGGGCAGGTGGGTGGCTGGAGCGGGCAGAAGCTCTGGGTGGGGGCCGGCCTTCGATCCGAAGTAAGCGCGGCACAGACACTTGGAACACTGCAGGTGTTCTTTTTATTACGAGAAAGCCGAGCGTGTGTAAAATGCAGTTCATCGCATCTTTCACTCTCGGCCGTGTACTTGCAAACTCTTAGAATTAAATACTTCTCAAAGGAGTGGTCTCTGTCCCTTGAAAACCTGGGATGGAATCAGAGGCCCAGGGGGCTGGTGGCTTTTGTGATTACGGTGGGTCCCTTCAGGCTGCGAACACGGGGCGGCTGGGCTGTGCCAGGCCCCGTCGGGTCCGCGCGGAGAACTGTCTGTGCAGAGACTGAGTGTGGGTGCGGCAGAGAGGGGGCTCCTGGTGGCCCCCAGGGCACAGCGGCTGACTTACTGGGCTGTGGGCAGCGTCATGGTTCCCCACTCCCCAGGCGCTCACTTTCGACCGCAGGAGCCAAGGGGAGGAGTGGCCAGGCCCTGGAGCTCCTGCCTGGACCCTGTGTCTCAGAGGGACCCTCAGCGGCTGCCAACGAGGAACCTGGATATCAGGAGTGGCCCGAGTGTGCCACCTGCCAGCTGGGCTCCTGGCAGCAGGGACTGACAGTGTTTGGCTGCACGGCACTTAGTGTATTTATGGGCCCATAAAATATTAACTAATCATCACGTAGCACTATTCTCCTGAATGCTCTCTAGGGTCCATATTCCCCCCTCTGACTTGGAAGGCAAAACAAATAACCATTTAATCAACCTCCAGCTCCTGGCTCCGGAATCCTGCCCTGGGAGGACGCCAGTGCGGGCAGCAACCCCCGTCCTCCGAGTGTCACAGGAAGCCCCCACGCTGAACGCAGAGGGGCTAGAGCAGGAGGACATGGTGGACAGGTGGGCGCCTTCCTGGGCCCAGGCCAGAGCATCGGCCCCAACCAGTGACTCCAGAGCAAAGAGCCGGCGTCCTTGTGCACAGTGCCAGGGAAAGACCACAGCGAGGGGCTGGGTGGGGTTGTGGTCGGCAGTCCCCTCCAGAACGAAGGGTTGGGGGTGTGGGGGGTTGCCGCGGTTCTCAGAGGTGGACCAGACGCCTGTGTCTCTGACCGTGGGGTGTCGGCATGCCATCGGGGGTGAGGACGGGGGGGAGGATGGAGAGGGGAGAGGAGGACCAGCCACACAGAGCCAGCTCTGCTCAGTCCCTTCCTCTATCCTAAGTGAACCCCTGCCCCTGCGGGCCTACCCTCCGGCTCTTGAGTGCTCTGTCCATAATCATTAATGCTTATTCAACTGTTGTGTGGGCCGGGCTGTCTGTGTTCAGCGGGAGATGTGATGTAGATTTGGCTGGGTGGGGAAATTACTAGTCATACTAGTAATCCCACAGAGCTGGTGACGTGCGTGCACTCAGGTGCGAAGGTGTCCCACGTTCGTCCCTGTGGTCTACCCTGACAGCGACCAGAATGATACGTCGAAAATCAAACAGATTCGCTCCTTTGGTTGTTATTCTGGGTGAAACGAGAAGGCACTCAGGAGTTTCGAGCCGGGTTCTTCCCATGGACACAAGGCCCCATTTGATCTTAGCTTACGTGGGTCGGCTGCGCCTGCCACCGGACCTTTGTGCCTGCTACTCCCGCTGCCTGGAATGCTCTTCCCCTAGGTACGTACCTGGCCTGCCCTCTCCCTGCCTTTCGGGAGATGAGCAAAAAGGACCCTTTCCTGGCAACTGCTCCTTACCCCTTCCTCTTTCCTTGGTGGACATAGAGTTCCCACTTAGTTCCCATGGAGTCTCCATTCTGTTGGGGGAATGTTCTTACCGCTTGCTGGGGGGAGCTACATTGCTCTTTGCTCTGTCTCCAGACTTAGAGCATGCTAGGTGCTCAGTTAAATATTCTCTCAATGAAGGATCGAGGCGAGAGATTAAGTAATTTCCCCACGTTATACAGCTGAGAGGTGGTAGGGCTGGGATTGGAAGCCCTAGAACCAGACCCCATTTATCTTGCAGCTGCTGGGGAACCATGGAAAGTGCTAGAGCAGGGGCACGCCCCTGCCCGCATAGTGCAGGAGGATCAGGTGTCGTGGGCCAGGCCATGGCAAGGCCACCTGCCAGGCTGGGGCTGTCCTGGGTGGGACAGTGGGGAGCCCAGTGAGGGATGGGAGGCACGTGGGACTCGCTTGGGAGTGACTGTGGCCCAACCTGGTGACTCTTTTTTTCTGTAAAGTCCACACCCTTGCTGTCCACCCACAAGATCCACTTGCTGCAACCCCCACACCAAAGGGCCCAAGCACCCCGAGCCGCCTCCCATGCCCCGGGCTTCAGTGTCTGCGTAATTAAACACACGCTTCTAACATGCTACCAGGCCGACTTTCCAGATCATGTCTACTTGAAAATGCAGCCATTTCCACCGGCTGAGCTGGAGTGAGAAAGGATCATTGAAGGGAGCGCACCCATCTTTAGCGGACACGAGCCAGGTGGTCCCAGCTCAGGCTGGAGGTGTGGGAGGGGGCTGCAGTGCGGGGAGGGCAGAGAACGCTTCTTGGAGGGGCATGTTAGCTCACCGCCTTTGGCTGTTTTTGGGAGGACGTTCACAGGAGGGGATTATGAAAATCAGTGGACCGAATTGTTTTGGCTTCCGGTGGCTTCTTTCCCCTTCTTAGTTGTGACCTCCCGCCACAGGGCACGTGGGAGGTAGAGACTGAAATCTGGAAGGACAATGACCTCCTGGGCCAGCTCCCCAGCTGGAGTGGCAGGCAGTCCCACGTGCCCGTGTGTATGCTTTGCGGCCGACCCCGCGGTCAGAGACCCTCCAAGGGCACCACAGGCTGGCGGTGGGCTCCGGGCAGGCACGCTCCAGTCCCTCCCAGTCTGCAGGCTGGGAAGATCCTTGCCCTGGCTTGTGCCTCTGGGCTCGAGGCTGAGACGTAGCTGCTCGGGGCTGGGCCGGGCTAGCCGGGGTTTGTGGTCGGCGTTGGCAGCGGTCAGCCGTTGGCGACAACCAGCTCCCGAATTTGTGTGCTGAGCTAGCGGCCGCCCCCTGTGTCAGGGGTGCAGGCAGGCGCCTCTCACATGGGCGGCCACCACGGCCTTGAGTGTGGATAGCTGGGGTAGGCCTCCCTGGAGGTCAGATGCATATCCGAAAATGAGTAACTCTGAAGCGTGCAGTCACTCGGCCTTTTGTACGTCCCGTGTTCCGCGGCCATGGCCTGTCTCCTTCTGGTGGAGACCCTGCACCCACAAACCCTAGTGCCCCGCCCCCCTCCCTCCAGACCTGGCTGCCACCCATCGCCGCTCTCTGTCTCCGGGGATCGGCCTCTCCCGGACATCTCACAGAAACGGAACCAGACACCGTGCGGTTTCCTCACTGGGAGTCTTGTGTTCGTGGTCCCGCATGCCGTAGCCCGTCTCAGACCTTCCTTCCTGTCTGCGGCTGAACCGTGCCCCGCCGGGGATGGCCGCACTCTGCTTCCACTCCCCTCTGATCCCTGCGCTCTGCTTCCACTCCCCTCTGTCCACGGACATGGTGGCTGGAGCCACCTGTTGCTGCCACGAACGCAGGTACACGAGGATGTGTTTGCGTCCTCGTTCCGGGCCCTCTGCGCGTGTACGGAGGAGAGGGGCTGCTGGCTCGTGGGGAGCTCTGTGTTGGGCAAGCTGAGGGACAGCCCGTTTCCCGCGGTGGCTGCACAAGCGTGTGTCCTCTCCTCCCTGCAGAGGGGGCAGGCAGACACTGGGGACCCGCACGTGTCCTTTCAGGGGAGAGTCGGGGCAGGGCATTGTGGGACGCTCTAGAGGCTTCCTCTGGAAGCTCCCGGTCTCTCGCAGAATAAAAGCCAGCGTCCTTCCCGTGACGTGCCGGCCCGCCCATCCTCTCCTCCCCAGTGGCCCCAGTCACCCTGTCCCTTGCTGTCCTCCTACGGGCTGGGTGCCCCTGTCTCAGGGCTTTGGGGGTTGCGGCAGAAAATGAACTAAGCACTCTCTATCCCACCGTATAGTGCACTTTCTTACTGGGTTTGGTGTTCATTTTCTCCTTCCCTTCGCCTTCCCAAAAGCGTCTAAATGTGCTCTTTTTTTTTTTTTAAAAGATTTTATTTATTTATACAAAATAAATTTATTTATTTTATAAATTTATTTTATAAATTTATAAATATTTTATTTATTTTATTAATATAAAAATATTTTATAAATTATTTTATAAATTATAAAATTTATTTATATAAAATAAAGATTTTATTTATTTATTTGACAGAGATCGCAAGTAGGCAGAGAGGCAGGCAGAGAAAGAGAGAGGAAGCAGGCTCCCTGCTGAGCAGAGAGCCCGATGTGGGGCTCGATCCCAGGACCCTGAGATCATGACCTGAGCTGAAGGCAGAGGCTTTAACCCACTGAGCCATTTAACCCACTGAGCCATTAGGGGCAGGCGCCCCTAAATGTGCTCTTTAAATGCATATTAAATGTGTGAATGCAGATGGAGGGCCCAGACCAGCTTCTCCCTTAAGCCTCCCACAGCTTGTCGGAGGCCAGTGGTGTGGGGAGGCCTGGACCTTCCCAGGCCCCATCCTGGGGCCATTCTGCTGTGTCGTGCTCACAGCCCGAGCTCCTCGGCTCGTGCCCTTGAACCTCACACACTCCGGGAGAGGGGGCGAGGCTGTGGTGTGGGTGTGCCAGGGCTGCTGCCCGGGGTCGGCCCACCGGCCAGTGGCCCCTGTTAGGGCCGTGAGAGATGCAGGAAATCATCCCTTTTGGGGCAACCGCATCTGTTACCGTGTGAACTAAGACGTACCAGTTAGTGTTCAGGTGTAAACTTACACCCGTTTCTAGGAATTTGTGTTTATCATGATCAGTCTTCTCTTGTTTAAGATCTTTCCAGATGGCCAGAGCGGCCAGGCACAATACCATTCATTTGACTGGTCATTCAGCCGATCCGTTAGCAAACGAACCCGGAGTACCTGTTCCTCTTACGTGTAGGACCCGCCTTGATGCAGACACAACTCCGTCTTTGAGGACACCAGCGTTTATGGCTGGGCTGCCCCTCACTGTTCTGCGGGAGGCTTCTTCTGGATCCAAATCTGGGTCATTAATGAAAAATACCGCTCAGGTTGATACAGAACCCCGTGGCTGGCCGCTAGAGACCTCCTTCTCCGTTGACCTGGCTGGAATCCCCGTGGTTCTTATTAACAGAAGTTCAGCAGCTGCTGACCTGTCGTCTGCCCGTCTGCCCGTCTGCCTGCGTCCCCCTGTCTTCTCCACAGGAGGCCGGAAGGGATTCAGAAACTGATGAATTTGGCAAAATGTCAGTTGTTGGTCTTGGGCATTGCAGGCTGAACCAGGGCCGTCCGTCTGCAGGGGCGGGCGCAGGGCTGGTGGGGGCGCGTGGAGCCCGTGTGTCGGGGCGCAGCGTGTCAGCGGGACGCAGATGCCCCACGCGGAGCTGTCAGAGGCAGGAGCAGCATGCTCATGGCTTTTCCTGAGGGGCGCTGCCCCTGGGGCTCCCCCTGTTCCCTAGACCCAGGCCTTGAACCCCAGGGATGGTTCCAACCTAAGGAGGGGAGTGTTAGGGATCTCCACGGGCGCAGGTCTGAGGTTCAGGGGACCCCTCTGGCTGCCTTGGGGTCGGGGGCTGGAGAGCAGGTGGGAGCAGCTGGGAGGCCCCGGGCATTGACGATGGCCCCTCCCGTCTACCTCTGGGGGGACTTCAGTGGGCAGGTGCCCAGGAAGCCTGACTAATTGGCCCCACATGATGCGAGGGACCTTCTGGCTGTGGCTGACCCTGAGACTCAGGTGTGCTGGGCTGGCGGCGGGTCCCAGGCGCTGGGAATGTGGGGGACTGGCAGGGAGGCGGTGCAAGGGCTTCTACCAAACACCGACTCGGGGCCTCACATCGAGCTCCGTGCTTCAGAGGGGGTGAGCTTCCCATACTCTGAGCCAGGAGGGGGTCCAGGCCTTGATCAGCAGCGGGAAACCCAGGACTGGGGAGGGTCCCAGCTCTCCTGCTTGGCCTGGCCGCCTCCCAGCCTCCCAGGCTGCACCTTGAAGGTCCCTGCCCTTCCCAGGCTGGGGCAGGCACTTTTGGCTTTTTGAACTGAATCCTTGAGCTGGGTGAGCGCCAGCCTTTGGAAGGTGAAAGAATCTAACCTCTTCTTGTAGGTGGTACCACGGGGGCCCAGAGAGGGTGCATGAGGTCACCAAAGTCGCACAGCATGAGTCTCCCCCCCAACATCCGTGTCCAGGGCCTCGCAGCGCTCTCCAGGGATGCTCTGGCGGGAGTCCTTGCCAAGGGGGCAGAGGTCCGTGGTTCCCACCTTAATTCCGAGGTGACTGAAGTGTACGCAGCGCAGGGAGGGAAGCATCCTGGTGTTTGGACCCGATGCCAGCCTTCCTTCCTCCTGCTGTGGACTCAGGTGGATTCGGCTGCAAACCCCCCATGCCACTGGGGCCGCAGAGCAGGCCTCTCGAGCTCTGCTTTCCTCAGCCCTGCATGGGGGGCAGCGATGCTACCTTACAGGCATGTCATGTTGAAGCCTCAGGACCCACGGGCATGGTCCAAGCCCACTCACTCCCGGGCCCTCTCCGATCCGCCTCTGGCTGCAGAACCCTGCCCAGGAATATTGTCTAAACCGTGGGCTATGATCCATTAGTGGGTCATGAAATTGAGTTAGTGGGTCACAGCTAGAATATTAAAAAATGAAATAGAATAATGGAATGGAATGGAATAACAGAACAGCAAGAGAGGGAGGAGAGCTGGGAGGGGAGATCTGTCCTCAGACGGGCTCCAGGCGCCAGCGGCCAGGACGCCCCGTGGCACCCAGTTGGTCCTGGGCTCCGGTCAGCCCTCCGGCTGCCTGGGCCTGACCGGCGACTGTGACACCTGAGAGCTGGGGATGGGGGTCAGGCCTTCCCCATCCCCTGGTCTCAACGTGACGGGCAGCACCCGTGCCTGCGGCTCAGTGCCGATATTCCTCATCTGCAGAAGGCTTTGCACGGACCCGACCCTGCAGAATAAGAGCGTTAAGGCTGGATTCCGTTATGTCGGTAATAGTGACCAGAGGAGGCCAGAGTTGGCATCGGGGAGCCCTCATGAGTGCCCCAGCTTCCTGCCCTGGCCTTTCCGGGGCTTGCCTTAGAAGCCCGGACTGTCCTATGTGGGCCGCCGCGCCTGGGACTTTGTCTAGCTGTAGCCAAGTCCTGGTGGGAGATAGGTTTGCCGTCTCCTCCAGGGAGCCCTCTCTGGATGGTCCGGGGGCCTGGACAAGGGATACCTCTGCTGGCTCCCCGCCTCTCCTCCATGTCCGCTCCCACAGTCTAGGGACCGAGCAGGGCCGCCTCGAAACTGGCTTCCAGTGGGGGGCACTGGCTTCCCACTGACCAGCCCCAAACTCTTTGCTGTGGGCTCCCGGGCTCCCAGGGCACCTGCACTTAGTGTTTCTAGCAAGGATATGAATGGGTGAGAGACGGACACTTCTTTCTCACCTTCTCGAGTGCTTCCCATTGGAGCAGCAGGAAGGCTTCCTGTAAGGGGGAGCCGTATGGAAAGATAGGCTAGAACGAGGGGGCAGTAGAATCCCCCACGCGACAGATGAGAAAACCTGTGGCCTTGCTGGTTGGTTCACAGTACACGTGGGAGGCAGGAGGATGGGGCTGAGGGCATGGGGACGGCAGGGGGCACAGGGGCCTAGCTGGGTTTAGGGCAGGTGAGGAAAGGTCTCGATGATCAGACCCAGTGTCTGGGCCTCTTTGGCGGGCCTGGGGAGGGGGTGGTCCTTGGGTGTGTTTGAGCAGGGGGATGGAGCACAGCTGTCCCCTTTCTGACCCCAGGGCACAGGTCACGTACTTGGGCTGTCTAACCCCCAAACCTGCTCCCCTGACAGACAGATGCGTCCTGGTGTCCAGGATGGATTAAACCTGCCCCCAGGGCCAGGAACCAGCCAGCTGGAGCCCCCTGCATGCATGGGGTGGCGTTTGGAGCGGCATATTTTTTTCCTTTGGAGGAATGGTATGGTAGGGAGGAGGCCGGGGAGCTGTCCTCGTTGGTGGAGAGAGTGATTGGAAAGTGGGCTTGGCATCAACCAATTTGGAAACCGAACCATTGCTGGGGTTCTGGGTCCAGGTTCTAGAATCTTCTTTGCTCTCACACCAGCATCCCATCCTTGCAATGTCCCTCCATCATGCTCCAGCTCGGGGCTGCATACCTCCCGCCCACACCCCTACCCACTTGGCAACAGGGTCCCCTGGCCAGGCTCCTCATTTGAAGACAAATCCCTCTCTCTGTCCCCCAGGAACGAGGAGGGGCAGTGGGCCAGCACAGCCGTGCTCACCCCCAATCCCACCCCCATTCTAGAATGTTTTGGAGGGGAGGGTGTTGCTGCCAAGAGAAAGGAGTTTCTCTCCCAAGGGCCCTAGTCCCCCCTGAGCTCGCTCGTGGCTGGTGGCCCCTTCTTGGGGCAGACTTGTGGAGAATCGTCCGTGCTCTGGGCACATAGCGGCTTGGCGGGGACGGGTGTGGAGAGACCCCAGTTAATGCACGACATGGCACGTTGCCCATTTCCCGGGGGCTGAGGGGCACAGAGGATCCCAGAGTCAGGCCCGGCGTCCCCTCGCCCCCGTAAGGAGCTGCAGCTCCGCGGTCTGCGCCGTGTGCTGACGGGGCGGGCAGGCCAGCTGGCCATCAGGAGGGAAGCTCCCCGAGGGCCCTGTGCATCCAGGGAACCCTGGGGTGGGCCCAATGGGCAGTCGCAGGGCACAGATGGGACCGTTCCTATGGGGCGGCCCGGACGTTGTCCACTGCAACCCCGAGACCTACGGGTCACAGGGTCACCTGACCCAGCGGGAGGGACGGAGCCCCTGCCTGGTACCGGGCCCTGGGCAGGCTGACTGCCCGGCTCTCACTCACTCCCCTCCCAGAGACGGGTAACCCCGGCCCCAGGTAGGAAGGTCATTCTTACAAACGGCGACCCGGTGCGACGTGTGCTTCCTGACCCGTGCGTTCAGTCAGAGCAGCGGCCATGCGCTCCAGGGACCGGGAGCCTGTCACGCGTCCCGGGGTCCCCAGACGTGAACACAGCACAGAGATACGTCTGGTTTCTGTTGCTGCTGCTGTGACAGCTGCCGCGGCCGCCCTCCGCAGTTTGCTGTTCGCGCGCGTGATGGAAGGAGCTGCTCAGTGTCAGCTAGGGCTTTAGCCCCCCTCTGAGTTCCCGGGGCGCCTCCGTCCTACCCGCAGAGCTCCCGGCAAAGCACTGCGACGCCAGCCGGTACGGGGTCTGCAGGAGCTCAGGGGGATGAGCCGGCCACTGTCTTGGGGAAGGAGTGTGGAGTCACAGGCTGAGGAGGGATGAGTGCACCCACTGTCCCGGTGGCCGTCGGCAATGTGGCTTGTTCTGTGAGTGGAACGGTGCGGCGTGGTGGGAGCGGGGACATTTTTTGCGGTGGGCTGAGGACAGTGAAGGAGGTGCGTCAGGTGACAGACGAGGGTTCCAGTCACCAGCTTGACCGCTGGCACACCTGGGGAGGGTACTCGGCAGCTGAGCGGACCACACTATCGTTTAGGTCACCACAATGTGGGCACAGTGACGCGGTGCCCGTGGACTCTTCTGGAAGAGTCTGACTCTTCAGGGGCTGGAAGGAGCCCTGAGCCTAGGAGCCCCGAGATCTGAGCCTTGCCCGGAAGCCCAGGGGGGAGGCAGGGATCGGGCGGTGGGAGGTGTGTGTTCGCGGGCTCACTGGAGGTGAGCAGACCGACCAGACGAGACACGGGACAGGGGCTCGGCCCCGGCCCAGGTCTGGCTGCCCCCGATGGCCTCTCTGCTGATGGGGCAGAGCTGGGGTCCTTACCTTCTCTCTTAGGTGTAGACGCTATTCTCAGGAGCCGACATCTGGGGTGCCGCTGGGCAGTCCTGCTGATGTGTGCGGTGGCAGCCAGCCGGTCTGGGGGCTGGTAGTTTTGGGGCCTCAGCTGGGCCGGCCACTCTCTGCTCCATGGAGTCTCCCTCCGTAGGACTGGGGTCTCGTTGCGCGGAGAAGCTGGGCCTGGAAGGCAGGCAGAGGGCCTAGCCCTGAATCAGAAGGGCCTTCCTGCCTTTCCTTCCTCACATCTGCTACGGTCCCTTCAGCTAAAACAAGCCACACGACTAGGCCCAGATTCCAGACCCGCAGAGCGGTGCAGAAGGAGCCCCTGGCCGGCGCCGGCAAACGATCTTGTGATTTGTTGTCCCCCTTCGCCTGCTTGCCACGGGGCATTGATTCAGTGGGTGGGCCTCGGGGTCCGCTGGCACTTGTGGGCAGAGAAGAGGGAGCTCTAGCTTTTCTTGGTCACCTACGAGACGCCAGGCTCCGTGCTGGACACATGTGCAAAATGGTCACGTGTGTGTGGTCACATGGCCTGGGCCCTTCACCTTCTCTGTGCCTCCACTTACGCGTCTGCGAAGTGGGTTCGAGCCAGCAGCCGCTGAGGGGACCGTGGTGAGAATTACTGGGCCTAGCCACTTGGCATCACTTGGCAGAGAGTAAGCGCTCAGTGAATGTGTGCAGCCTGTTTTATATGGGGGAAAGCAGAGCTCAGAGAGGTGAAGGAACTTGCCTAAGGGGGCACAGCTGGCTTCTAGGCTCCAAAGCTCAAGTCGTGTCCTCTCCGTGCCCCTCCCATTTATTGAACTCACATGGCACCGGACTGGGCCTGCGAGCTGCAGGGCTCTGTGTGGTCAGCGCTGGTTCCATTCGGTACAGCGGATGCCCAGGAGCTACGGCTGGGGGTCCCTGTCCTAGGGAGCACGAGGCTCTCTTGGATCCAGCTGACCCTGCGGAGGGAGATGATTGCTGCCTGGGCTGAGGGAACCCCAGGGCCAGGAGGGGGGTGCTTTGGGGACCACCTCCTCTGAAAGCCACCTGAGAACCCAAGCACGTGTCCATAGCAGCGCCTGCCCTTGGCCGCTCTGGGACAGAATTGGCAGACAGGGAGAAGACTCTGCTCCTTTTTGGGGTCTGTCCCTGATCCCATATGAGGCAGGCCTGTGGGGGAACAGGCAGGAGGTGCCCCAGCCTGACTGGGGTCCCCTCACATCCCTTGCTTTCCCCATTTGCCAGATCCATTCCGTCCTGGGGGTGGAGGAGGAGACAAGACTCAAACCGAGTTTGAGAGGACGCTTGGACTTTGCTGAGGTTCGAATGACTGAAAGGGCGGCGCGGGTTATGGGCTCTTCTCCGGTTGACCTGAATGGCCAAGGGGACAGGCGGGACTCACAGGGCAGAGCTGAAGGCAGTGACGCGGTGGGGTGGCATGGGGGAATCTAACCAGTCATTACAGCGGTGACGTTCGGGGCACGAATTCTGGGCTCTGCTATTAGGTGCGTTACGATCCTGATGCCTTGCTGATAGAGTGAAGCTGTGACCATTATAAAACCTCCTTCTCAGGCTCCGGTAGATGTTTTTGTCTGACTCTGTTCTGTCTGATAACCGAATAGCTCCTCAAGCTCTTTTGGATGGTTTGCCCGATATTTCTTTTCCGTCCGTCTCTTTTGCTTTAAACCTGGCGTGTGTTTCCATCTGAAGTGTGTCTTTCACAGACAGCATGTCGTCGGGTCGTGTTTTGGGGCGTTCTGCCAGTCCTGCCTGTTGCATCCTAGTAGGTCGTCAGTTTCTACTCGATTACAATAAGGTAGGATTTAGCCCTGCCGTCTTGCGGTTTGTTCTCTGTATGTCTTTTTTGTGTTTGTTCCTTGATGCCTCCATTCTTGCATTTGTTTTTAAATAGCTATTTTCGAGTACCGAATTTTGATTCCTTGGTTGTTTCTTTTACTATTATATGGGGTTTTTTGGATTTATTTTCTTAGTAGTTGCCCTGGGGCTTATAATTTAACATCTTAGCTTAAAAAAGTATCGTTTGGAGTGACACCAACTTAATTCCAGTGCTGTGCTGAATGCCCTGTGAGCTCTGCTTCCCCTCTCTTCTGTACTCTTATTATCCTACAAATTACATCTCTATATGTTATAAGCCTTTCAACACTGCTTTATTATTATGGCTGTATTCACTTGTTACCATTTAGTGAGACGTCATTCTCGTACTCGCCTGTAAGTCAGTAGATGTGGTTTCTTTTACTCTTTGAGCATATTTGCAACAGCTGATGTCATATCTTTACTCATCTCTGGATTCCTCAGGGGTTGTTTCTACTGGCTGTGGATGGACCATACTTTCCTGTGTCTTTGTGCATCTTAGAATTTCCTGTTCAAAACTAGGTATTTAGAATGATGCTGTATGGCGGCTCCGGAAATGAAATTATCCCTCCCCTCCAGGGCTGAATGTTCTTATTGCTGCTGCCTATGTCTGCTTGCCTTGTGACGTTCTTGGATGACTTCCGTAGAGTCTGTATTCTTTATCGCACATGGCCGTGACGTCTCTGCTTGGGTTGCTTTGCGGTCAGCTAATCATTGGATAGAGATTTCCTTAAATGCCTTGAGCCAGTAAGTCTCCTGGTCTTTGCCAAGGGAATCTATGTGTGTTTTGGGGTACACAGTGCTCTGGCAGGAAGTATAGAGTCCCATCTTAGCCTCTGCTTTCTGCTGGTGCAGTCCCAAGGTCACCCAGAAGTGAGATTGGGGCCATCCCAAGTTTTTCCTGGGACTGTACACAGTCCTGTGTACATGTGGGACCTTTTAGATTCCCAGGGGTATATCCAAGTGTTTCACAGTCTCCTATTTCCCAGTATTTTCCTCTCTAGTTTTATGGTCATCCTCTTGTTAGCTCCACCTGGTAGTGCCCATTGGGCAACCGCAACATTAAAAAAATGGCCTGTGATTGTTTTCAACAAATGCCCTGAGGTTATGCTTTGTCACCGAGCAAGCTGTGAGTCAGATCAAATAAAGACAAGCCACAGGAATAGAACTCTTCAGGGAGCTGCCAGACAGGCCAAATAATGGCCGTTTGGGGGAGGGGAAAGCTCCAAACATACTCTGCCCTCTCCTGCAGCTGGTGGATGCTGTTTTCCAGAGCTATCATGATTGCTGGGCTGTTGGTTAATGCTTCCACGGGGCTGGGGACAGGAAGAAGGGAATAACCTAAGTTAAAACACCATGAAGCTTTCCTTTCTTACTGAAATTTAGTCTTTTTTTTTTTTTTTTGAATAAACAGTTCTTGGATTATTGCAAGTCTGCACTTAATTTCCAGATTTCAAAACAGCTGATTTTGACACTTCTGGGAGTGTTCTCATTGTTTGGAGGAGCAGATTTTCTGGGGTCCTTACTCTGCCATTCTGGAAGTTGTCTGCCCAGCAATGAGGTTCCGTGACCTCAGAAAGCCCATTAAGGCTTGGGTTATCAGCAGTCGCTGGGACCCACGTGACCTCTGAAGCATGTGTCTTCATCCAGGAGAATGGGAGCAATCATCTCTAGCAGCTGGGGGAAGAAGGTTCTTTTTAGACCCTTCCCTCAGGAAAGGGGACGATGAATGACCTCTATTTTTTAATTTCTCACAGTGCTCAGCCCAAGGCTGGCATTTCATTGGTTTCTGGTCTTTTTATGTGGTAAGAATATAACCCCCAGGGCCAGAAGTGGTGTGCTTCTGGCTAAAACACAGATGGTTATTAGCAACAGACATAAACTGGAGACTGCTGGAATATTTAGAATATTTAGGTGAAGAAATTATGGCATGTCTACTTGAAGCTTATGAGGAATTAAAGATGATGTTGATGAAGAATTTTTGCTGGCAATATAATGGCCCACATATTTTCTTTCTTTTTTTTTTTTTAAGAATTTATTTAAGAGAGTGAGAAAGAGAGGTGCCTGGGTGGTTCAGTGGGTTAGGGCCTCTGCCTTCGGCTCAGGTCATGATCCCAGGGTCCTGGGATCGAGCCCCGCATCAGGATCTCTGCTCAGCAGGGAGCCTGCTTCCCTTCCTCTCTCTCTGCCTACCTGTGATCTCTGTCTGTAAAATAAATAAATAAAATCTTAAAAAAAAAAAAAGAGAGAGTGAGAAAGACCTCAAGAGGGCAAGGAGAGGGAGAAGCAAGAGAGCACGTTGAGCAGGGAGCCCAATGTGAGGCTTAATCCCGGCTTGATCCCAGGACCCAGAGATCATGACTTGAGCCGAAAGCAGATGCTTACCGGACTGAGCCATGCAGGCGCCCCTCCCATTTTCTTGTATGTAGAGAAAAGAAGGCAACACAACTGCTTTTGTGTTGTTTGCTCTCAGCCCCTGAAGGTGTGTTCAGCGGAAGGACTTGGAAGAAACATGACCAGATGCTCACAGGGCTGCCTTTTGAAGTGGTGGGATTGTGGGTAATTTGTTCCTGTGTCCATAGTGTTTTTAGAAAACTTGGTGATTGGCCACAGCGAGCAAGCATTATTCCCACGATTAGCCAGTTACAAAATGGAGAAGCTAAGAAGTAGGAAATAAAATAAAGGGTAGTTGTAAGCCTAGGAGAGAAGTTAAGAAGGATTAGGTCTCTGGGGATTTTTCCATTTCTGGTTTGGCATTTCTGTTTCTGATCTCTGTAAGGTCAGGTGACTGGCCCAAGGTCACACAGCCAAGACTCCGAGGAGGTGGCGCCGGGACCCGGGTCTTCTCTAATAGTTATGACAGGGTCACTATGAACTCAAAGCAGCCCCCGTGGAGCTCCCAGCCTGCACCCCCCGCTGGCGGTGGTCAGAGCCCGTGACGGACACTGGACAGTGATGGACGTTGGTGGTGACAGATTCAGGAGAGAGTCCCCCCAAGCGACTGTCCCCCTTGGCTTTTTTCAGGAAGGGTATCAAGGGCAATGCTCTGGTCAGGAATGATTTTCTCCCTGTGGGGCTGGTAGAAGGAAACTTTCTTTGGTGGGCTTTTGCTCCGGGGACCCCGTGGACTCCCGTACGTCCTGCCTGGACCCTGGAGGCCCGTCTGCTCTTCTGCCTCACACCAGGCCCAGAAAGGACCATCAAGCCCAGGGCCCTGCTCGTGTCTGGGTTGTGGCTCCCAGACCCCGGTCTGGGTGGTTCCGTAATGCTGATGCCAGGACTCGCTCCCCGGGTCCCCGTTCTGGGGGTCTGGGCCAGGAATCTGCATTTTGATCAGCACCGTGGGTTCCTGTGAATAGTTTGTGCCATGCTTCGAGAAGTGAGCCAGGGAGTGCGGGTGTGATGGGCTCCTCTAAAGGAAGAGATTCGGGATTTGCAGAGAGATGTGGGGGTGGCCTCTGGCTGGCTTGGGGGGAAAGGTGACCACTGTTGGGACGTGCATGTGCCTGGGGCTGGCTATGGGCATCATAGAGATGCCCATCTTGCTGGGCTGCTGAGGATGTGGGGGCGGCTTTCCCTGTGACGCTGGAGGAGACCCGGGCTCAGCCAGGTGACCGGGATGAGAATGGCAAGTCCAGCTCGAGGCCAGCAGGGCAGGACTCCCTGAACGTCCGCCCCATCCGGTCGGCGAGGATGGCCTCCCCCTCCCACACGGACCCGGCTCTTACAGTAGACTGTCCTGGGAGGACCGTGCTCTGGGGACAGGTTTGGGGGAGGGCGAGGAGGGCGGCAGAGGGGATTAAGTTTCTGCTAACATTTGTTGAGGACCTACTGTGTGCTCCAGGTCTGTGATGTCCTTTCCGGCCACTCGTGGCGCTCCGGGGAGGAAGCGCAGAGCCGATGGGCATCTCGTGCCGCTTACGGTGTCAGCGTGGCTGTGGCCGCCTACCTGGGGCTCCTTTGTCACAGTTCAGGGACTTGGCCAGGTTCCTCCTTGTAGCCCTTATAGCCACCCTGGGTGGCCCGACCCATCTTACTCCCAAGTGACAGAGGGGACATGGAGACCCAGAGGCAACATCTGTCACCTGAGCCCAGTGCTCTCCCCAAGCCCGTCCCTCAAGGCCACCTTCCCCAGCAGAGCCTCTGGGTAGCCAGCATCTGGGTGCTCCGTGGGCTCTGTGGGGGCCCCCCACTGGCCGCAGCCACAGAGACTGAGCCAGGTCCTCGTTTGCCCCAGGGTCGAGCGGGGACAGCCTGCCCCGGCAGAGCAGAGCAGAGCCTGCCCCCCAGGCTGGGGCGGCCCTCTCTGTGTGGCCTTCTGGGCCGACACTGTCCCCCTGCCCTGCACAGGCAGCTCCAGGACACGGGGCCGCTAACGGGACAGATGCCGGCCGCTCTCACGGTCCAGGGCCGTCCCTCATCCGCAGACAGCTGGGCAGCTGCTTTAATTAAAAGGGCTCCGTGGCTCTGGGGAGATGAATTGAGGCCAGCTCCTGTTTGTAAACGCTTCCCACAGGGTGCACGGAGGTGTCTGGGCAGGCCCTTCTGTGCGGGGCCGGGTCCCTTTCTCAGGCTGGGGGTGGGGCGGGGCGGGGCTCGGCAGGTGTCACCGGGAATCAGCACAGCTTCCCTGGGAACTGGGGATCCACGGCGCACCCCAGAGTTCTCGCCTCACACCCTCGTGATGATTGTGCCTCTGCGAGCCCGGCAGCTGCCTTAGAGGTTTCAGACCGGGGCTCCACACAGAGTGTGTCCTCGTGCTCGTCCTTATGCCGTGGTCATTCCCGTGGTCCCCATCCCCATGGCCACAGTGGTCGCAGGCTCCCGGGCAGCTGGCATGGTGCCTGACACACGCTAGGTGTTTGGTCGTCAGCTGTTGAAGGAAGGAAGGAATTAAACAAGGTGCCCCCTGTGCCAGGCATGGGGAAGGCAGAAATGACACACGCTTTCATCCTCTGAGATAGGACAGGAGAGGCCCCGTCCCGGATTGCGACGGTCTGTTCCCATAGAGGCAGGCGGACACCCTGACGTCAGCCCACCTCTTAACCCCCTCGGCACCTCCCACCTGCCTCTGCTGCCTTCCCCTCTTCCTGCCCAGCCTCCTTCCCTGCCCAGCCCCCACGCCCCTCGGCCAGCTTCCCTCCTCCCCTGGGACACAGAGCATTGCTCTTACATATGTGGTCAACCTGACCTTGCTCTGGCAGCAGGTCGCTCAAGGGACAAGGGTTTGGGGCAGGCAGGGGTCTGGATTTCGAGTCTCCACTTCGCCAGCTGGTCAGCCGAGTGACCTCGGTTGAACCCCCGAGCCTCAGTTTCCTGGTTTAAAACACAGGTGTAGTGATCGTACCCACTGTGCGCACTTCGGGGTTTGGGGGGACCCGGCACCTGGCTGACGTCGGTATGCTTCTGGTGGTTTCATTTTCACTGAGTCTCTCTTTGCACGAATTTACACTGCGGCTCTGTACGGGACACTGCGGACCCATATGACGGTGGACAGCACGGGGTCTAGGGTGCTCTGCGCGGGGGCCATGCACGCGACTCTGCCCACCCCTGCTTCTGAGGTCTGCGTGCAGCAGAGGAACAATGCAGGCGGTGACTGAGCTGGGGACCGGCAGGGCAGCCCCTGGCCACTGGGTCTGGATAGGCAGGTCACTCCTACGTCCTCGGCAGTGCCCCTTGGACAAAGTCCTCGGAAGTTTCTGGCAAGACACAGGTCTCATACACCGGGAGGGGGTCCCTCACTGAGGAGTTCCAAGTGGGCCTGGTCTGCCTAGTGAACCTATTTATTTAGAAACTACCTACTGCTCCCTCCGCTAAAGGATGCCATTTACTCTAACTTTCCATCCCGTGTGAAATGGTGCCCGGGAGACAGACCGCACAGGGCACCTTCCTGGTCCAGCCCTTTGGCAAGCTGCTGCCCCCTGTGTGCCAGGCATGGCCCCCAGGCTCCGAAACAAGCTGGGGTTGGAGCTGGCTCTTGAAGGGGATAGACAGGCTCCCCCGTGCAGATAACCCAGGCAGCTTCTATAAAGGGCCCTTTAGAGGGGACAGAAGGGTGTGGGAGTTCTCAAGAGACGGCTGGTGATAGTGGACTCGTAGTCCCTGTGACCGGCAGGCCCTGTAGGGAATGGGGGCTCCAGGGAGGGCAAGGGCAGGCCACTGGCCCACAGACACAAACGCCTCTTTCAGAGATGCCGAGGACTTCCCTGTATGGGAGGGGCTTTGCGCACATGGTCTGCGCCCCTTCTCAGATGCAACTGGGTCCTGGCCTTTCAGAGAAGGGGAAGGCCAGACGCCCCTTCTCAGATGCAGCTGGGTCCTGGCCTTTCAGAGAAGGGGAAGGCCAGACGCCCCTTCTCAGATGCAACTGGGTCCTGGCCTTTCAGAGAAGGGGAAGGCCAGACGCCCCTTCTCAGATGCAGCTGGGTCTTGGCCTTTCAGAGAAGGGGAAGGCCAGACACCCCTTCTCAGATGCAACTGGGTCCTGGCCTTTCAGAGAAGGGGAAAGACGCCCCCACACCTTTTTCCCAGGCCACCCTGCTGGAGCTCCCTGGTGGCTCTCTACCTCCGTCTGACCTCTCAGACAAGTCCTGCTTCCTTGTGAATAGCATTTTCTGGGTCCCAAAAGCCATTTGAGCTTGAGACCACCAGCCAAAGGGGGCCAAGAAGCAGAAGTGCTTTGACTCAGCTCCGTGGGTTCCCTCTACTGAGCCATTTCAGCCCGAGGCTGAGGGGGAAGGGGTGAGCCTGTAGGCAGGGTGTGGAGCAGAGGAGGGTGGTCAAGGCCAGCAGCACAGCATGCGCAAAGGTCCTGAGGCATAAGGCAGAAGAAATAAGAATAGTGTGCCCCTGGGACAAGCCCACGGACAACATTTACAGGGCATCTTGAGAACCGACAGGCAAAATCAAAGCACCAGGGGGTCCTGAGAGAGGACCCTGACCTTAGGGAAGCCCTTGTCTGGTACTGGTGTCTGGATGTCAGCCACTCCCAGGAAACCTCGGGGGAAGGCACGCTGTGTGTTTGGTCTCCAGGACAGAGCAGCGGAAGCCTGGTCCTGAAGTCGGGCAGATGAACAGGAGTCGGGCCGAGCAGGTCTGCCTCGGAGCTGGGTTTTCCCAGTCTGCCTTGAGACTGGGGGACACTTTGGGTTCCTCTTATGTAAGGGAGGTCCAGGCTGCGTGTGTCTGTGTGTGTGTGCGTAGGTTTCGTGCAGGTGCCGGAGGCAGCCTTTCCCGACGAGCTTGGCACGGGGTGGTTTTGTGGCGATGAAGGCTTGTCCACCCTGGGGTCGTGCGTCATTGGGCAGGCAACTCGGCTGAAACAGTTAGTCCTCGCAACTTCAAGGGGCTGGTGCTATTATTATTCCTGATTTGCCAACACGGAAACTGAGACAGAAAGGCTCTGCACCAAGCATTGTTCTAGGCTTTTCATGTGCACTCACGTTTAGTGCGTGTTTACTATTAAAAATGAGGCAAGCGGAGCAGCTGGGCGTCTAACGTTCTTCAGTTTTTATTTGCTCCTTTTTTTGTTACTCTCAACAGAGTGCCCAGGGACAGAGGGGTGTGTTTGTGTGTGTGTGCATCTTTGCATGCCTGTCTACATGGGTGTGTGCGTGCGCTTGCACCTGGGCACGTCTGTGTCTGCATGTACGTGTCTAGGCACGCACAGGGTCTGAGATCCAGTTTTCTCCCCTGTGAGATGGACAGGAGCATCCCAGGGCTGGCCACCTGGCAGATGGGACGCCAGGATGCACAAGGGGGCTGTCTGTGTCTGCACTGAAGGCCGGCTTCTCCTCGGGTCTGGTGGGTGACGTCAGTCTGCACCGATCTGCCTTTGGGGTTGGGCCTCTAAGCTGGTGAAAGGGAACATCCACGAAGTTCTTACTGTGAGACGTGCTGCGGTGCGTCCCCACGTCTCAGGGTCTCAACATGGTGCAAGGGACGTTTCCTCTCTGTGCCATGTTGCAGGCCAGTAGGGCGCTGGTCCCGGTGGTCATTCAGGAGCCCTGGCTCCTGCCAGCCAGAGGCTCTGTTCTCCCGAGATCCCGCGTCCTCTGCATCTTTAGGGAGAGAGGGGTGGCGAGAGGGAGAGGGGGTGGACAGAGAGGAAAGGGGAGAGACACAGGAAAGGGGGGTGGAGAGAATCGTGAGGCCGCTGCTCATGGGCCAGGCCGGAACCCCGTCGCTAGCACTGAGTCATACGTCCGTATCTGTGTGCAGGGACAGTGTGTCCGTGTGCACGGCAGGAGCTGGAAGAGGTCACGGATGTGGGTGGGCGCCCGCCATCGGGGCTGGAACCCACCCGCGTCTGTTGCTTCTTGACAAAATGAGCATCCCTCCACGCTCGAGGCCCTGGAAGCGGGTTTGCTGCCGTCCGGCTCCCGCGGGTGCTGAGCAGGGAACGAGTTCGGTTCTTCTGGCTCTGCTCTGCCCTGGTCTCTGCAGGCCCTTCCTGCACGGCGGGAGCTCCACGGAGCAGCCCCGCGCCAAGGCCCAGTTAGAGAGGCAGAGTCCTAGGCCCTCAGCCCTCCCGGCTCAGGACCCGCATGGTCCTGAGATCCCAGGCCATCCAGTCCCCGTGAACACCACAGCTCAAGAAGCCTCGTTTGAAAAGACGCAAATGCAACACCGCTTACCTTCTGTCAGCTCAGGAGGTGTCCGAGGGGCACAGACGTTTATCATCGACCGTGTTCAGCTCAGACATGCACCCTTGTCTTTGCTCCAGGCCCTGTTGGCTCCAGGGGCTTGAATCATGCCCATTTCACAGATGAGGGATGAGGGATGAGGGTCTTGACTTCAGGCTCTGTACTTCCACGTCACTTGGAGCCCTGTGTGTCCCGAGGTCCTTGGGGGATTCGAGGTAAGGAGGAGAGACCCTTCCTGGAGAAGGTGGCCTTTGCGTGAGGGGCCCTTGGAGAGGGCAGGTCTCCATCCGGTGGAGGGCAGGGAGTGTCTGGACAGAGTGGCGGACCTTACCAGCACATGGGGCTGCGGCCTCCAGCTTTGATCCCCTGCACTTGGAGCCAAGGGCGATTTGGCCTTCCAGGCTCTACGTGTTCCTCCCCATTGTTCTTTCCGGCGTGAACGGCGTGAACTCCGCTCGTTCCTGCTCTGTCGTGCATCCAGCGTGAATTAGCCCTGGGAGACCGTCTCCGTCAAACAGAAGACGGATCAGTTGTTACTTAACAAATGGGCGTGAGGTCTTGCTTGATCTCACGTTTTCTCGTTCTGCCACAGACGTTCAAAAGTCAGCTACATTTTGTGTACTTTTCCCTGTGAACTTCATTTTTTAAATGTGGGTTTGTTTTACCACATTTTCTTCTAGTTTCTTTTGGGGGGGGATCTTGTACTGTGGGTGGGGAGGAAAAGAAGGGGGGGACTTTTACTGGGAAGGGTCACAGGAGGCAGGAGGGAAAAGGTAGGCTTCCAGCATGTTCTGGAAGGTCCCCGCAGTGGGACTGGGGTTGTGCGGTGGTTTCAGGGGCCTGTGGCCGGAGCTCAGGTCGGGGGAGACAGGGACCTGTCTCCACCTAAGCCGGGTGGGGTGGGGGGGTAACAGCGGCCACCTGCAGAGGGCAGCCCCTCCCTCAGAGTGAGGGAGGTTTTAAGGCACTTCGCTGGGTTCCTGGAGCAGGGCCCGTCCACCGCCGCGTTGGTTGTGGTCAGCGGCTCCTCATTAGGACTGTCACTCCCTGTCCTCAGCTCTGCCGTTGACGGGTGAGGACGTCTGATGAGAGACTCAGCCCAGGACCCGTGTCCCTTCGGGAAAGATGAATGGCTCTTCCCTCTGCTGCTCCGGCTCTGGACGGGCCCAGGGAGACCCCAGCTGCGGCAGGACCGGGTCCCTGCGGCCCGAGAGCGCCCGCCAGAGGGCGCCCGTGCTTCTTCGGTCGCTGCCGGCCGTCCGCGGAGCAGGCTCCGGAGGCTGACTGTGCCGACACGGGAGGACAGCCGGAGGGATGGACAGAGGGAGGGACCGAGGCTTCCAGCCAGTCTCAGCCCCTCACACGCGTCCCTGTCCCGTGGCAGAGGTGTCTCCGCAGAAGCAAAGTGGTCTGGAGGGTGGAGGGCCCCCGCCTCTCCCAGGGGCAGGGTCCATGCTTCTGGGGTCCAGTCCCAGGGTTTTCCAATGGCCGGGTCTGACCTTGACCTCGTGGTGCCGCGGGTGTGCCTTGCGGTCAGGGAAGAGCTGGGACTCCCGTGGTGCCTCATCAGAGCCCCACACCCTGAGAGGTGGGTGTGTTCCCGTCTTGCGGCTGGAGCGAGCTGGGGGGGCCACCTCCTGCCGCCCCCAGCCTGGTCCTCACACTGGGTCGGAGGGCGTCACTGTGCGCCGACTCTGCCCCCGCAGGCCGTGCCCCCAGAGCTGCATGCCAGGGGCCTTCTGCAGGCCGAGGTCTCCTGTGGCTGCTTCAGGGCTGATGTCTGTCACCCGTGTCCGGAGGCCCAAGCAGGGCTTGGTCAAGGGAGCCCAGAGCCTGTGGGTGCCGACAGGGGAGCGGTCCTCAGAGGGAGGGCCAGGGTTAAGTCTGCGTGCCCCCCACCCCGCCCCTCCCGCGCAGACCCGCAGGGAGGGCGATGCCGCTGAGAACCTCGACTTCTCCGGAGTGGCCTCAGTACCCGCCGCCCCCGCGCCCCTGTGCCCAGCCTGTGGCCAGCTCAGCGCCTCCTCCCAGAGCCCCGCAGACCCAGACCTCCGCCACTGCCCCTTCCCTCATCCCCAGGTAGAAAGAAGGAAGAGCTTTTCTTTAAAAGTGGTGGCTTTTTTACTCTTTTCATTGAAGTAAAATTCATATAACAAAACTCACTTGTTAGCACCTTCAGGCCAGGGGCGTTTCGTATATCATCTGGTTCCCAGACGATTGCCTCATCCCCCGAAAAAACTCTGGACCCCGCTGGCGTCCACTCCCTACCCCTACCCCATCCTCTTCCGCCCCCAGCCTCGGACCCCCACTCGTCTGCTTCCTGCCTCTGTGGATTTGCCTGTTCTGGGCGCTGCGGGGAATGGAGTCCCACTGCACGCGTCCTTCGTTCTGGCGCCTTCTGCTTAGCACCATAATTTCGGGCTCATGCACATCCTTCCCTGGTCGGAGAAGCCTTCCTCCTCAGGGCCGAGCAGTGTTCCAGCGTAGGGAGGGACGGCGTTTTCTCACCCATTCATCCACGGGTGGACATGTGAGTCGCCCCTCCCTCTAGGCTGTTGTGAAGAGCGTCGCTGTGAACGCGGGGTACACGTATTTGAATACTTGCTTTCAACTCTTTGGGCTCTAGACCTCAGAACTGCTGAAAATAATTTTTAAAGAATGTATTTCTCTGCGCTGAGAGCAGACAAGGCCGCCAGCTTCCCGTCCTGCTGACGTCCAGGTGGGCGCCTCTGGTCCGGAGCAGCGTCCCCTGCATACACTTGTCCCCCCTGCCCCCAGGCTGCCCAATTCCTGCCTCGCAGGGACATTTTAGGGAGACACACAGGCCGCCCAGGCTGCTTCCTCGTTCATAAACTGGGATGATAACACTTCACTGGACGGGATCCTCATATCACGAAGGAAGAGCCTGGGCTGGGCTTTCTGGGCATCTGCGGTCTGAGAGGCGCTCCTGGGGTGACCACAGACCAGCAAGATGACGCAGTGTCCGCTGAGCTGCGGGAGTGGGCGCCAGGGAGCGGCGCCAAGTGTCACGCTCCCCGTGGCCAGCTCGGGCCGTGTCCTCCCCGGGCGCCCCACGTCCTGTCCGCCCGGCCCTCGCACAGCTCAGAGGAGGAGGAAGGCCTGTCAGGACCTCCCGTCAGAAATCCATTTCTTATAAGCTTGTCTGTTTTTCAAAAATAAATTTTTAGTTTCCCTTCCCCCCTTAAGACATAAAATGAAGGGAAACCAAAAGGGAACTATTTGGAAAATCAATAATAATTTTAAAAGCATACGAGGGAACTGTTCTTTCATTAAAGAAAACCCCCCAATCTGCCAGGTTTTCCTCCAGAGAACACAGGGTGCCAAACCTGTGAATAAGCAAGTCTCCAGGGCTGCCTCGTGGCTCCAAGAAGGGCTGAGGGCTTGGCACTCGGAGAGCGAGGGCCCTGGTGAAGAGCCTCAGTGTTCTCATCTGTGGAATGGGACCTCGCGTTCGGCGGTGGAGCTCCCCACAGGGCAGCATAGGAGGGGCTGCGGTCACCTGGCAGGTCCGTGCCCGCCACGGTGTGGCTCTCCCGTCTGTGTGGGGGCAGGGCTGGCCCTGGCCCATGTGGGGAGGTGCCGCCATGGCAACGGCACCTCTTGCTGCCTCGGTTTGTGCGTCTGTGAAGTGGATTGACTGGGGGTCACTGCCCCAGCGGGCTCACGGCCACGGAGGGAGGGTGGGGGTCAGTGATGTGTGGTGGTGCTCGCTGACCTTCACTTGCTCCCCTAGGCCCCTTTCCCGCCTTCTCTCCTCTGGCTCTTGTCTCCTTCTCCCCCATTTCTGGAGCATCACGACCTCAGTTTTAGACAGACAGATGGTCTGTTTCATTTTGTTTAATTTTGTTTGGCCTGTGCCACGTTTTAAAATGTCTAATTAGACACCAATTAAATTCCATATTCAAAAAAAATTGGTATTTCCAGTTTCTCCTTAAAAGTCGGGAAGTTGGGTCGCCCTGGCTTCTGCCCTGTGGATGGGTTGGGGCGCAGCTGCTTTCTCAGAGGCCCGAGCTGACCCCTGGGCCGTGCACCCTCCCACTGGTTCCCTCACCGCCCCCCCATCTCCCTGCAGATGACCCAAGGTGCTTGTAAGAGAAGCCACTTTAGGTGTAGGGTGTGTGGACGGCAGAGGGCTGTGTTGTCCGTTCATTGTTTGCAGTCGTGCTAAGGGCAGGTGAGAGTTCACCAGTCATGATAAAACACTGGCTGAAGCCCGAAGACTTGTTGGGGAACAGACCGACTGTAAGCAGGGCTGACTCTAGGCTGGGCGCAGACACGGGCGGAATGATACACCCCGTCCCTCAGGTTAGGGAATTCTCCTCTGTGGTTGTGCTCCTCCTCATGGTGCTGAAATGACTTTGGTGGCTCCGGACATCACACTCTAGCACCCTTCTACTCTGTCAGGAAAGAGCAAAAGGCTTACGGGTTCAGGGCTCGGCTGGCGACCCAGGGAGAGCCCTCAAGAAGCATCGGCCCCTCTTGGGTTGAAGGGGAGACCTGCACATAAGTCCAAGGTCATGTGGTGGTACCCAGTTCTGTTACATTGCAAGAAGGGTGACCCCACCTGGGGCAGATACACCAAGGGGCATCCCTCTCTGATGAACACGGACAAGCTTTGTAGTATCTGGGAGGGACTGCTTTACTCCATAGTCCAGAGAGAAAGCCCTGGCTTAGAGGGTCGAGGTGGCTTTCCCAAGGTCATGGTCAGGAAGTGGCAGATGGCGCCTGATACAGACCTTGGGAGTTACAGATCCTATCCAGGAACCTCCCGAGAACCCTTCCTGCCCGCTCTCCACCTCTCTGTCCCCCATGGGCCCCATGAGTCATTTTCCTTTTTGGTGTTTGCAGACACCTGGGTCTTAATAATCACGTGGCGCTCGTTCATGGGCTTGAACAAGACCAGGGCCGTGGGAGGGAGGATGAACAGGACGCTTGTTGCTTTCTGAAGTGGGGAGTCAGCCGCGAGGCACACGGGGCTGAGGGCAGCAACCCTCCCTGCTCAGAGCCAACCTGAGTCATTCTTTAATGGAAAGTGCGCCTATTTTCATTCCTATCAGCACAAAAACCTTGTGTGTCCTTTATAAATATTTCATTCTCTGCCAGCAGCGAGTTCCCGCTGCCCAGTGCCTGTGGATGGCCACCTCCTTCCCTGCGCGGGGTGCTCTGTCCCCGCCCCAGGTGACTCTGGGCCAGAGCTGGCGGCCACGACCACCCTCACCCGGCCCTGGCTGGGATGGTTGCTGCCACTCAGGGAGCAGCCCCGCGACCCCTGAACTTGACAAAAGAGAATGAGGGTGCCTGAGGAGAGAGGTGACCACCCAGGGCCCCTGAAGGGCAGAATCAGGTCTCCAACCCAAGTTGGCCTCATGCTGGGGGCCAGTCTCGTCCCCTGCACTGCGGTGTCCTGGAGTGGGAATCCAGAGGTAGGTTGCTCTCTTCTGGCCAGGGAATCAGGGTGGGCTTCAGGGAGGGGTGGTCCATAGCAGGGAAGCTTGGCCAGCTGTGTCGTGCTAAGCTTGGGGAAGTCATTTAGGCTCGTTGTTGATGGGCCCAGATTCCCAGGGAGCTCTAGGGAGCCACAGACGGTTCTTGAGCACTGGCGTGTCAGGAGCAAGGCTGGTCCGTGACCCACAGAGCCCAGCTGCCTTATTTACTTTTCCCAGCGCAGAGCGCCTGCCGGACACTCATGGCCTCTTCAATGAAATACTGCCCAGAACAGGAGCAAGGTCTGCGTAACTTCTCATACCTGGTGGCTGTCAACTCTGGGAAAGTCTGGTAGGAGCCAGCCAGGACCAACGGGCGTCCTGCAAGGGAGGGCTGCCTTCTAGCCAAGGCTGGTTCTTCAGGGAGCCCCAGACCCAATAGAAATGATGAGTTTTCTGACCCTCCGTCCCTGTATTGCTCCCCTCTGGAAAGCCGGGGCCTCTTCATTTTATCTGTTGTGCAGCTGTGGTGAGGAGACGCGGGCTTCTTCTCAGCAAGCCTCTCCCAGGACAGGTCAGGGAGGCCGGCCAAATACACTGATGGGGCCATGAAATCAGCTGGATGAGACCGTGTCTTGGGCAGAGCTGCCCCCCACCCCCCAGGCACCCTGGGCTCAGCGGTGGGCTCGGGACTGGCCAGACTTCCCAGGCAGAGCCCGGAAGGCAGAAACCACCGGCCTGGTGATGCATCTGTCTCAGTTCCGCATGTCTCCCCCATGCGGTACTCCGGGATCTCAGAGGTGCCTCGGGCGTGGGCAGTACTGCCCTCAGAGCTCACGATCTGGCCAGAATGCAGTGGGAGGAAGGGCGGGGAGGACCGCCTGCCAATGGCCTGGCCCACGGTGGCCTCAGCTGGGATCCTCAAGCAGGGCTGCTTAGTGTCTGTGGGTCAGAGCAGTGCGGTCTGGGGGCAGGGCTGCCCTGGAGGGTCCCAGGCCCCACCCCCGGCCCCTGGCCCCCGCTCAGTGCCCCGCCTCTAGGTATCATCACCCGGGGTTGAGGGGTCCCCCCAGGAATTTGGGGACACAGCTGGTCACAGGCAGGGGACGTGGGGATGTGACGAGAGCCTGCTTCTAATTCCAGCTTCATCTCTCTGCTCTGTTTCACAGAGGGGGAAACTGAGGCATCCTGGGGCGGGGCAGGGGCAGAGCAGAGCCCACAGACAGCTTTTCAAAGCAGGGTTTATTGTTTTTATAGTCCATTGGCCCTTTTCAGATGTGAAGTGTCGAAAGCCCGTTGCTGGCCTGCTGTGTGGCGTCGGGGTGGCGTGACTGCCTCGGGGCCTTGCTTTGTCCCTCTGAGTACAGGGAGGCCGGCCTTCTCCAGCACCGACTTCATGCCTCCTCATGACGAATAACCTTGCAGCTCTTAGAATGCCCCAGCCCTCCCTGGGCTTAGCTCATGGGCACCGTCCTGGAGTGGGGGTTCATGTGCTGGAACATGGGGGACAGGGCCCAGGGCCTTCTTTCCATTCTCCTAAAGCTTCTTCCCCATAAGCACCCGCACCAGCTGCCCCCTCCTGCTCTGCCTGCCCTGGCTTAGCGCTCCTGGTGGGGGGGGCAGGATCCTGGGGCTCAGGACTGGTTCTGGGCCCTGCCCCTTGTTGACAGAGAGGGCCCGGGCCCAGGGAGAGGGGCTAATTGGTAAGAGCAAGACGGGGCCTGACGCACGGAGCAATGTCCAAATGTCTGCATTCCAGCCGGGGTGGGCAGCCTGAGCAAACTCCTGTTCATCCATCAAAACCCCACAGGCTCCATAGAGGCAGTAACCCCAAGCTGATGTCTCAGGCCGAGCTGGGTGCTCCTCTGTTCTTCCCTGGCCTCTGACGTGTACCAGGCAAAGCAAAGGACTTGGACACTGTGCTTCGCCTCCCTGGGAACGGGTGGTCAGGTCTCTTTTCCTGATTCTCCAACAACCCACACAGGGCCTGGCCTGGTTAGGGCTGTAGCTGGCATTCAAGCCCTGGCCCCGCCTTGCACACTTCCTGGGCTCCAAGCTCTGGCCGTAGCACTCAGGGGAGCTAAGCCGGGTCTGGGGAGCTGGGGTCCCTCCAACAAGGACTCTGCTGCCTCGTGGCTCCACAGACCCTTGAGTTTGACTCAGATCTGCGTCCTTATCAGCTCTGGTGTGGGGCCAGGAACCCATGAGCATCTCTAGGGCGGGGCCTTCACTTGACCCAGTGGCACTCCAGTCCCTCCCGGCCAGCCCCACAGCCCTGTGCAAATGCTGCTGGGAGGATGGATGGGGGCCAGAGTCTGCCAGGGCTTGGGAGGCTGGGGTGACACCCCGCGCTCAGGGATGAGGGAGGCAGGCTGGCAAAGGTGGGATGATGGGGCAGCCCCTCAGACAGACTCCTGGGTGCTTCGTCTGAGCTCCCGTGTCCATGTTGGGGAGCGTGGTGTTGGGGTGCAGCACTGAGGGCTGCTTTTCAGACTGTCCGTGCAGTCACCGTCCTGGTCAGCGGTCCCCATCCGTGGGGACCTGGCCCCCTGTGGCCACCCAAGCAGCCTATCAGGCCAGCACTGGGGGCCATGAGCAAGTCTGTCTGTGACCCTGCACACGCAGAAAAATCAGCAGGGAGCGGGGGAGGGGACACAGCTTGGTGTAGATGGACGCTGTGAGCTGTTGCGTCCCCTGGGTGCAGGGAGCTTTGCACACGGTGGCCCAGCTGCTGGGGCGTAGGGGTGATGCTCGTGCTGGTCAGTGCTGGTTGCCTGCAGGGCTGCCAGGCCCAGGGCTGGGGAAGGACGGGCCCAGCCCCTGCAGGGTGACTACAAGCTGTTCTCCTCTCTCTTTCTCAGCCTCATCCCCCACATCCAGCCTGTGAATTGAGGGACACGGCCGAGGTCACACGGCAGCAGTCCAGAGGCCTCCATCTGGGATGATGTGGTTTCTGTAGCTCTTCTGTGCCCGGTGCATGCCTTCTGAACGCTGTGTAAATCATGGTTAGACATTGCTTTGCCAAAAGGGTGAATTACTCATTTGCAGTGGTGGAAGGACCAGCAGTCTTGTCCTGGGTGGGATTCCTGAGGTTACGTTGCCTGTAGGGCTCGGAGGTGGAGGAAGAACTTGCTCTGGTGCCTGGGGGCGGGGGGGGGGGGTGGAGACTTAGTGGGAAGACTGGAATGGGGATGTAGCTATAGCTCCTGGGCTCCCAGGACTGGTCCTAAGCGGGGTTTGGGGATAGAGATGATCAAGAACAGGCAGGTCCGCCTGGGGGTCCTCTGTGGCCTTGACACCCACGCCCTCAGCCTCTAAGGCCCACTCGTCCTGGGCACTGGGAGGGCCTTCATCATGGGCTGGCTGGCTGGAGGCCCTTGGGAAGATTTGAGGGCAAAGGAGTCCTTGTGGATCCCCTGTGACAAGCACAGGGCCTGGGACACAGTCAGCGGTCTAGACACGTCTGAATGGAAAACGTCGGAACAGATGAATACAGCTCCCAGCCCAGGGCGGCCAGAGTGCGTCCATCCAACCATTCGCAGACGAACAGCCTCATCTTTTCAGGACCTGTGAGAACACTGGAGATCTGTACCCTGCTGTCCTCTGGGGAAGGAGAGGCAGTCCTCCTGGTGTCTGGGGTGGGTACATTTTGCAGCTCTCCTCTGACCCCCGTACCTTGTAGGCAGGATGTACGCTCGTGGATGGTAAGTATGTACCAGCATTCCCTGCAGTTCACACGTCAGTGTGCACACCCTGTGCCTCGAGTGTCGTCCGCGTGCATACACACACGTACTACGTGCACGCCGTCCGTCCACGAAGGTCGGTGCGCTGTGGCTGTATTGTGTATGCGGTTTAGGTATTGGTGTAATGCTCATGGTGTGTGTGCCTGTATGTTCCCGGTGCGTGTGTCCCTCTACCCGCTCATATACTGTTAAGTTCCGAGGGCACGCGTATATATTCTGTAGGAAGTACCCATAGACGCGCTGTCCGTGTGTTGCACAGTTTAGGCATACTCTGTGCGTACATGTGATGGTGTAGACCCGTCCACACGCTGTGCCTGCCGCGTTGTATCCGAGCAGAGACGGTGAGCAGATTCAGTGCAGGATACACGGAGGGCATCCATCAGGGCCTTTGCAGGAAGTAGCACTCTCAATCTGAGAAATCAGCAGGCTATTTATAGACTCTTCTGGAAAGTGTGGGTCTGGTGGAGGGAAAGCAACCCGAGGGGGTGTGGCATTCTGGATGAGCGACGATGCAGAGCTGTCTCTGTGTCTGGGGACAGTCACTGGAACTGTGGACAGCAGCTGTGAGCCTGCTGGCAGCGGTGGCTTGTCACCAAGGTCCTCACCTTCCTCCCTTCCTCTGACCTCCTGACCAACTAACTGGAAACCAGAGAGCAGGGAGGAGGTGGGTGCATCCGGATGGGGACGTCCTGCCTGGCTGTCTCTTTCTGGGAGCATCGCACACTTAGCAACTGGTCTGCCATTGTGGTGAGAATGCTCCTGGGCCCAAACCACAGGACCTTAGAGGTATTCATGTGGAAGGCCCAGAACTTTGGGGTGTTCACCTCCCACGTTCTGTCACGCACACACCTCACTAAGGCATGACCCCACTGTAATGGAGCAGTGAGATATACCACGGGGCATCAGAACGACGGAGTCCATTCATTCTGCAGGAGGACAGATGGCAGGCGACCAACACAGGGTTTACAGACATACCACTGTCCAACCATGGGAAGGAAACTGCTTCTGAACATCACTACTGGCAGGAATGGGTAGGGTCTGGGCACCCCATGTGCAGTTTTTGACCTGGTCAATGCCGTGTTGGTTTCCTCTAGAAAATGTATCCCATCTGGAGCCGCTAGCTAATATTACCACCTTAGTCAGTTTCCAACCACCTGCCGTTTTCCACCCTCCACCTGGCTTTTGTATGAGCTATGCAGGTGAGCTCTCTGGAGATACAGTGGGATTCCCACCCCTGCATTTTGTATAAATATAAACCCTCTTGTTTACCAAGATGTGCTTCTTTCTTTCCTGAAGACCTAAGCCTCCATCTGGTATCATTTCCCTCTAGGAAGAAGAACTTCCTTCGGTAATTATTCTGTGCAGATCTACTGGTAACAAGTTTTCTTGAATGTAAAAATGTATTTTGACTTCATTCTTAAAGGATATTTCCTGTGGATGGACAAGTCCAGGTTAACAGTCTTTTTTTTTTTTTTTTTTAAAGCTCCTTGAAGATGTTATTCTACCATTTCCTGGCCCCCCTTGTTTAGGATTAGAAGGAAGCGGTATTCAAATTGTTCTCCAGGTGATACTTTGTTTCTCTTTGGCTGCCTTCAGGATCTCTCGTTGGTTTTCAGCAGTTTGACTCTGATGTGTGGTTTTGTGTTTATCCTACTTGGAGTTCACTGGGCTTCTTGAATCTGTAAATCTGTGTCTTTCACCAAATTTGGTTAATTTTGGCTATTCAAATTTCTTTGGTCTTTTCTCTTTTCCTTCTGGGATGCCTTTTGATGCTCTCCTGAAGGTATCTGAGGCTCTCAGAATTTATGATAACCTGTATTGTTCTCTGTTCTTCAGCTTGGACTTCTATTGCTATGTTAGTCGCTCTCCCCATTACCTTTCTGTTTCCCCCTTCTATCCTTTCTGGCCTGACTCCAACTTCATTTTTCCTTTTTTGCAAGGACTATGGGGTTTTTGAGGGGCTGGAGGTCAGTACTGGCTCAGGCGGATTGAGGATCAGAGAAGATGAAGAGAAGGCATCTTGGAGACAAACAAATGATGTCATCTCTTTAGTAAGAGTATGGATCCTGGGGCAGGTAGGACATGGCACAAATTCCTGCTAGGGAAGGGACAGACAGACCATAAGTGATAAAGACTTGGTAGAGAGGCGTGGCCTTGGGCAGTCAGATGAAGTTTCCTGTGGGAGACTGTAGGGACCAACCAGACCCCAAGACCTCCACCCCCCTTCCCACTGAGTACCAGGCCCTGGACTAGGTGCGGTCTGACTCAGCAGATCTGCACAACCCCACCTGGGAATTATTAGTCCATGTAATGGAAACTAGGGTTGGAAGAGGTGGTCTGGTGTCCAAGATAATACAGCTGGTTAAAGGACTAGGAGCCTGTGAGCATATGGCCTAGGGTAACGGCAGGGAAGCCTTTCTTGATGGGGCAGGATTTGAGATGTTGGAAGGCCATGTTCATCCTCCAAGCTCTCAGTCCAAATACTGCCTGTGATTTGAGGTCCGGTTCCTTCCTTCCTTCCTTCCTTTCTCTTTCTGGGCAGTATTAGTCCCAGAACTTGAACTAGAGTTTACTGAGTCTCATATTCTTCCAGCCATGTTGTACAGACCCTATCCTGGCTCTGATATTATTACTAAGTAGCTGAAGGACTTCTGGGGGGTAACTGCACCCATCTAGCACCTCATCCTCATTCTGAATGGGCAGGAATACGGACTCAACTTTGCACAGTTGACATAGGGGATTAATGAAGTGATGTGCTTCGAAGTTTCATGAAGAATTTCAAAAGCACTTACACCTGTGTGGTTCTTAGAGGATTACTTGTTCCCTCTTTCCTAAGAAACCCAGATTGGCACAGTGGTGCAACTGTGTTCCTTCATTTATTAAAGAAATAATCTACATGCTACCTGTTACTCCAGGTGTGGGGGAATCCAGCAGTGAACAAAACAGATACAAGTCTTTGACCTCATGGTGTTTATATGACATACTCTGTAGTTACTCCTCTTGATTCAGAATCTCTGCTTCTAAGCCTCATTCTTGGTGCTTGAAAACTCTGGGTTCAAATCCCAGCTCTGAAGGACTCAAGTTATCCTACTATTGAGTAACTAACTCAGTTTTCTTGTTGTTGGCGTCAGACCCATTATGCCTCCTTTGTAGGGTTGTTAGGAGGTCAAAATAAGGCCCTGTGGGACCAGGACCCCACACAGAGCCTGGTATGCAATAGTAATGTCCATCCACGGTGGACATATTTAATTTTCTCCCTTGGACTCTACTTTTGTGGCTTATTAGTGAGTATGCTGCTTTTCCTTTTAAAACCTTTTGTTTTGCTCTGGGAGGAATGTGCCGATCCTCTGATCTGAACTGCCCCAAATGAAATGCCCCAGAGCACCCCTCCCATCCCTAAACTGCCTTGTTCTTCTCTTCCCTCCTTCCAGGATATGGGCAGTCCCCGATGCCATCCCCATGGAAGCGCCCCGGCCCCTTTCCCACCCCAGCCTCCCTCCCTTGTCCTCCCCTTTCTCTCCCTCCCAGCTCACCCTCATGCCCAAGCTCCTCCCTCCTGCGGAAATGCCAAGTGCGACCGCAGCGCGCGCCTCCCGGAGCGCTCCTCACTCCTTCTCCGTTTCTCTCCCCCTCCCCTCAGGTTACGGGCACGCGGCCCCCGGCACCGACGCGGGCAAGGCCTTCTGCATGTTCTACGCGGTGCTGGGCATCCCGCTGACGCTGGTCATGTTCCAGAGCCTGGGCGAGCGGATGAACACCTTTGTGCGCTACCTGCTGAAACGCATCAAGCGGTGCTGTGGCATGCGCAGCACGGAGGTGTCCATGGAGAACATGGTGACCGTGGGCTTCTTCTCCTGCATGGGGACGCTGTGCATCGGCGCGGCCGCCTTCTCCCAGTGCGAGGAGTGGAGCTTCTTCCACGCCTACTACTACTGCTTCATCACGCTGACCACCATCGGGTTCGGGGACTACGTGGCCCTGCAGACCAAGGGCGCCCTGCAGAAGAAGCCGCTCTACGTGGCCTTTAGCTTTATGTACATCCTGGTGGGGCTGACGGTCATCGGGGCCTTCCTCAACCTGGTGGTCCTCAGGTTCTTGACCATGAACAGCGAGGACGAGCGGCGGGACGCCGAGGAGAGGGCGTCGCTGGCCGGGACGCGCAACAGCATGGTCATCCACATCCCCGAGGACGCGCGGCCCGGCCGGCCCCGCTGCAAGGCCGACGCGCCGGACCTGCCGTCCGTGTGCTCCTGCACCTGCTACCGGCCGCAGGACCACGGCGGCCGCGCGGCCGCGCAGCACAACTCCTTCAGCGCCAAGCTCGCGCCCCACTACTTCCGCTCCATCTCCTACAAGATCGAGGAGATCTCGCCAAGCACACTGAGAAACAGCCTCTTCCCCTCCCCCATCAGCTCCATCTCCCCCGGGTTACATAGCTTTAGCGACAACCACAGGCTGATGCGGCGGCGGAAGTCCGTTTAGGGTGCGGGGCGGGCGGCGCAGGCAGAAGCGGTCGCTCGTCCGACTTGACCTCGAGCTCCACCGGCCCACCTCGTCCGTTCCTTCGTATTTATTATCAGTATCCTTTACCGTTGTCCTCGTTCTCTGTGTTACTTTCTCTCCTTCCCTTTTCCGTGCTTCCGCCCCGCTCCCCCAGGACTCCCCCCTCTCCCCCCGACCTGCTCCCCGACCTCCCCGCGAGAGACAGAGCTGGCCCAAGGGAAGAGAAAGGCCCGTCCTCCTCTGAAACTCGCGTCTGAGCATGAAGCATGGATTTCTTCCTTCCTTCCCAGCGAAGTATGCCTTACACTTCTCCGCAGCCTGCCCCATCTCTGGGGTGGCTTTCCCAGGACAGGGGTGAGACCAAGACCACCAGGCAGAGCTGAGAGGATACCCAACCCAAAGTTGCACACCAGGCTGCCAGCCCGCGATGCCCACCCACGTGCCGTCTGACCCAAGTCCTCTGCGTCCTCCTCCCCCAGCGGTGGGTGGTTGTGGGTGTGTGCGTGTGCGGACTACGTGCGAGTGAGGGCGTGCACACGCCTGTGTGCTTCTTTCTGCGTGTGTGTGTGTGTGCGCGCGCTCTGCGTGGCAAAACGGAAAGTTTTAGGTATTCACAGATTTCTTTCTCCGTGACACAATTCTGTTAATAACCTGCTTTCAGCAGCTTCCAAACAAAACGGGGAAACCAAACCCATGGGGTTTTTGATTTATCATTCTGCCAAATCAAGCATGTTCCATGAGTGGTCTTTCTCCCAGACGTATCATGACCATATTTTTTAAATGCTACGTTCTAAATTATATTAAACTTGTTTTTAAGGGGACGGGCGGGAAAGAAGACGTGGCTCCTCTTTGCTTGCCAGTGCAGAAATTTTTAGAAGCATGCACTTTGTTCAACTGGTATGCGTTATCCACGCAAGACAACAGAACTAACAATGAGCAGTCCAAAGCCAGTAATAATATTACTTTATTAAAGGCATCTCTATCGCTTGCTGCCCCAACGATTTACCGTGCGCCTGGGAGTGTCAGGGGAACCTGGAAAATTGTTGGAGCCACAGAATGTTCTGTTATTTCCCTCTTATTTATAGGAGGGCGGCGGCCATGGTGGGGGGTTTGACATCTACCTGCGTAAGTGAGGATTCTAGTGTGGGATGCTTGGATGAGAATGGGTATCAGATGGATGTGGTTTATTTTCTTAATAAAAAAAAACTGACAGGGCATTCCTTGTTTAAAATATATATATATATGTATTTCGAGAAAGACAGTCTCTAATTGCATTTGATTTGTAAATAAGGGCAACAAGTCTGTGTTGGTCTCAGGAAGTGTTTAGAGGCAAAGGAGCGGTGTCTTGGCCTGCTGGGAACTTGTCAGTCTCAGGGGACAGTTTTCCTGAGTAGTGGAGAAATTCCTCCCCATTGCCCCCTTGGACAACCCCAAGGGAAGGCCTGTTAATCTCCTAGGCTATAGAATAGGGTACACTGGGGGCCTCGTCGATGACAGGAAGAAAGAAAGATCTGGAAACTAAATTCACAGAGGTGACTTTCACTTCCCTTGACGCCCCCCACCCCCGCCATTTCTAGAAGCCACCCGTCTTCCCATGCCTTTTTCATAAACCGAACGTCCGTGGCTCTTGGATAGAAACAGGTTTTGGCTTTGGCCCAGAAGGAGCAGTGGGAGCCCCCACGGGAATCTCCCAGAATGGAGGGTCTGCTCCCTTGAAAGGGACCGTCAAGATTCCTGAAAGAAAAAGGCACCAAATGCCACAGGCCCCCGGGCCCCAAGCGTTTGGGCCATTGGACTGAAACACAGCCGTCCAGATTCCTCCAAAGTGGAGGGCCCTGTAAGGTGTGTGGGCCCCGGGCCTGTGGAAGTGGGGGCTGGTCTGCGAAGCACCATTCTCAACCTTCGAGGTTGTCTGGAGTCACTCATTTTTAAATATATATATATATATATTTTTTTTTTTCATTTTTAAGGCTCTATAATCTGTCCCTTGGGAGAAATTTCTTTTTTTTTTCTTTTTTCTTTTTTCTTTTTTTTTTTTTGCGGGGTGTCATAGGTACGAAACCAGTGGATCTTTTTTTTAAATTTTTTATTTTTTTAGTGTAACAGTATTCATTGTTTTTGCACAACACCCAGTGCTCTATGCAAAACATGCCCTCCCTATTACCCACCACCTGTTCCCCCAACCTCCCACCCCTGACCCTTCAAAACCCTCAGGTTGTTTTTCAGAGTCCATAGTCTCTTATAAAACCAGTGGATCTTTGCAGAATGTCTCATGCTTTGGAGGAGAGTGCTGGGAAGCCGTGTGGGGTTGCTCGTGAAAACCTTTGCAAGGTTTGTCCTCAACTGGGGTGTATGATCACCTTCGATCTGTAAGGGCAAGTGAGGTACGAGAGGCTGAGAGGTTTGCTCAGAGCCGGTCCTGGTCTAAGCCGCCCTCCGAGGCGGGCACCTGCTTCTCTCTGTCCACGGGCAGAAGCCCCAGGCCTCTGGGGTCAGCCCTTCGTTCAGGGCCAATTCCTTGATGAAAATATCTGTTTAAAGTGGTCTTGTCCTGTTTAAATGCTTCTGGCGGCAGGGAGATCCTCCTTTCCTGGGGAAATGGAGAAGACATTCCATATTCTGTATTTCCACAGACCGGACTGTTCCGTGTAGCTTTAAGGGATGCAGGCTGAAGTTTTGTCTGTTCGGTGGTGACCATTCACTTAAGCATTGGAAGCAAGGTGGACTCAGTCTGGCCTCCACCCCCTCCTAGTTCTCAGTCCTGGGCTACGGCTCAGCCCTCTGAAGGGCCATCAGGGAGTCCCCTCTTCCAAAGTTAAATATCCTTGTTCACGCTTGGAGTACTCAGGGCACAGTGGGGCAGCTTGGTTTGCGTCCTTTTCGATGTGCATCTTTTTCTCAGATGGCCTGGTGTGGGCTCTGGCTGAGGAGCCCTCCATGCACACCAGTGAGGTGCTTTTACAGGGGACTGGGTCAGGGGCCTCCAGGGACCTTCCCTCCTGATAAAATGGGGCTGGAGCATCTCCATCTGGAGAGCTTGGCCGCCTGAGATGGCCCGGTCAGCAGCAGGATCTTCAAAAGCCAACAGGCTGCTTGGTCTGGGGCACCTCACCGAGCTCCCTCATCTTCAGAGGAGGAAACTGAGGACCCGGAAGAGGGAACCAGCAGCTCAGATCAGCTGGCCAGCCCCTTGGTCTTCCCAGGCATCTCTCCTCTTGCTGTCTTCGCGGCTGCTGGATCACTGCTGTTGCTTATACCTCAAAGGTCCCTCTGCGCCTCGGGCCAAGTCTGTTCCTCCCTCCCGCCGCGGGCGACTTCTTTCCTAAGTCTGGCTTCTCGGCCCATCCTTCCAGGTGGCAGTGCCCGCTCAGCCAGAGGAGAAGACACACGAGGCTGTTTGGAGACAGGTTTCTGCTTCCTTCAGGACGAACTGAGGCAGGGCCACGTTCCCCCAGAATTGCAGAGCGCTAGCTGGCCACCCAGTTCTAGAGGTTGGGTCTAGGAAATGTGCCTCGTGGGTCCTTAAAGAGCTTCGGACTTGCTTGAATGGCTTTCCAGCCGAGGATTCTCCATCCGTCTGCTCCACCAAAGACAGGAGGAAGGCGGGTCGTGCGCAGTGCAGGTCTGGGCGCCTCCAAGAGACTTCCCCGTTTTGCTCTTGACCACACCCACGCCGGGAGGAAGATGCTGTCATGCCGCAAGACCGTTAGACTCTTATTTACCTGGGGTGAACCCATGGTCCAGGTTTTGAGATGCCTGCTTAGCGCCAGAGCTGGGATCAGGTCTCTTCTTTCCAGCCACAGCACTCTGGTCCTGAAACCTGGGCAGCAGACCCTTGAGCACTATGGGCTGCCTGGGGCTCCCTGAGCATCTGTCATGCCCCTGCTGTGCGTCACTGACCCGCCCTCGGGCACGATCTCAGCAGGTCATTTGCGGTCCAGAAATCCAGAGAGGAAGTACCTGGGCCCACCCTGCTGCCCGAGAGGCCCGCCTTTGCAGGGGCTCCAGCCCCGTCTCTAAGAAGGAGAGAGTGACTGCAGGACTTGGCTGACCGCTTCTTCCCTGCACACGGGGCCGTATGCGGGGGAACGTCTGGACAGTAACTCGGAGGCCCGCCAGAGAAATCTAGGAGGTCCCTTTCCTATGCCCCACCTCGATCGGAAAGCCTTGTGGATTTCTGATTCGTGGCAGGGATCAGCAGCAGCTGGAAGCTGGAGGGAACAGGGTAGGGGCATGCGTGGTCTCTGTGCGTGGAGCCAGAGAGGGAGGTAGGACAGCAAAGGACAATCAGAGAAGAGCCACCCGCCACTGAGGTCTGTGGCCCCATCTCTTTCTATGGTGTCTAAAAACAGTCGGGCCTCATTAGCATCCACGGAGGTTTAAGGCCTAAGGCCTGTGCCAGAATGTGTCCCTTCTGGTTGTGTGATAAGATGCCATTCCCTCAAGCGCCCTCGTGCATGTGGGTTCACTCCTGAAGGGGGAGGGGGTCAGACTGGGGGCCTATCCCGTGCGGACCTGCTGCTGGGGCTCCAACGTCAGTTTCTTCCAGCGTCGTGGCTTGTCTGGGACCCCGGATACATCCCGGGTGGGGAAGGTGTGGCGGGGAGGAGCCCACACTTCCTGCTTCACTGGGTCCCTGGAAGTCACGTCACCTCCGTGGGCCTCTGCTGCTGTCCCGCAACACAGTGGGATGGAGCCGGTGCGTCCTAAACCCGGACCACCTGTGCCACAGAATGAATCTGACCCATGAAGGCATTTGGCCTGGATGTTCCGGTCGGTGGGCACATTGGAAGGTTGGGACACCAAAAAGAATACGAGAGACCATGTTGTCTGGCAGGGTGCTGGGGAGACGGTGCCACTGCTTGTCCCCTCCCGAGAGTAGAATGCCATCACACGAGCCAGGCCCCATGAATCCCAGGTCCCCCCAAACCCTGGGCGTAAGGCCGTTTGATGTGGCTCTTTCTTGACCACACCTTGGTAGACGGTGCTGTTTTGGGGGAAAATCTGTTTCCATGTGATTCTCCCACAAATCCCAAATTTGTTTGGAAAATTCCAGATTAAAGAAGCGTGTGCGCGGCTGCGTACGCGGACCGCCCAGACCCGCCAGCCTGCAGAGTCTTACGACCGTCGCTCAACCCTCTCCTACCCCCATCCCGCCGTATGTGGAGGAGGAAGTGGGGTCTGCAACGTTTAGGTGGTCATCCTCCCCCACAAAAGATGTGGGAACAAGAGTGTTCTCCTGGAGAACAGTGCCCCTAGTATCCTAGGATACTTAGCCTTCGTGCAATATTATTATCTAAAATACAGTCCACATTCACATTTTCCCAATTGTCCCCAAAATGTCCCTCAGAGCTTTCTCGTGAATCCGAGAGACAAGGTCACATCCCACATTGCCTGCTGGTTGCCCCAGATTATCCCAATCCAGGGCGTTCTTCCTCCCCATTTTTGTCTTCCGTGATGTTGCCCTTCTGAGGAGCCTGGGCCCATTGTCTTGGGGGATGCCCCATGATCTGCCGC
Organism: Meles meles; assembly: GCF_922984935.1. NCBI lineage: Eukaryota > Metazoa > Chordata > Mammalia > Carnivora > Mustelidae > Meles > Meles meles. The sequence continues at coordinate 3,821,709 of NC_060066.1, forward strand.
TGTCTCCTGCTTTCCCTTGTTTGGGAAATTTTGGGAAGACGACGACATTGCTGCGTCACGTCGCCATGATGAACGCCTTTGATATGTCCGGCTCTCTCGAGAACTCTGTGATTACCTCTCTCATTGGAGATAAACAAGTCACATGGAATGTTGCTCTCCTCTGTTGGAGAAACCAGTGGAAGCTTCTAGAGAGGTGTCCGCCAGTCCCCGGATGCGGGGTCTCATTCCCAAGCCGAACACCACTCTGCTCCTTCTGACCCCTGACATGGATCTCTCTGCTGTGCGAGCACCAGCGATCTTTACCCTAAACACCTGTGGGAGAGATCCAGCTAGAAAAAGACAGCCCAGAGACGGGCTTCCATCGGCTACAAAGCCGGCTAGCAGGTGTAACCCAGTAGGATCCTCGTAAGGATCCCTGGGCACCCAGAAGCCACTCAGGTGGGTGGTAACGATCACGGAGCCTGTCCCTAGCACGAACGATCACGGAGCCTGTCCTAGCACGAACGATCACGGAGCCTGTCCTAGCACGAACGATCACGGAGCCTGTCCTAGCACGAACGATCACGGAGCCTGTCCTAGCACGAACGATCACGGAGCCGTTCTGGCTGCTGTGGTGCTCTCGGCCATCGAGGACTGTAATCGGGACCTCTGTCTTGGAGATCTTTGCATTGGCAAGCTCTGTAGCATGGATTTTTAGTGTTGATCACATGAAGCGGTCTACCTGCTGTGGCTAAGTAACCTTTTGTTTGATCAAGAACATACGCCCACGCAGGTTCTCTGAGCCTTTGCCGAGGCTGTTCCTGCTACCTGGGAAGCCTCCCTGCTGTGCTCCAGCAAGGCGGTGAAGAGGGGAGCCTCCCACGAATCCTTCAGAGGCCCCTGTTGCACTCAAGGGTCCCCTCCTGGGGGAGACTCGTTCTGTCTGCCATGCAAGAACATCCTGGGAAGTCAACTCTGACGGCCTCCGCCTTGAGAGCTCTCAGGGCTGAGCAGCACCCACGGAGGGGAATAAAGACGATCAGATTTCCTGCCGCTTGCCTAAGTGGCCGTTCATCCCCGTTATCAAGGCAGATCCTAACTTCCGTGCAGACAATGGCTCCATCCCTGGAAATCGATGCCCAGCCACGTGCTGAAAATCCATCACCTGCCCTTGGCCATTCAGTGGCACCTGCCGGCCCGAGTGGCAGGTGCCACAAGCTGCCCTCAGCTGGCCATTTCCCGGGAAGCGGGTGGTTGGTGCACCTTCGGTCTCCAGAAGCACGCTTGGGACATCTCACCTTACAGTGGGGATGGGGCCCTGTTACGGGAGTGTCAGGAGCTGGATCAGAGCCACGGGAGAACCGCTAGTAGAGAGTGAGCAGCGTGGGGACACACGCAGTGACAGGGACCTCGGGCCTTGGTCCTGCACCGGCCTGGCGTGGCTCTGGGACCCTGGGGCATTGGCCAGGGCAGACCCTTCTTGCTTCAGGGAGCAGCCTCAGGGGCAGAAGCTGCTCAGGTCTGGCCCTCACAGGCGGTGGTACTTTTGCCGGTCAGAGCCTCAGTTTCCCCAGCTTTAAGTTGGAGATTAGATATAAACCACACAGAGCAGCTGTGGGAGTTGCAGGAGTGACCTTGACTGGATACCTGGTCCGTGCCAGGCGCCGTGCGGGGGTTCTCACGCAGGCCAGCTCCTGGGCTCCTACGGGTTACTCCTGGCATTGGACTTGAAATGGAAATGGAAAGGCAGTGAGGGAGCCCAGCCGGGGAGCTCAGGTAGGGCTTTGCAGAGGAAGGAGCTTTTGGAAAGCTCTGAGCGGAACCTTGAAGAAGCAAATGGGTGCTGATTTAGGCAGAGGCAGAGCCTGGGCCAAGGCCCCGAGTGTGGACATGCTGGGAGCAGAGATGACGCCCAGTGTTCTGTGGAAGCTGCCACAGAGCAGCAGCTGACGGGCAGGAGGCAGCCTCACTGCCCAGGCCCTTTGGAGCTGGTCACATCCCAAGTCGTTCAAGCCTTTCTCATGCTCAGGAGCCTTCCCTGGCTCCCCGGTGCCCACAGAGTTTTGTTTCAAGACCCTTTCCTCTCACACCTGGCGTCCATGAGGGACCTGTCCCTGCTAATGTCCGTGCTTGGGCACCCTCTTGTGACAGAGCCTCGAAGCCCTGTCGTTTAGGCGGGGTTGACGGCTGTGTTTTGTTTTTCTGAGTCTGTTGGACCTTTGCTGTAGGAGCATTTCTGGAGAAGGTCTGCTTGGTCTTTCACTTAAGCCTTTGGGGGGACTCGCCAAACAGCTCTTTGTCCCGTTTCTCCCCTGGAGTCGGAGCCGCCTGTGGCTGTGGTGCTGAGGGCAGGGTCCATCAAGTAGGCGTGTCAGAAGGGGCAGGGGCGTCTGCTGTTGTGGTGAGCGCTGGTGGCTCAGGTCTGTTCTTTGGACCGTTCTTCCTCCTGGTGTGTCTAGGGTATGCACCGGGACGTGCGGGCAAGTGGCATCCTGGTATGGAGCCCTCCTTCCCCCGGCAATGCAGTGTGCACTTTGGTTTTGACTTGAGGCCCCTGGGAAATGGAGGCTGAGGGGCACCGGCTGGGTGGAAGGAAGTCTGGCCCAGAAAACGTGGGCTGAGCCAGGGTTCAGACCTTGACTTTGGGATTTGCTGTGTGACCCAGGGCAAGTCACGACACTTCTCTGGGCCTGAGTTTCTGCTTTTTCTAGACTAAGGGGTTTGCTAAGGTCCTAAATATCCTGCCCCCGCCCCATGTCTGCCTTACTCGGTTTGCCCCCAGCTCCAGCCTGCGGAGGGCCGGCTGGGCTGCCGTCAGCGGGCTTCTGGACGTTTTCACCAAACACCCTCCCTTGCAGGCGATGCTCTCCCAGTCAGTGTTGTTGTCGTCGTTTTACCGGGATATGGATCTTTAATTCACCAACAGCTCCTTGCAGGTGTGTCTCGGCTCTGTTTCCTCGACTGTGCAAGGCTCCCTGCTTGCACAAGGTGCGTGTTCTACTGAGAGCGAGCCGGAGCCCAGGGGACTCTGGGCTCCTGTGTCCGCAGCACTCACCGAACTTCCGAGGAGATGGGTGGCCCCCAGGATCGGCCTTCCCATCAGTCCTGAAAGCCCGGTCCCGCCCTCCATCCACCTCCACTCTTCACTTGCTGAAGGCTCAGCCCACCCTTACGTCACGGTTCTCTTTGCTTCCGGGAGGCTGCGTCCCCCACCCACGGAAGCCGCTGGCTCAGCACAGGGCCTCGTGGCAGGCCCCACCTGACTCAGGTCAACTGTATTTGCTCCGCTGGGAGCACGAGGGCTCGTGGCACTGACTTCGAGTGCTCCTGCTGGGCAGGGGTGGAGCTACCAGACATAGGGGCATCGTTGGAAGGGGTCCGGCCCCGAGTGCACATTTCTTCTTCCCCAGGCTCGGTGCTCAGGCTCACAGGGGGCTGGGTCCCCCTGCTCGCCCTAAGAAAGGGACACAGGGGACTGCCCCAGGGCGAGGCAGAAGGGGGTGTCAGTTCCAGGTGAATGGGGAGGCTTCATGGGACGGGAGAAATTTCCAGGCCCTCGGGAAGAGTATTTGCTGACTCTCCCAGTTCCTTTAAAAGCCCAGCTCGGTGCCGGTCACCAGGGACGAAAGCCTGAGAGGAAAGCTGGGCTCTGACCAAGTGTGTGATTGTTCTTATCAGTCACGCAGAACCTGGGCCTCGGGTGTCTGTTCTTAGCAGCGGCGGCCCCAGAGGGAAGGGCCCAGGCCAGCAGTGTGAGTTCTGTGCTGTGGACAGCGGGCTGGCGGGCCCAGGCAGGACGCAGTGTGAATCCCGGTGTGACTCCCAGAACAGCCACAGGGTCCCCCGGCACATGGCAAAGGGCCCAGCCGTGGGGGACGGCGGAACTGCAGTTGAACCCCTTCCTTAGTCTGCTCTGTGTCCCCTGGGGAGATCACCCTCTCTGGGAGGCAGGCCTGAGAGCGGTTTGCAGGAGGTCCTTCTGGTGGACACGTTCCCGTCTCTCTGGGCCTTTGTTTCCCCATCTGTGAAGGAAGGGTCTGGACGGGTGGGTTGTTCCAGAAGACCTGGAGGTGCAAACCCCAGTCTTGTAGATGCGGCCTAGGTTCTTTCTGAAGCTCCATGGACACACGGACATGGCCTTCCGGTCACCCGTGCCTCCTTGCCTGCTGACTGTGGGGTCCAGCACGAGTGGAATCAGGGCAGGAGGAAGGCGGGGAAGACGTGCCCAAGGGTGAGGGAACTACCTGGGGAGGCTTCCGTTCTTCATGTTTTCCTGGCACTTCTGGACCCCAGTGGCAGCCTCTCCAGAAGCCCCGGATCAGGTCCGCGGAAGCCTTGAGCCTCCAGAGGACGGGTCTTGGTTGTGTGAATTTTAGGACTAGGGTAGAAAAAATAAAAATCCAATGAAAGGCGAAGCGTAATATTGGGAACCCAGGAAGGCAGAACCCCAGTTACCAAGATTTCTCTAGAACTCGGTGGCTCCTCGGAGACTAACACTCTCGACAAAGGCTCATTATGCATTTGCCTATGCAGCCCACACACAGCACTGTGACAGCCATTTGGGGCTGGAACGACCTCCAGAGGTCATCTTGGTCCACTCTCTGCTTTATCAGAAATCCCCGTGAAACAGAGGGGAAACTGAGGAAACGTGGAGGAGGAAAACCGGCTTACCCCGACCAGAAGGGTTGAGGCCGTGTTCTGTGCCCATGAATGTGGATGGCGGTGGTGGGGGTAGGGAGAGTGGGGAGCGTGGTTTGCAACTAAACAGCTAGACAGAGACTTCAAGGGGGAGGAGTAGGTTTTAAACCACTGATCTGGTTAACGAGGAGGAAGAATTTCTAGTCTGTTCCCAGCAGGCCAGGAGATTGCAGATGCTCCCTCTAAGATGTACAATTTTTAATGTCAGCCAAACTGTGCGTCCTTGTACCTCAAAACTTGAACAAGAAAAAAAGCATCATTTGTGACCCCACACACGGAATAGTTGAGCTTGAATTAGTTCCACACTCACGTGCATGGAAACGATGGGCGTATCCCCCTGGGGGGCACTCCATGGGGGGGGCACATGGAGACTTGGATCCTCGTGTATTCATTTGGGGTGCGTGTGTGTGTGTGCGCTGACTGGGTATCTGGGTTATTTTGGGGGGGACACTGCTGGACATTTTCATGTCTGCGTGGTAAGAGGACGTGGGTCTGGTTGTGGATGTGGTCGGAGGCCCTCCAGAGCACTCCCAGGGGAGGGGTGTTGGAAATCGGGATGTTTCTACCAGAAGCTCGGCCACATTGCGGGCGGATGGGATGGTTGGCCCCAAGCCCCTCAGCTGGGACCTGCCCTCCCACCCTGGTGGGTGTTTGGGATTGGACCCCAAGTCTCCCTGCGGTCCAGGCATCGGACCTGTGCTGGGAAACCATACCAGATTCGGCAAAAACCAGTGATTCCAACCGGACCACAGTGTACCAAATTCAAAGCAGCCTACTGTTTCCTTTTCTTGTGTTTCCCTTTTGTTGATCTTCTCTGGCCCTCTCCGCCTGTGGGGAGGGCACCTTCACAAATGGCCTTAGCATGCCGTTCTGAAGTTTAACAGAATGAGACAACCATCAGATGAAATCAGAGGTATTTATTATCACAGCTTACTGAAGAATGACAAACAAACAAAACTGTATCACCAATGTTTACAAGTCCAAGTAGACATCCAGCCCGTGTAAAATATGTAATTTATGCAAGGGATTGCATCTTTCTTTTGTAACGAATGCACTAAGGCAACCCTGTATATATTTTACAATGTCTTTACAGAAAAAAAAAAAGAATCATTTACTGTAGTGTTGTAAAATAATGCACTTTTCTAATTTTTTCATTAAAATCTCTATGGCACGTTTGCAAATGTGTCTTGGTCTTCCTTCACTAAGAAAGGTTCAGAGTCACCTTGACAGAGCTCCCCCACCCCCCATCAGCCACCTTCTGATGGCTTTCTGGACCGAGGTGGACAGGGCTTGAATGGGGCAGCCCGTTTGCACGTGGTCCTCCCCACTCAGAAGCCTTTTCCCTGAAAGCCCTGACAAAGACCTCAATGGAACAGAGACCTGATTTGCCCGCTTGTGTTTATCTGTTTTGGTGGAGGAACCTGAGTTCGAAACACAAGACAGCCCCTTTGCCCTTTTCCCCTGCTGGGTGAGCATGGAAGGGAGAAGGGAAAATGGTAGGGTAACAGGTACCCAGGATTCGCTCTAGAGCGGAGGCAAATTTGCTTCTGGCGACCTGCGGCGGCTGCCCGGGTGTGAGAGGCTTCCTGACTTCACGCGTGTTCCTGTGTCAGGGGCATCGTGGAACTTGACCCGGGGGTGCCAAGGTCAGAGCTTCCTGGGGGTGGAAGGCTTGGCTCTCAGATTTGGGCATCACACTCACTGTGGGACTCCCCCAAAACAGATTGCCAGGTCCCACCTTCCATGTGGGTCTGGGATGGGGTCCCAAGAGATTGTGCTTCTAGCAAAGGCATCAGGGGGTGTTGCTGCCCCTGGGATGGGGCCCCACCTTGACCCCAGACCGTGGTCTCCATTCTGTCCCGACTCTGAGATTACAGGGAAGATTCTGAGGAACGAGCGCATCCTGGGAACCCTTCGGACCCAGGCTTCCTCCTGCCAGTCTTGTCGGAAAGGGACTCGTCCTTGGGACCCCGGCTGCTCTCCCCCCGCCAGCTGTTTTGCTTCCTCTGGAGCTTGCTGGAGGTGCATCCAGGAAACAGACCCCGGCGAGGACCGAGTTCTCGGTGGCTTACGCCACTATGGTCTGTCCCCCAGACAACCACCTTGTTTCAGGAGCTGGGGTGGGCAGAGTCTGTGAAGAGTCTAGTGCGTAGTTTACACTTCACCCAAGAACCTGACTTCACTGGCTGGCAGGGAAGCAGCCCGAGGTGGTGCCCACAGGAGCGAACGGGACCGTGTCCAATCAAACTTCATTTATGGAGACTGAAACTTGAATTTCAGGGCGTTTTCATGGTAACAAAACATTGTTCTCCTCTTGGTACCCCACCCATTTAATGATGAAAATCATTGAACTGGGGGCCGTGCAAAGACCCCCGTTGTTAAACCCTCAGAGATCTCCTGTGTAAAAGGTCGGGGGTTAGCCAGGGTGGGACAGTGGTCAGTCAGGTACGAGCTTCTCCCAATAGTGCAGGGATGAAGGAATTCATGGCTTGGAGGAATTTTATCCTTCTTGGGAGAGTTTGGAGAGATTGCTAGTCCAGCCTGACCCAGACTAGCCTTCCCTGACCCTCACCCGGTGCTTTCTTTCCCTTTCTCTGCACCACCCACACCTTCTACCCCAACAAGGGCCAAGAAATGCCAGACCCAGCAGTTAGAGGTAAGGGCCAGACGCAGCAACCTTCACCCTGGAGGTGGGGGCAGGGGACAGGGGGCAATTGTCCCAAATCCTGTACCCACACAGACTACTTGCTCACATCTGGTCTCCACGTCCTGCCTTCACAGGGCTCCTGAGAAGATGGAATGCAGCCCCCGTCAGACGGTTCTGATGTACGTGTCACCGACATTTTAGAGATGGGGAGCTCACCCTCCCCCACAGAGGCTCAGTTTGAAGCCTCCACTGAGTGTGGACCCAAGCAGCTGCCAGCACACAGGTGGTTTCGGACAGGAAAATGGTTTGCTGGGGCTTCTTCCTGCTTCCTTTGTCCCTCCGTCCCTCCCATCCAACAGTGGTCGTAAAACATTGGAGCCTGCATTCCTGCTCGCCCATTCCATGTGGACTTCAGGAAGCACCTCAGACATGAGGTGTGCAACGAGGAACTCCTGACCGCCCCCTCCCGACCACTCAGATCCCTGCTTCTCTGGCGATGTTCCTGTAGGTCAGCTGCATCCTTCTGGCTCTCCAGGCCAAAGAACTTTGCACTTATCCTTCGCTCCTCTTCCCCCCCTAAATCCAATCCCCTAGAAAATCCTGCTGGCTCTTCCTTCAACATTGGTCCAGAAGCTGGCTCCTTCTTACCCCCACCAAAGTCCTGGCCCACAGTGCTAGGTGACACCTGGATTACCGTGTCATCCTCCCGTCCCCCGCCCTTCGCCTCCCCTACGTTCTCTGCTCCATTATTCCTCTTCTGGCCCCGCGTTCCAGCTTGCTTTCTTCCCACAGCCATATCACCACCTGCCGTCTTCTAGTATATATTTTGCAGGTTTTCTGTATATCCCCTCCCTGTACACCCATGCGCTAAAGTGCCCAGCAGGCAGGGATAGTCACTGATGTGCCTCAGCACCTAGGACAGCGTCTGGATCTGCTCTTAAGTATTTGCAGAACGCCTAACTGATGAATAAGAACCTGAGGAAGATGTGGTCCATATACACAATGGAGTATTGCGCCTCCATCAGAAAGGATGAATACCCAACTTTTGTAGCCACATGGACGGGACTGGAAGAAATTATGCTGAGCGAAATAAGTCAAGCAGAGAGAGTCAAGTATCATATGGTCTCACTTATTTGTGGAGCATAACAAAGAACATGGAGGACATGGGGAGATGGAGAGGAGAAGGGAGGTGAGGGAAATTGGAAGGGGAGATGAACCATGAGAGACTACGGACTCTGAAAAACAACCAGAGGGTTTTGAAGGGGCGGGGGGGGGGAGTGGGAGGTTGGGGAACCAGGTGGTGGGTAATAAGGAGGGCACCTACTGCATGGAGCACTGGGTGTGGTACAAAAACAATGAACACTGTTACGCTGAAAATAAACAAAAAAAGAAAAAAAAAAAGAACCTGAGTCCCCACCCCCCCATCCCCCGCATCCTTCCACTCTCCTTCCACTCCTCCTGAAGGACAAGCTCATGGCCAGTGATGGCCTGGAGCGGCTTAGACATCCAAACAGACGCTCAGGTATGGGGACATCATAGGTCACGAGACAGGGAGCCTGTGCACAGAGAGGCAGCCTAGGGAAGGAACCATCGAAGGACTTCGTAGTGGGGACCATGTGGTTCCAAGTGCATGGACTGGGGACCCAGGGCAGGCCTCTTAGCCCATGGCCCAAGGCAAAACTCTCTGGGAGACATTTTCTACCCTCAGTGAATGAGGTGGTTAGTGCTACCTGAGATCGGTGTGTATGCATGTGTGCATGCATGCTGTGTGTGTGTGCACACGTGTGCATGTGCGTGCCAGAGTCCTGAAGACAGCTTGTAATAGGGGCAGGGCCCCTTTCCTATTTTTACTCATTTAGCCAATCCCTGCCCAGCTCAGAGGGATGCGCAGGGCCGTGGCAGCTGAGGAAGGTTTCCTGAGTCGTGGTTAAGAAACAAAGGACTCCTGTATGCCCCCGCTCGGACTTGAGGGCTGTGACAACACCGCGTTGCAGCTCTCGCTCCAGGCGTCCCCTGCTTTGGTCGCAGCTACGCAGGATTAGGGTATCGTGCCGCTGGCTTCGCTGGAATCCAGGTGTACCTCTCCCAGGTGCCAGGGACCTTGGAGCCTACTCAGGGACTCCGTTCATTAACACTCATCATAGTTATCCTGGTGCATTTGTTAACAAAAGTAACGACCACTGAAATTATACTTAAGTTCACGTGTTTTTCTGTTCATTACTGTATCACACTGTTAGATTGTCACCAAGTTATAGGGCATGTTTATGATCGCCTGATGTTAAATATAGACATACAGAATATTCACTTTGGGGGTCCCTGAAGAGGACCCCGAAGGAAAAGCAGTTATACTCCAGGGTGGCTGGAGATCAAGGTGACACAGAGGTCCCGTGACTCCTGACTGGGGCGGTGGCCACAGTGTAAAGAACAGGAGATTCTGGAGGTTTTTTCTCCCTTGCTACAAATGAAAAATCCCATAATCAAAAGCCACAGGGTGGATGTTCCCGCGCGCAGGGGCTGGGTGTCAAATTGAGCGGCCTCTGTGGACGCCTCTGTGTCCTCCAGAATGAGTAGTAACAGGAACTTTATTTTACAATGATTAATAATTCTTTCAAGCAGCCTGGATAAGTCAGCTCTACCATTTAATCTCTCCGTGTCCTTGGACACTTTCCTTACCTGCACACAGGTGGGGAGACACTACTAACTAAGAACAGAGTAGTCACCGCTTAATAAACTCGAGCAACGACTCTTGTGTGCTAAGGGCTTTTTCTATTGGGGGGGGCTCCGATACTTTCTTACTTGTATCCTTCCCTTCTTAGTATTTGTCATCTTCTTTTTAAAATTATATTTTATTTTTTCAGTGTTCCAAGATTCATTGTTTATGCACCACACCCAGTGTTCCATGCAATCCGTGTCCTCCTTAATACCCACCACCAGGCTCCCCCATCCCCTGACTCCCCGCCCCTCCAAACCCCTCAGTTTGTTTCTCAGAGTCCACAGTCTCTCATGGTTCATCTCCCCTTCCAATTTCCCTCAACTCCCTTCTCCTCTCCATCTCCCCATGTCCTCCATGTTATTTGTTATGCTCCACAAATAAGTAAAACCATATGATACTTGACTCTCTCTGCTTGACTTATTTCGCTCAGCATAATCTCTTCCAGTCCCGTCCATGTTGCTACAAAAGTTGGGTATTCGTCCTTTCTGATGGAGGCGCAATACTCCATCGTGTATATGTACCACATCTTCCTTATCCATTCATCCATTGAAGGGCATCTTGGTTCTCTCCACAGTTTGGCGACCGTGGCCATTGCTGCTATGAACATTGGGGTACAGATGACCATTTTCACTCCATCTGTATCTTTGGGGTAAATGCCCAGTAGTGCAATTGCAGGGTCATAGGGAAGCTCTATTTTTAATTTCTTCAGGAATCTCCACACTGTTCTCCAAAGTGGCTGCACCAACTTGCATTCCCACCAACAGTGTAAGAGGGTTCCCCTTTCTCCACATCCTCTCCAACACACGTTGTTTCCTGTCTTGCTAATTTTGGCCGTTCTAACTGGTGCAAGTTGGTATCTCAATGTGGCTTGGATTTGAATCTCCCTGATGGCTAGTGATGATGAACATTTTTTCATGTGTCATCTTTAAAAAAAAGTTTTTTTTAAAAAGAAAAGCTTAAGGTTCTCAGCAAAACGAGGAAGAGGAGAGGAGGAGAGAGGAAGCAGAGAGAGCTCCTGCACATGCTTGCACCCCTCCCCAAGCCTTCCCCGTATCCGCGAGCACCCCCCGCCCCAGGGGTGCATTCGTGACCATGAATGAGCTTACCCGTTAACATCAATTAACGCCCAGAGCCCGCAGGTCATGGCAGGCTCGCTCTCGCTGGTGGACACTATGGGTTTGGACAAATATGATGAATATGGTGACACGTATCCGTCGGTAGAGTGTCACATCCATGTCCTGCCCTAAAACCCGTTGGGCTCCGCCTCGTCGTCTGCTAGGTGCTTTTCATGTAATAGCATTTCTCAAAGTGTTGCACAGAATGTTCGCTCTGTAGCGTTGCTCCCCCATCCATCCCCCCAAAAAGGTTATGCGCCTTGTTAGGTTTTATGTCCCTTTCCCAGATTTGCAGCCCAGCACGCCTCAACTTCTCCCGCTTCGTGGTCCTGGAGGAACTTTTGAGCCTCGTTGCCCCAGCAACTCCTGAGTACATCTGTCTGAGGAACGCCCTGCCCCCAGCACACCTGCTCACGGGCATGCCAGCCCCACACGTACGCGCACACCCTCCTTCCAGACCCCCACCCTCCAGGCTCACAGTGGGGGTGGGCGCTCCTCCGGGGCCCCTGGGTGAGTGGATTCCTGGGACTAGCTCTGGCCGACGCATCAGGAGTGAAAATGACACAGATCACTTCAGGGCTGGAGCACTAACTGTCAGTGTGAGAACTTCCAGAACTTTCTTTCCTTCTGCCCTGTTGACAGGTCTCAAGAGAGGTCTCAAGAGTGTGGTTCCTGAGGCGAGGAGGTGGGACACAGAGTTCCCAGGTGGCCAATGGGAGACACAATATGGGGAAAAATAGATTTTCATCATGAAGAAGCTGGGTTATAGTCACAGCTGGTCCACAACTCTCCCCACGGGTCCACGTCTTTCGGGACACTGGTTCCACGTGGTTGCGTTCAGAGGAAAAATTCGTTGAGTTAGTGACTGGCCCACAGTTCGTTGGCGGCGGGGAGGGGGGGGGTACAGGTGCAGGCAGTAAACTCCCACCTGGGTTCTGCAGGTCTGGGTCAGGCGCTTCCCGCTCCAGGCCCATCCCCATTCCAGAGACTCATTTCTTTTTGATACCTGTTCCCCTGGGCACGGCCAGCACCGCCTCCCAGCCGGAAGGGGCTACCTCAGGGGCTGGCGACTCTCTCCACAAAGGAGGAAGTCGAGAAGCCACTTCCTTCCACCACCAGCAGGAGCAGAAGGCGACTAGGGTACCCCGGCTCTGGATGAACATCCAGACCGAGTTGGTGGAGAAGCGGAGCCGTGACCGTGATCCCGGGCCTGCAAAGCCCTCGTGAGAACCTGAGTCATTCATCCGAGGAGAGAAGGCAGCCCCAGGAGCTTGGGTTCAGAGGACGCCTGGACAGTCCCACAGCCGAGTTCAAGGTTTATCAGCTCGGTAGTTGTGCTGCCCAAGGAGCTCAAGTCCATGGTCCCGGCAGCCCCTGGCCAGTCAGCCCTGGCCAGACCCAGAAAGGCACGGATAAACCCAAAGAGCCCTGAGGGGTCCCTCCCCTGGTCCACCTGCAGGGAGACCCCCCAGTGGGACAGGGTCGGCCTCCCTGTGCCATGCCCAGTGTCGGGTGGAAAGGCTGTTACCCCACCACGCTGCAGGTTTCTTGTGTGTAAACCTGGGCTCTTTTGAGGAATTCTTAACATCTCCCTGTGCACGGAGGTGCCCACTGAGATAATGCTCATAATAAGCGCTAGCCGTGTGCCGGACACTGTTCTGAGACGCCGCTCACTGTGTCTGAGCTCGACTCGGCTGTGCGCATTCCAGACACGTTCCCTGGGCCCTCTGTCTGCTGGGTGCTGTCTGTCTGCCGTGCAGAGTGGCTTCTGGAGCGTTCACTGGCCCAGTACCCCCTTTGGCCCCTTATTTCGGTAATGGTCCGGACTTGAGCCAGGTTAGTGACGCAGAACCGCTGAAGGAAAGGGAGGCCAGATCCCCTTGAGGAAAGATCCAGCCACACTGCCAAAACCTGATACTATTAATCTTCCTCCCAGCCTTCCCTAAAGGGACGTAGGGCCATTTACCAGGGTGACTGCGGGAACGGGGATGATCAGACTTTGGGGGGCTTCCTGGCCCTTGCTTCCAAGCTGACACTAATTCCAGAAGGCGCAAAATATCACAGTGTCTCCCACTGAGCAGGGCTTATAGAGGTCAGGTGGTCAACACGGTTTGGGTCAGGTCAGTCTCACAGTGGGCTTCTCAAGTTCCGGAATCCATGGGTGGGACAGTCGTGCTCAGCAACAGGCAAAAGCCCCGCCCTGGAAACAGACCTTGTCCCCCAGCCAAGGTCTGGCTCATCACCCAGGCTGCACCGCTTAGAGAGCACCATGTCCCTTGCCCACTAGGGTCCTTGCTCCAGGAGCAAACATGTGACCCACAGCAGCCAGTCAGAGCCCTCCTTTCCCCCCACCAAACAGGAACTGGTGGGGAAGAGTGCGATCTGCCCAGCTGTGGCGCGGGGCCTCTGGAGGCAGGGAGGCTGAGAGGACAAAGCCAGGGCTCAGCTTGCAAAGCCTGAGCATCTAAGTCTGAATCGAGTCATGCCTGAGGCCAGCCGCACCCCTGCCCTTTCTCCTGGCTGATGAGGTCATGGGTTTGCAACAAGCCGTGACAGCAGGACTCAGTGACGCAGGCTCTAGCACCGCCAAGTCAGACGCTGAGCCGGGGGGCTTCAGGTTGTCTCTCCAGAGCTCTCTCCACCTCTGTCCACGCTGTTCTGTGTCCATGGAAACAAACCTGTGGCTTCCATTTGGATTTGGCCAGTAAGGAGTCCCGGCTTCCTGGAGTTTGGGGAAAGGGAGCTGAGAGCATTTACTCCCTGTTGCCCTGGGGAGCCGCTGGGGTCTGGAGGATTTCTGAAACAAGGGTCCCAGCCTCTGCCAGGTGGCCTTCCACATCACCCCTGGTTTTCAGATTCTGAGCCACCCAAGAGAGTGTGTGCAGGGGGTTAGTGGTCCCCTGCCCTTGACCCCCGCACTATCCTTTTTGGTTTCCTTATACTCTGCTAGCGTTTGAAAACAGTCCCTGCATTAAACTACTCTCAAGTCATCCGGCGTGAGTATGCGGTCTCTCTCGCAGTAGACCCTACCTGCTGCACACATGACAGGATCAGGATACTCTGACAACTCAGCCTCAGGGGCCAGAATATCAGCAGATCATCGCATTGTGAGAGCTGGACCCACAGCTCTGCCTCAGCAAGGGTCTTGGGAGACCTAACTTGGGTTTTCTAGGAAAGGAAAGCTTAGGAAAGCAATCGCGTAGGACAGGAGCCGTCATTGGTCCTGTTGCCATGCATGGTGTTGGGTACTTCTGATGCCAGGTTTCCCACTGGAAACTTCCCAGGAACTGGCACCTTTCACAAGCGAGGATGGCCCTACCTCTAGGCAGAACTCTGTGTCCACGCATCTTTAATGGTTCGCTCTGGATGCAATGTGTCTCCCCCAAATTTGTATGTTCAAACCTAGCCCCTGTGCGATGGTATTAGGAGGCGAGGCCTTTGGGAGGTGATTAGGCCATGAGGGAGGAGCCCTCGTGCATGAACTTGGGGTGACCTTGTAAAGGTCTTGACCGTTTTGCCGTGTGAGGACATAGTGAGAAGACAGCTGTCTGTGAACTGGGGACTGGGCTCTTGATCTTGGACTTCCCGCCTCTGGAAGCATGAAAATGAACTTGTATGGCTGGTAAGCCCCCCCAGGCTTTGGTGTCTGTGATAAACACCCGACGGACTGACACAGGCCGTCCAACAGCAACTCACCCTCTGCTAGAAACACAGCTAAGATTCTTTTTTTCGATTTAAGTGTTCTTGAAGCATGGCCGGCGTTACCAAAAAACGCACCTGTCTTATGCGTACACATAACAGAAGTACAACGCAAATCAAACTCACAGCCCTTGGGTCTGTCTCGTGACATTAGTACGACCCCTGCCCCCCTCAAGCTACCCCAGTTACCTGGGCCCTCCCTCTGGCTTCGTATAATTATTCAGTCTCTGGATCTCCACTCCACTTCTGGGAGAGAGAATCTGACGGGCCACGCTTGGTTTGTGTTTACCCATCAGTGGCTGGCACTGTGGTGCCCGCGGGGGTCGCCAGAGTGGCCTCTGGCAGAGAACATTTCTAATCCAGGAAAAACATGTTTCAGATTTGCAGGGATGACCACACTCGCCCTGCCTCCTCTGTGCACTGTTTGTCCTTCATTTCCAGGGTCCCCTTATTCCCATTAATAATCATGTTCACACTGTCTTCTCGTTTTCTTCTTGGTGCCTGCCTCCTTCCTGTGCCCTTCTTCCCTCCTCCAAGATTTCGTTCCTAACGTGTGACCATCTGTCCAGGTCATGGGGACGTGTCTCCTGCAAAAGTGACATCCGGTCTCTGGTGTGAGGGAGGCAGAGAGGCCAAGACTGGGAGTGGAGGAGAGGGCAGCAGAGTGGGTGGGGAGGACTTGGGGGTTCCCAATGGTCACATCAATATTCACCTGTAAAATGGAAATAATGTTTCCCTGGCTGGTGTAGCGTGTCTGTTAAACTGAGATGCGGCCCTGGGGGCAGAGGATCTGATGAGCAGATGGTCTCTTCATTAAAGACAAAGTCACCCTTCCTTTTGCATGGATACAGTCTCTGGCCCTAGAAGCCCAGCTGGGTGAGGGTCAGGCCTCTTCCCATTCCCATGCACCACCTTGGTCCAGCTTGCTGTGCAGTGCTCAACAGGTACAACCATATATGGCAGGCTTCATGGTTTTATATACCAGATCAGTTAAAATAGATCATGCCAAGAGTCACGCAGAGAAGGGCTACATCGGAGACCGTAGTGCTGACTAAGTGTTCAATCCCAGATACATCAAATTATTAGTTAAAGGTAGATTCTAAGGGGAGATGAATCACGAGAGACTATGGACTCTGAAAAACAACCTGAGGGTTTTGAAGGGGCGGGGGTGGGAGGTTGGGGGACCAGGTGGTGGGTAATGGGGAGGGCACGTATTGCATGGAGCACAGGGTGTGGTGCAAAAACAATGAATACTGTTACGCTGAAAAAACAAAAGGTAGATTCTATTCTGCAGGTATGCTTAGTACAGGCTTAGTCCCTCACACACGAAACCATGTATTTATTAAGTAGTAAGGTGAGCTCAGTTTTGAGCCATATATATTTTTTTCATTTATTCATTCAAGAATTAGTTATTGGGAGCCTATTACAATGCCAGGCAAGCACTCCAAGTGTCTGGGAGCCGTAAGTGTGTCTTAGCCACAAAAATGCCTTCAAGGAGCTTCTGTCTGCTGCTGGACGAGAAATAATGATCCGTAGAGTCATGATGCCGTCGTTGGAAGGCCAGGTCATGGAATGGAGGAGGGGAGGGCCAGAGTGAGGGGACCTGGAGCCCAGTGGGAGCCAGTCGGGCCAGCCAAAGAGTCCCGAGGGAGGGGGCGAGGACGGCAGACACAGGGGATACACATTACCCTGAAGAAGCACAAGGGCCCTGCACCCCCTCCCCAGAGGTCTAGCTGTCTGTCTGCTAACTGTGAGGTCAGCTCTTGCCTCTGACTTCTCCCCTAGGAAGCACTGTCCACCCAGCAGGTGGCTTAGGGGCACCAGGTGGATTTTTCCACCCAGCACCAGTGGGGCCGTCCCACTCCTGGCTTCAGAGCTGGGGTGGACTTGTGTCTTCTGCTCGTCTCAGCCGGTGGAGAAGAGCCCTTCTCTGCTGGCTGGGCTTCTACCTCCCTCTGCCAGGGTCTTGGGGTCCGAGGGTCCCAGGCCTGGGTTGAGGTAGAGCCCAGTGAGGAGGGAGGGGAGAGAGAAGAGGGAGGCCTTGGAGTCCCAGCTCAGAGCAGACGGCACTGGCTGGCATAGCCGCTCTGCCCACCACGAGGTCCCCACAGAACCATCAGAGAAATGAGCCTGCTTGCCCGGCCTCCCGCGTTGTCCTGTTGCCATGGCAATGCCCCAGTGCAGCACTAGGAATAGATGGCTTCTGAAGGGGAGTGGGTGGCATCTTGTAAAATGTGTGAGCAGGTGTGGGGAGGGCATTTTCCCAGAGGGATCCTCTGAGTGGGCACAGGGTCTGGGCTTCTCCCCCCGGGTTGCAGGGCTCTCCCTTCCAGCCCCGTCTTGCCAGAGCGGCTCCTCCTCTCATTCTTGACATGAATGTTCACCGCCTGCACGGTGTCGGTTGCAGTGCTGGGTATGATGGGGGAGCTTAGTATGAAGTCCCCGGGGTGCACAGGGGCCATAACCAGGGCTCACTCATACCTGGCCTTGCAACTTTTCCCCATTAAAGAAGAAGCACAGGGCCTGGGGGCAGGTGGTCCTGGGGCTCAATCCAGGGTCACTGCCTCCTGCCCAGAGAGCCCCAGGCGAGTCCTCCGACCTCTCAAAGGCTCTGATGCTCAACCAGAGCAGAACTGGATTTGGCATGAAGAGATGCGTTTCAAGGAGTTGGTTTACACAGTTGTGGGATCACAACTGCGGCTCAGCAAGTCTAGAATCCATAGGGCAAACCTCCAGGAAAGGCAGCCTGGAACTCTCGATCACAGGCGGAAGCCACCGTCCACGGGCCCATGGGTGGTGAGACCTCCTCCTTGGGGAAGTCACCTGATTATGGCCTTTCATCACATCTGCAAAATCCTTTCCCAGCAGCGCCTGGATTATGGTTTATCTGAGTAACTGGGGACTGTAAGCAGGTTCGTGCACACACACACACACACACACACACACACACACACACACACACACCACCACCACCACCACCACCACAGGTGGCTCCTCTGTAGAAGGGGCTAGTGGGGTTTTTGGAGCTTGCTACGTGGTATATGGGAGGCTTTCATTTCCTCCCCATACCAGCAATAACGACAGGCATGCCAACCGCCTCACTCCTTGTGGAAGGCTCACAGGTGCCAGGCACCTGCTCAGCCCCTCTGATCCCCACCGTGACCCTGTCCGGCACATGAAGGTCAGAAGCCACCTGCCAAGGACCAGAGCGTGTCAAGTTCCCGAACTCTGTTCCTTCCAGGAACCAGCAGCGTCCAGAAACTAGGGGAAATGTTATTTTATAACCAGGTGCTTGACTGAAGGCTTTACGTAGAGGACAGTGGGATGGGTGGGGGAGGACGGAGTTCCAGGTGATGAGAGGGAAGAAGTGCTCTCATTGATGTGTTCACTCATACCATTCATTCATTCATTCATTCATTCATTCTGCAGACAGGTTTCAGGCCTGGTCCCCTCACTCCAGCCCTCTGTGCCCCCCCTACAGCAAGTGGCATTAGCCTTGTTGATCACCGAGGACATGGAGACTGAGCTGTGGGGAAGTCAAGGAGTCAGATCCAGGCCCGTGTGGCTCTGAGGCCCATGCACTCTTGGATACTTTGTGTCTTTGGAAGAAGGACACCTGTTGGGCTTTGGGGTCTTGCCTTCAAGCTCTGAGGATGGATTCTGGGACAACTTCCTTGTGGAGGTCCATGCTGGCCATTCTTCAGGTCTGTTCTCTGTGCACCCTTCCCCATCCTGTGCCAGGAGGTGGACTGTGTGGATTGTATTGCCTTGGCCTTTATGTGGAATGGTCAGTGGCAGACACTGGCAGGGCGTGGAAGTTGGAAAGAGAACAGGATATATGCTGACCCTTGGCCACGTCCTGCCTGGCCATGGAACAGTGATGGTCCATCTGTGTCTGGTCTCCAGCAGCACCCTTCTCCTCCTCTCGCCCTCCCAGGCCCCAGAATGGAAAAGATGCCCCATAGTCAGACCGTGCATGCCTCACCATCCCTTCCTGGTCTCCCAGCTCCGTGAACCGTTCCTTCGTTAGACTCTCTCCAGGGAAACCATTCAACTGTTCAGTCTGTTTCCTTTTGGAGCCCCCATGGACAGAAGGAGTTGGGGCCAAGTGGGCAGGAGCCCACCTAGAAAGACAAAATGTGTGGGATCAGGGGTCAGAGAGCAGGCAGGGGGAAACCAGAGACCTCTCCAGCTTCTGCAGAAGGCTGTGAGCCTTTGAGAGGACTGTCAGGTCTGGCCTACCTGAGGTTATGGGAGACAGTGGAATGCCACAGTCGTCCCAGTTTGACTGCCACTTTCCTAGTTTTTACACTGGCTGTCCCTCCTCCTGGCACTCCCCAGTCCTTAGCAGTTGTGCACCTGGGATACCTCAGAGTGATGTCACCTAGGTTTTCCAGGTGGGGTCCTCAGCAGCCTCAACATGTCACCAGGTCCAGACTCCGCAGACGAGGAGAGGGCAACTTTGCCCTTTTGCCTGGGGGCCTCTTGTCCCTGCAGGGAGCGAGGCAGGCCCTCTCTCCTGCCTCACTTTGGGGAGCTCGCAACCCGGAAACATCACTTCCCCCCGTGACTCCCTCAGAAGGTCTGGCTGGGTCTAATTGTCTGACAGATTGCACCCCCAGGGCCCAGCACAATTACTGAGTGTTTAATAATAATTAAAATAGATAAACGTTCCTCCTCTGTACCTCCCAGTAGGGTCTGTATTTCCCCAGGCATGCTTAATTGTTAATAATGACAATGTCAACTCACAAGCCATCTCCTCTTCAAGTCCTGGCAGGAAAGAGCGAGCAGAAGCCTATATTTAATCAGTGATGCCAGGCAGAGATTGGGGCTATGGTCCTGCCTTTGCACACACTGTTCCCTTCGCCTAGACATCCTTCACCTCCCTGACAATAAATCTGGTGCCTGCTTTCACTGGCTCAACAAACAACCCCTCCAGTATCACTCCGTACCAGGCCTCCTTCACGAGCCGGGTAGAGGGCACGGAACCAAATCAGCAGCACGGAGTAGGGCCAGGGCCCACCCTGTGCCCAACCCCCTCCCCTTGCCTCTAGTAGAACCACAGTCATCAGAACAAGGTCACATGGGTAAACCTCTCCTAGGGGCTCAGTCCCTGGGGCCAGAAGTGGACTTTGAGGTGACTGTCAAACTCTGGTCTCACCTATCACCGGCTCTCCTGAATTTGTGAGATGAGTGATTATGGTCTGCTCTGAATGAAATCGAAGCTTCTTGAATCAGATGGAGGGCATACCTTCTCTGGCTGATGACAATGCCCCACTGCCAAGATACTGTTATCCTCAGCCAATGAGAAGCTGTGAATAGGTTTTGGGCAGAGGAAGTCCATTACCCGAATCCCTTGCTGTGAACCCTGCGAGGTTTGGCCCAGCTTCCAGTATGCTCCTCCTGGTTCTCCGCTCTCCAGCCACCATCTTCTCTTGGCATCTTCTGGGCACCTGGTGCGCTCCTGATATGGGACCTGGACCCTGCTCTTTGGCCCACATGGAATTCACCCTTCTGGTCAACCCCAACCCATCTTTCAGCTCTCACAAGGCTTCCTCAACCACACCCTCCCACTCCCTCAGTGTAAATTCTGTTTTCCTCTTGTACTACTATGCTCTGAACTTCTCTTTCATAGCACTTATGAATGTTTGTAAGAAGATATTAGCCAAATAAGTGGACAACATGCCCCTCCCTCTGAGAGCAGAATCTAGGACTTGTTGTCATCTCTAGGTCTCTGTGCTTAGCCTTAGAGTGCCCAAAACACAGTGGGCACTGAGCAAATGTTTGTGGATTTAAATGTATAAATAAATGAACAAAGTCAGACTTCCTTCTGGAAGACAAAATAGGTATTTGGGGAATCATCCTTTATGGAAAACCAGTTTCTCTCGCTCTTCCATCATCCATCCCTGAACCTGCACAACAAAAATGTCTGTGGCACTAACTAGGTGTCAGGTCTGTTCCAAGTGCTTTATATACATTATCTGCTTTAATTGTCACCACTCGATGAAGCGGGAACTCTTCCTCATCCCCAGTCTGGAGCACAGGAAGCTTAAATGATCCTCAATAACAGAAGGCTGCAGTGACAGTCGAGTGGCAGAAAGACAGTAGGGAGTTTTAGATCTTCGGTTCAGGGACTATATAAATAATGGAGAGAAACTTTGAGTCTGTAGACAGTCAGGAATCCACCGAGCTTTGTTCGGGTATCTGACATCTTCAGGAGTTCAGATGTCTTTATAGACACCAATCTGTTAATGTGTTTGTTTGTAAAAAGACCGGACAAAAAATAGTTGTTGTAGAGCTTATGTGTTTGCTTGTGGTAGAAATAGGTCATCATAAGCCCTAGGTTTCTTTGATTGTATCTTAATTAAGACAGCATTGAAACTAGAGACCATAATATTCACCTCAGTTAATGAGAAAACCTTCAACAAAGCTTTTAAAATAAAGCTGTTGACACAAGTGCTTTGAGAATAAAGAGCACTGGGTTAGACCATCCATAGCTTTAGTTTAGAAAGAAGGAGTCTGCAAATATTTGCATAAGAGTGTCCATAACATTTAAACTATCCTTGCTCTGTATTTTATAAGATTTTGAAGGAAAATTATATACAACTTAGAATGCTATACCCAGCAAGACTAACAATCTTATGGAACAATATAGAATAAAAATACTCTCAGACAAAACGAGCCCAGGATCTTCCTAACAGTGGAAGTACGTCTCTTGTAAGGACTGTACTCAAGATTCTGTCTGATCCATCCTTATCCAATCCAGACTGCTTGGTACACAGTAGTCATTCTGGATCTTCAGCTTTGTTTAACATGTGTCACGTCTGGTGTCCTTAATCAACTTCCTATGTGCTCCATTGCTTTGTTGGAACAGATCCTGTGGAAGCTTTCTGCGAAATTGTTCCATGGGAGGTAAGTTTTTGGAGACCTTATTCTCTGTATAAAACAGTCTTGGCTTTACCATATTTTGTTTCATATGTTGAATGGAAATAGAATTTTGATTTGGAAATTATTTTCCTGAAATTCTTAAAGTTGTTGCTCTCTTCAATGTTGTTGTTAGGAAATCTAAAGAAATTCTAGCATCAAATTCTGTGTATGTGGGTTTGTTTTCCTCTGGAAATGTACAATTTTTGCTTTATCTGTTATTCTATAGTCTTACGATGACGTGTAGGGATAGGTGTGTGCAGGGGACTTGGAAAACCCTGTAAGTCTAGAAAGAATATCCTTCACTTCTGGGAAAACAGTTGTAAAAAATTTAAAAATTTTTTTCCTGGCTTCCCTTTCTGGGACTCTTATTGTTCACATTTTCTATTTTCTGGGATGGTCTTTTACTGTTTGAGTAACTCAACTTCTATTATGCATCTCTTTTGTTCTTTGCTTATTTCTTGGAGATTTCCTTGATAACCATCTTAAAGCCCTCCTATTGAGATTGCCCATGTCTGAATTTTTTCAAATTCCAAAAGTTCATCTTTGCTTTCTAAAATGTTCCCCTAAAATATAGCATCTTGTTTCATGTCATGAATACAGTGTCTTTGAAGATATTTATTTTCCCCATATTTCTTCCTCCTTTGGCTCAGTGATTTCAATGTTGTCTTTTTCTGGCTTATTTGTTTTGGCCTCTGCTTTTTGTTAGAGTTGCCTTCAGATTTCTGGTAACCTCTGGTTGTCTGCTAATGTTTAAGAGTTGAGAATGATGAGCTGCTGGGGTCTCTAAGCACAGGGTAGGATGTTGACTGTGACCTTCAGTATGGGCAGATCTAGCAGGACCCTTTATTGAGGGATCCCTGAGGCTGGTCAGAGCTCCTAGAATGTATTCTCCCAACTCCTGTCTGGGGATGAAGGTTAGGCTGCTGGTACTTGGGAGCGGAGAAGGGAAATGGGCAGAAACAGCTTGCATTCCATGTGTACAAGACCACTTGTGCCCTGGTTTTCTAACAGTACTTCTGTCCCTACATGTTCAGGTGTCCTCTAGGCTAGAGATTCTGTTTGACTCACTCGCCCCAGCAAATAAATCTCCTGTCTTCTGCCAGGGAGAGGGGAGGGAGGCCATAAGGGGCCAGAGAGGTTTTCCGGTGCTGCTTCTAAAAGCAGTCACTGAATCCTCCATATTTGAGCCCCTATTTCCACCTCCACCTCTAGATATACCTGGTGCCACTGATCTCAGAGTCTTCTGTGGATTCTGTGGTGTGTGTCTGGCTGGCTCCTGGCTTTGCCCACTGTCCAGTGAGCATCCAGCCTCCTCACAGAAGGAAGTACTACCATCCTGGCTGCTTCCGGAGACTCGTGACTGTCCACTCCTCCTCCTGTTTGTCTGAATTTAGAGCTTAAAAAAGCACCCTTTTTGCAGTTTTACTGGAGAATTATGGAATAAAGAAATCAGATTTTCTGTGTAATACACCATCTTTAGGAGGGACAGAAGGTCTCAGGTGAAAGATCCTCAGAACACACATTTATTGCCCTGTTTTCCTCCCACAGCCAGCTGTGTGACTTGTCCTTGTCCCGTCCCTTCTCTGGGCCGCAGAAGATCTTATTTTTACTCCTTCTTTGTCCACGTGGGGAGATGAACATTGGGGCACTCTGAGTCTCTCACAAATCCATGCTGATAAAAGCTGATGGGAATGAAGACCACAGAGATGTGTGGAGGAAGGGCTAAGCCATGCGAGGGACCTTAAAAATGTGGCAGAAAGAGAAAACAGCAGGAGTGGTTTGTGCTGAGGGCCAAAGTCATCTTGGAGTATGGAAGTCAGTGGTATTTTGTCAGCACATGGTGAGTAAAGCTTTCTGAGTAAGGTCTCCTGGTGGGGTCAGGCCCAGGGATGACCAAACTCAAAGCCTAGAGCTCAGCAAGGCCAGCCCCTCTGTGTCCAGGTCAGAGCACTGGGCCTGCAGGGACAGCACCTTCCTCAGATGAATCCAAGATGCCATTGGCTGAGGGACGGTATGGCAGAGACCTGCAGGAAATGGACCATGAGACAAAAATAGGATTTCAGGAGGTTTATTTTGGGGACAGTGTTGAACAACAAGGAAGCAGGGTTGGATAAGGAAAACCTTAAGATCATGAGTAGATCTGATCAAGTTTTGGTTCACTCAGGAAGGAGATCTGGGACAAAGATGGCTTGTTGGAGAAGTCAGTGTTGGACAGACACAGCCAGGCCATAGTACCTCCCTTGCTTAGTCATTGGCTGTTGGCTGCCGGGGAAAAGTGCATCCGCAGACCAAAAGAGAGATGGATCCTAAAAGCACTAACAGCTGGGGGCTGCTGGGGAACAACACTATTTGTAGCTGGCTGTCAAGTTCTTGCTTGAAGGGAGAGCTAGGGCTGCAGCTCCATGGCTCAGGAGACAGCCTCAATCCTCATTCCCTGACTACGCCTCAGGGGAGGGTTGTGGGCTGTGGGTAAGGCTTCTGAAAGCCCTGCATGTTCACACTGTCAGGACTGGGACAGCACAGTACAAAGGCTTAAGGACCATTCAAGGAGGGCAAGGTTGGCGGGGGCTGGGGGGTACTGCCCGACTGATGATCCTTGTTTACGCTGGTGGTCTTTCCTCTCAGGCAAACCAATACCAAGTTCAAGAGAGCGTTCACAGAGGTCCTGGAAATAATAGCTGAGAAAAGGTATTTTTATAGGCCTGCAAAGGAAATGAGGCAGGGCCTGGAATGGAGAAGGCCTCAAGGGATACATGGTCCCTGTATTCATCTCCAATGGCAAATGTCCTGTGTGCAAGGAACTTTTTCTGTGTCTTATCATGCACTGTCTCCACAATAATAACTATCACTCTGACTCCCACGTGGTTTGGCAGAAGCCCAGACCAACCTGGGCATCAGAAAGACAGAGCTGGGATGGATTTTCAGTGAGATGCTGAGGAACTATGAAGGTCCACACGTGGATGGAATGCATCCTCCAGCTCCCTTTCTGCTGGACCCCTTGCCAGAGTAAGCCTCCCCCCTACCCCTGCCCTGTCCAGTGCTCCTGGAAAATTCCAAAGTCAGAAGATAGCCCCTGGAGAGACATGGGACTTTCTTCCACTCTGACAGGTTGTACTTGAATGTATGGTCTACATGGTATCATCCACAGCTTCTCTTGAGTTGAGACAGGGTAGCAGGTCTTATGCCCACTGATCACAGACCATGCTCGGCCAGTCACTGACCCCAGTAGTCTCTTCCACTCACTGTAGGAGGCCTTAAGGGTACCTGGATGCTCAGTGCTCCCTATCCCCAGGGAGCTCAGTCTTCCTGGGGTGGAGTGTCTGCTCTGGCTCTTTATGGGATGGATTTTCCATGAGTGCCCCCCAGTCATCCCTTGGGGGATTAAAAAAAAATTTGAGAGAGAGAGAGAGAGAGATTGAGAGAGGGAGAAAAGCAGGGGAGAGGAGCAAAGGGAGATGGAGAAGCCCCAGTTGAGATATTTGACCATTTTTGGCGGGCGTAGCTCCCAGGGTAGGAGATGGGGGGCTGCTAACTGGCATCTAGTGGAAAGAGATCAGGGATGTCACCGTACCTCCTACAATGCACAGCACAGTCTCTTCGACCCCTCCCCCTCATAACGTTCTACAATGTCAATACTACGAAACTGTGACACCACGTCAGGAAGATTCCTGAGCAACGGGTCTATGTACAGCTACTATCTATTGAGCATCTACGTACATCTCAACCTCGACAAGCTTCTGAGTCTGGAACTGCCTGCATTCTGGAGAGGAGAAAACCATGCAAAGAGGGTAAGCAATTCCCTTGTTCTTTCTTTTTTTTTTAGTTTTTATTTATTTTTAAAATTTCTTTTCAGTGCTCCAGAATTCATTGTTTATGCACCATATCCAGTGCTCCATGCAATCCATGCCCTCCGTAATACCCACCACCAGGCTAACCCATCTCCCCATCCCCCTCCCCTCCAAAACCCTCAGATTGTTTTTCAGAGTCCACAGTCTCTCATGGTGCCTTCTGCTAAGGACCTAGGGCACAGATTCAGAGTGAGGTCAGGCTGATGCCAAAGCCCATGCCCCGCTCTTTTATTTTATGTATTTTAATTAAATATATTTTTTAATTATACTAGTCATCATACAGTATGTCATTATTTTTTGATGTGGTGCTCCATGAATCATTGTTTGCATATAAGCTTTTGACGCCCACATTCCTGGGCACACGAGCCACCCAGACTTGCTTGCAAAGCTGTGGGGTGGGCTGTGTAGGGACCTGGTAGTATGGAGCTGCTGCTGGGGGAGACAGAAGCAGGCAACTTGGGTGCCTAACACACTGAGTGGGGGGAGGGGCCTGCTCTTGGGACAGGACGAATCACACGTAATCCCTTCAATGAACTATTCATTCCCAGGATCCCACATTCAAAAGGTACAAAAGAGAATTCAGGCCGAAGTTTCCCTTCCATGCCTGTCCCCCCACCAACCCAGGCCCCAGCCACACAGGCAGTCAGTTCAGCCAGTTTCTTATGCAACCTTCTAGAAATAAGGCATTTAAAATTCTTAGATTTCTTTTGTAGTTTTTCTACAATGAACACATAGTGCTTGCTTAATGAGGATAAACAGAACCCAAGAGAGAATTAAGTCGCCCATAAGCCTATCCCCAGAAAAGGTCTCCACGCGTGCTTTGGTTTTTCTATTCATTAGATATAGACAGAGCTCTGTCTACGTATGGATAGGGAAAATAATAATTTAGTATGGTAGAGACCTTCCCTAGCAAGACAGGAAACCCAGAACCTATATGGTAAGAACAATTGGACTCTAGAGTTAAAAATTTTGAGTAACTCCATTTTTGATTGCACCTCATTAATAGCTTTTTTGATTTCAACTTGGTTAGATTTTAGTTCTTTAATTTCTCCAGAAAGGGCTTTTATATCTCCAGAGAGGGTTTCTCTAATATCTTCCATGCCTTTTTCGAGCAAATGACATGGAGGACATGGGGAGATGGAGAGGAGAAGGAAGTTGAGGGAAATTGGAAGGGGAGATGAACCATGAGAGACTATGGACTCTGAAAAACAACCTGAGGGTTTTGAAAGGACGGGGGTGGGAGGTTGGGGGAACCAGGTGGTGGGTAATAGGGAAGGCACGTGTTGCATGGAGCACTGGGTGTGATGCCAAAACAATGAATACTGTTATGCTGAGAAAATAAATAAATTAATTAAAATGTTCAAAAAAAAGTAAAAAAAAATAAAAAAAAATTTTGAGTAACAATAAGCATTT
Source organism: Meles meles (assembly GCF_922984935.1). NCBI lineage: Eukaryota > Metazoa > Chordata > Mammalia > Carnivora > Mustelidae > Meles > Meles meles. The sequence continues at coordinate 3,848,748 of NC_060066.1, forward strand.
TAAAGTTAAAACACAATAGCCTGCGGGAATGTTCGTCCTTTTAATACCAATGAGCAAGAGTCTTCTGTAGCCCATAGGAAAGTTGGAAGTTAGCATCCTTAATATGCAGATGGCTCACTTTCCTGTCCTGCTTTGGAAGATCTCCAGCACACCACACTTACTAGAACTTTTCCTAAATGTTCTCCTAGCAGGTTCATTATTCATGTTTACTTTTATGCTTAAATCTTTGCATTTTCACATTTGTGCATTTAAATCTTTAACCCACACAGAGCTTGTTTTCGTACACGGTGTTCTCTAGGAGGCCTCAAGTGTGCTCTTCCAGATGGGAGCCCGTTACACCGGCAACGGTCCCAGACCAGGTAGTCCTTCCCCCGTGAACTGAAATGCAGCCTTCATCCTAGGGGAAACTGCCCAAGTACACAAGTCAGGACATGAAAACGGTATCAGTAGAATTTCAGGAAAACATAGGTCCTAACACTCATACAGATGTAAGGTTGAAACATTAAATATTTTAATAATGAGAAAAATGGGGGGGGGGGTATGACCAGTTCCAGAAGTCAAAGAACACGCACATTTATAGATCAGAAATATTACAATGAACAAACACAGGTTGTGGAAGTGGCATTTTTAGGGGAGGGTAGGGGTTCGTTTGCGTTTCACGGCAGGAATTACTTTGTGACTTTATCAGTTGGCAACTTAGAGTTGTCAAACAGCTCCCATGAAGTCAGAATCCGACTCAGAGGGAGCACTGTAGCTACAGTCTTCCATTTTCCACCAAGGCAAACGTTTTCCCTTAGTTTCTCCCCACTTTTACTCAAAGTGAATCTTATCAAAGGATTCTTGATTACATAGTAAGGCTGGTCTCCTTTCTGGCCCCAGGACATACACGGGTGCCCTGACGGAGTTCATCTACCCCAGAGGCCTGGTGTTCGCTTTCCTACCAAGTTCACAAGAGAAGTCTCAGGTTGGACATTTAACAAACGAGTCCTCCAGAACTTTGAAGGGCATACAGGGGTTTGGAGGACAAAGAAGATACCCTGGAAGTTGTGCTCTGGGACAAAACTACTCTAATTCGCCAAACAGAGGCACACACATAGCCGTGTTTCTCTGAGACCATCGCTCCCAAGTGCAGTCTCAAAGACTAGTAACTTTATTTTTTTAAAAAAGATATTTATTTATTTGACAGAGAGAAACCACGAGTAGGCAGAGGCAGGCAGAGAGAGAGGAGGAAGAAGACTCCCCACTGAGCAGAGAGCCCCATGCGGGGCTCGATCCCAGGACCCCGAGATCATGACCCGAGCCGAAGGCAGAGGCTTAACCCACTGAGCCACCCAGGCGCCCCAAGACTAGTAACTTTAGAGCAAAGTAGCGCATTCAGAGACAGCTAGACGGAGAGTCACTGAAAACTGTCGGGCATATGCCAGCATTTTATCTATCAAAGCTCATGAATACACATAACACAGCTTTTGCCATATTCCTTATACAACTTCTCAGTGTCAAAAATGGAAGTATTTTTAATAGATCCGAAGATATAGCCTCTCTGTAGCATATAAAAATAAGCTTCATAATCTCTGTGTCAGGATTCTATTTTACTTAGAAAGCATCTAGGCACTCAGGGAGCTCATAAACTCAATAGCAGTCGAAGGTTTTACGTTATCTGAAGATCTTGAAATCATCTTCAAGTTGACAAATGACAAAATATAATGTTGAAATAAATACAAGTTCTTCATCACCATGATTTAGTTAGTTAAAAGTATATATTTTTATTCTATACTTGGGTATGTTCTTAAGTTGATACAGGTTTACTGCTCAAAAGAGCCAACATTATTCCTATATGATTAAGACTATGAAAAATGTAACATGTATTATACTTAACACTAATAAATCAAAGATCTAGCTTTTTTTTTTTAAGATTTTATTTATTTATTTATTTGACAGCGAGAGAGAGAGATCACAAGTAGGCAGAGAGGCAGGCAGATTGAGAGAGAGAGGGAAGCAGGCTCCCCGCCAAGCAGAGAGCCTGATGTGGGACTCGATCCCAGGACCCTGAGATCATGACCTGAGCCGAAGGCAGCGGCTTAACCCACTGAGCCACCCAGGCGCCCAAAGATCTAGCTTTTTGTTGAACTAAAAATATTAGTCTTGTTTGCCAAAGATTTACTTAAGTTATGTGAACTTGAATTCTTAAAGTATGAGTTGGCTTTTAAAAAGTAACTTTGAGATATACATATAATAAAATTCAGTGTTACATGTATAATGCAATGCTTTTGGTGTATTTATAGTTATGCAAAAATCACCAGATTTTGGAAAATTTCCATCACCCCTAAAAGCAATCACTTCCATCAGGCCTAGGCAACCACTAATCTACTTTGTTTCCATTGCTTTGCCCATAATGGACAGTTCATATTAATAGAAGCATATAAATATGTTGTCTTTGGGTTTGGCTTCCTTCACTGAGCACAATGTTTTCTTAGGTTCACCAAGGCCTGGAATGGATCGATATATTATTCCTCTTTATTGCTTATGGCAATAAGCACGGAGTGTATTACGTATTCATTGGGTGACGACACATGGGTTGTCTGCTTTAGGGCTATTATATTACGAATATACTATGAACATTCATGTAAAAGTTCTTGTGTGGGTAGAGGTGTTCATGTCTTTTAGGTAGTAGACACCTAGGAGTAGAATTGCTGAGTCACAGGTAACTGGAAAAGAGTTTGTGTGGAAGATAGAGAACACTGCCAACGTGGTCTGCCATTTTACTTTCCCACCAGCAAGGTAGGAGCATTCCAGGGTCTCCCCATTATCATCTGACTTCTTGAATTACAGTTGCTCTGGTGAGTGAAGTGGTATCTCTGTGGCTTTGTTTTGCATTTCTCTAGTGACTGATGATTGAACGTATTTTCATGTGCTTATCGGCCACATGAACATATGTTTTGGAGAAATTTCTAAGTCCATTGTACATTTTTAACTGGGTCATCTTTTTGTTGTTGAATTGTAAGTTCTTTATATATTCTGGGTACAGGTCCTTTCCCAGACAGATGGTTTGCAATCATTTTTTTCCTAATCTATGGATTATCTTTTCACTGAGTTAGCTTTGTAAGGAATGGTTTAAGGAATTTTTTTTCCATTTCGTATATTTGAAGTATTACCTTGCAATTTCCTTATTTTCTCAGAATTAGGAATATTCTATTCATGAATGCTTATTTAGCTCTAGGAGATTATCAGAAAAGAGCTCATTTCCTTTAATAGATGTTATAACCTAATCATTTGGACATAGGAAAAACATTACTACCTAGAGGTAGAAGGCTTTCTGAATTTCAGACACAGACATACAGAGAGCTTATAGCTTCATTGCCAGAATCTAGGTCGTGGGTCAAGGGTAAACACGGATCCACAAAACTCACTAGCCCAGATATTAAAGAGATGTTCTCCTTCCTGGTGGGCATGCAGCTACTAATTGAGGTCAAAATCGACAAAAATGAATATATCAGTTTCTTGGTTTTCTCTCACTCAATAGAGAATAATCCCTAAGAAAGCATTTGTCAATTTGCAGAGATCACTCGATGGTAAGATCATAAAACCAAATTTCTAATCATCATCGCCACTAGTAAGATATTACTTAAAGGCCACCAGTAAACCAAAAAAGCAAAAACACAGAATTAGTAGAGAGGAAAATTAAAATTAGCAAACAGAGTCAGCAATGTTCTATTGCTGCTTTGGATTTCCCCGTGTGACCCGAGACAGACCCAGATGGGCTAAAATGACCTATGAGGGGCACTTCTCTGGTGAGGAAGTTTAGTTGACACTGTGTGGTGTATCCACTGGGCATCCCAGGGCAAGAGCTTCAAAATTGTTTCAGTTTTTAATCTGAATCATGATTCTCACAAAACCACACAGTACGATTTCCGTCTAATTGATGGGAAACGGGAGAGGCATTACAACCTGTTCAAAAGAGAAGCCAAAGGAAAAAAGAAAACCCCAGACCTATTTGCAGATCAGGATATTGAAACAAATGTATAAATGGACACAAAGGTCTTGCCCAAGCCTGGGGGCTGGCAACAGAGGGGAGTTGAGTCCTTTCTCGCAGAGCCATGAGTTATTTATAACTCACAGTGCTGTGCTGGAGAGTGCTCATGTGTGTTCTTTCGACAACGCGGTGCTGCTTTCTTATAGTAGCTTTGTGGTAAGTCTTAACACCTGGCAGGGCGAATTCTCCAGGAGTCTGTTTTTGAACACACACTTTGAATTTGAATGTTCATTTGAACACTTCCTCATAAAAATTTCAGTATTTTGGTTAAATTTAAGAATTGTCCTTAGGCTATTTTGTTCCATTAATCTACGGGTCTTTTTGTGTCCATACCACACTGTCTTGTTGATCACAGCTTTGTAATAGAGCTCGAAGTCAGGTATTGTCGTGTCCCCAGCTTTGGTTTTGTTTTTCAACATTCCCCTGGTGATTTGGGGTCCTTTCTGGTTCCATAGGAATTTTAGGGTTGTTTGTTTCAGCTCTATGGAAAGTGGTATTTTGATGCGGATTGCACTGAATGTGTATATTGTTAAAAAGTCTATGCTGCCCAGAGAAATGTTCATCCTTCCAATCCACGAGCATGGAATGTTTTTCCATCTCTTTGTGTCTTCTTCAATTTCTTTCATAAGTGTTCTGTAGTTTTTAGAGCATGACTCTTTTACCTCTTTGGTTAGGTTTATTCCTAGGTATCTTATGGTTTTTGGTGCAGTTGCAAATGGGATCGATTCCTTAACTGCTCTTTCTACAGTCACATTGTTAGTGTATAGAAATGCAACAGATTTCTGTGCATTGATTTTTGTATCCTGCCATGTTCCTGAATTCCTATATGAGTTCTAGTGACTTTGGGGTGGAGTCCTTTGGGTTTGCCATATAAAGTATAAGGTCATCTGTGAGAGTGAGAGTTTGACTTCTTTGCCCGTCTGAATGTCTTTTATTTCTTTTTGTTGTCTGATTGCTGAGGCTAGGACTTCTAGTACTATGTAGAACACTAGTGGTGAGAGTGGGCATCCCTGTTGTGTTCTGACCTTAAGGGAAAAGCTCTCAGTTTTCCTCCATTGAGAATGATATTCACTGTGGGCTTTTCATAGATGGCTTTTATGATATTGAGGTATGTTCCCTCTATCTCTATACTTCGAAGAGTTTTAATCCAGAAAGGATACTGTATTTTGTCAATTGCTTTTTACAATAGAATATTACTCAACCATCAGAAAGGATGAATACCTACCATTTACATCGATGTGGATGGAACTGGAGGGTATTAGGCTAAGTGAAATAAGTCAATTAGAGAGTGACAATTATCATATGGTTTCACTTATATATGGAATATAAGAAACAGCGCAGAGGATCATGGGGGCGGGAGGACTGAATAGGAAGAAGTCAGAGAGGGAGACAAACCTGGAGAGATTCAACTCTGGGAAACGAACTGGGGGTTGTGGGAGGGAGGTGTATGGGGGGGATGGGGTAAATGGGTGATGGACATTAAGGAGGGCACGTGATTGATGAGCACTGGGTGTTACATGCAACTAATGAATCATTGAATACTACATCAAAACTAATGATGTACTATATGTTGGCTAATTGAATTTAAATAATTATCCTTGGAGTTCTGGTTGAAAACACATTATGTTCTATGCTTATATTATATTGCATTTATAGCAATTAGAGTTTGATAATTTTGAAAAATTATAATTTGTAATTGCTATACATAAGTTACATAATTCTGCATATTTCCATCTTGGGACATAATAGGTTCTGTCATTTGTTCATATCTAGTTTTATATCCTCCAATATGATTTAGTAATATTTTCCATACTAATCCTGGACAATTTCAGACAAATTTCTAGATACCTTACAGATTTATCGCAACTGTGAATGGGATCTTATTTCATTTTCATTTCTAGCTTTTTGTTAATATAGAGAAAGCTTTTACTTTTGGATACAGATGTGATGGATGTCCCTCACATGAGACATTAAGTTAGGTAAAAAAAATCCAGAAACAAAATGAAACGAAAACCCCCAAATTTTCAGTGAAGTCTCCAGGGTTTTCTGGTTTTATAGTTATGCAGATACAGCATCTATAAAGATTGTCTCTTTTTCAAATATTTGTTCTAAGTATTTACTTTTTTTTCTATAGAATTGGTGAATTGTATTTTTTTTAAGATTTTATTTATATATTTGACAGAGAAAGAGAGATCACAAGCAGGAAGAGAGGCAGGCAGAGAGAGAGGGGGAAGCAGGCTCCTCACTGAGTGGAGAGTCCGATGCGGGGCTCGATCCCAGGACCCCGGGATCATGACCTGAGCCAAAGGCAGAGGCTTAACCCACTGAGCCACCCAGATGCCCCCTAAGTATTTACCTTTTGTACCTTATGCTTGTTAATATTTCCCATAGTCCTTAGATTGTGTGAGGCAAGTAGTATCTACCAGAACTTCTTGTATTTTTCAGATATTAAGAGTAGTTTCATTAAAACCCAGGACCAGAAGTAGTTTTAATCCTGGTTTATACACAATTTTTATTAAGAATTATTGCTGGTTTGTATGAAATGCCAATTTGATAGCCATTAATATAATTCTTTACCTTCTTTGCCATATAATTCATTATATTAATAGGTTAGAATTCCTGATGTTGAATTTTTGCATTTTTGGTCTAAAACAGACTTGGTCATGACTAGGATGTTGCAGGTTGGCTTCCATGGAAATGGGCTCCAAGAGCCCACACGGAGATTTATGTGTAGCAAGAACTCTGATCCAGGGGCGCCTGGGTGGCTCAGTGGGTTAAAGCCTCTGCATTCGGCTCAGGTCATGATTCCAGGGTTCTGGGATCAAGCCCCGCAACGGGCTCACTGTTCAATGGGGAGCCTGCTTCCTCCTCTCTCTCTGCCTGCCTCTCTGCCTACTTGTAATCTCTGTCAAATAAATAAATATTTAAAAAAAAAAGGAAAAAGAACTCTGATCCACCCAGGTCCAGAGTTTCCCATAGGGCCAGCAGCCCAACCTGTCCTTCAGTTGTATCCTCAGTCTTGGCTCCATCAGAATTGTCTTGGTTTGAGGCAAGGAGGCTGGCTTGCACCCCTACATCCCCACGGAAGGAGTATAACCTTGGACCTTGGTGAGGTGGCACTCTTTATCCAAGGTCAATGCAGAGAGGAACACAGCTGAGGGTGATTCTCCACCAAACCTCCCATCAGCTGGCGCAATCCCTCAGTGCAAGGGGTGGGTAAGGGCTGCATGGGGATTATATCACTATTGCAAATGGCATTTTGATATGCTACCAGGTTCCATCATTTACATTTATAGTCCTAATACAATCTATACTTTTGGTTCTATTTTAATTGGACAGAAAGTTCCTTATTTAATTTTCTGTATCTCATGGAACCTTACTATCCAAGTCTGCTTCTGACATTTGAGGCCCTAAGAGAGCTCACCTAGGGGCTGCATGTAAATAGAGAAGACCAAGGAGCAGAGCTTCGGACTAACATGTGAAGGGTGGGCGAAAGAGAGGACACAACGGAGAGGTGGGGAGGGAGGAGGAAGCCAGGAGAGGGGCGTGGAGTTCCAGATGTATCACCATTGTGATCATTTGATTTTCCCCACGTCAGAGGAGCATTGTGGGGGAATTTTCTTCTCCACTCCAGATGTCTCCTTCTAGGTAGAGAGTTCAATGAATGTTGTTAACTCCTGGTTTTGTCCCAGGTCATGCCTTTTGTATCCATGAGAGTTAATTTGACTAAATGGTAAACTTGGAAAGAATAACATGGGCACGCTCAGCTGGCCCCTTCCTTTGCTCCTTTGGGGGCCCCCCTGCCAGGAAGAGAACACCAGTCTCCTCTGTACTTTCAAGATGGAGTGGGTGCGTTTAATTAACTTGGAGCTGTGAAGTACAAAGCTAGAGGGTGTAACTTCTTGTGAGAGCCAGAAGGGCTTGCTGAACAGCCATCTTCTGTGCTGGAAACATCTGAAAGGGGTAGGCAACCAGGCTGGGATATTTATTATCAGGTGTTCCATCAGAAGGCTCCCTACAGATCAAGTTTGCTTTTTCTACTCTTACTGTGAAACTCCCACTTCAAGCTTTTGCAGCAGTTGACTCAGACTTCTTAGATTAGTAATGGTAATCTGTCATCTAGCATGTCTGATGTTCTATTCTCTGGACAATGAATTAGTTTTTAAACAATATCCCAGTATTAAAACTATCTATCTATCTATCTATATCTATATATATGTATGTATATGTATACATATATATGTAGATCTATCTATAAAACATATGGATTATGTACACGATCAGATTTACTACTTGCAACAATACTATGATTTACATGCTATAATTAACCCATTAATAGCAACATAATTGACTTAAATATGGTCATTAAAAATAACACTAGTTCCCTGTTTGGGAGAAACTTTCCAGGAGACCATTTCTAAGCCATGACTGCACTGGTCTTGTCCCCATCTCTGAACAGCCAGAATTGAGAGCACCCCACACTAGTGTGAAAGACAGTATTAGCAGACACTACTGTGAAAGACAATATTAGCAAAGACAAAGGATAAAGGACTTAAACCCATTATATCCCTCTGTCTTTAACCTTCTGTTTTTATTTCAGGGCCTTAAACCCATTGAAAACAAAACAAATGCCGGACTCTCAGATTGGGTTAGAAAACCACTTCAGCCACATGTTCCTCTATAAGGAATTCACTTAAAGTGGTTTATATCCTTTTGTCTTTAACCTTTTGTTTTTATTTCAGGGCAGTACAAACAAACAAAGGTGGCATGGAGATTGATTCCAGGTATGGAATAAAATGAAATGAAGGGCTATTTTATATTGATAAATGATCCAACTTGCAAAGGAGAGAAAATAGCTCATGCTAATTAATGTGTTCGGTATACCTAGATCCACAATAAAAATATATAGGAGCATAGTTAGGCATTCTTAGAGCTCTGAATTTATGACTACCTTTCCCGAATTCTGCTGAAGTAAGTCTGATTCCGTATTGAAAATTCTCTAGTGCTAGCGTCCTCTTGGGAAGTCCCATGGTTGCAGCCGTAATCACCGCAGAATCTGTGTTCAAAGGGACTTTTCCTTCTCACCCTTATGGATGGAGATTCTCCAGACATTTGAAGGACTTAGGAGGTTAACAAAGGGAATTCACCGGAATAGACAAAGCAAATATTCTAAGCCCTCATAGGGAAAACTTAGAAGATATCTGTGAAGTCATTTCGGTTGGGAGCAAAAAGACCCATGTATGCTTACTGCTTGTCTGTTGCTGTGCAACCAGCCATCCCAATGCTTACTGGCTTAAAACAAGAAGGCATTCTCTCTCATGGTCCTGTGGGCAGAATGGGCTTGGCTGGGTGCCCTTGCTTGGGGATGCTTGGGAGTTGCTATTCTATCCATGTTGTTGGTGTGACTGTAAACCACAGTGGTCACCATAACTGAAGAGTCCATAGGTACCCAGGGTTCTCATCCCCACAGGATGGCACTGGGCCAGAAAATTCTTTGTAATGGGGCTGTCCTGTGCAGGATAGGTTCATCAGCAGCATCCCTGGCCTCTACCCACAAGAGGCCAGTAGTGATCTCCTCCCCCAACCTTGTACATGACAAACAGGACGTCTCCAGACATAGGCAAATGTCCTGTGTTAGAGATACCTCTCCTACCTATTTTCCATCTCAGTTAACCACAGGAAGAGTCCTAGTAATGGGACCTCCAGTGTGCCAGACATTGTAACAATCCACTTAGAACCACGCAAGCAGCTGACTAGGATTTAAGCTATAACCAATCATGTAACTCACTTTCTTTGCTTCCATGCCTTCCCCCTAGAAGTGTCTTTCCCCTGGCTCCTGTCTGCAGAGCACTCCTAATTACTTTTGGGGTTGGTGTTGCCCCATTTGAGATTTTTGTTCCTATGAAGTGTTCATTTTAGTGTGCCTCAGTTTATCTGACAGTGGATTTCCATTCCGAGCCTCTGCTTTCTGAGGCCATTTGCAGTAACAAGCATCTTAATGTCCCCCCAGAGATAAACCTGGAGATCCGACTGCCTTTCCCTCCCTCACTTCCCCATTCCTTTGCCAGCATTTCCTGGGATCATCGTCCAAATAAATGGTACAACTTATCAATCAAGCACATGAACCCTTTGGGTAACTTGGACTTACTACCATTGGACAACTCTGGGAGCCTATACAGAACATGGGCTTAGGATTATTCCACCCAAGTAGCCAGGGCAGTGGGGTATCTGTACACAATTTTGTCAGCCCCAGGCTAGGGCAGCTTAGGGTGTGAATTCTCAGGCACATCAGGCATGTGTACAAGCAGAGTGGCTTCCCGTGGCTGAAAAAGCCATCAGATGAAGACAGGAGTGTGGTGGCCGCCACTGTGTGCACCACCATGGGAGGGACCCCTAGGGGAACTGCTGGCATCTGCTGTGGTGAAATCTGAGGTCCTCATCCCTGCTGGAAACTGGGGCTAACATTTCTGGAACCCTCTGAGGAACTATGTAGAAGGTGCCATACAAAGCACAAAATAGGGGAGTATAATTCTACAATATTCCATCATGCTTTGGCCAGATGGTAGCTACCTTGCAAGTCTAGATCAGTGCCTGAGCCAAAGTGGAGTGGTGGGCTCCCCCAGGTACTCATGGGGCAACAACAGAGCCATCCTGGGACAGAAAGCAAGGCAGATGTACAGGGGGGTGAGCAGTTGTTGGACTACACGTAGATAACTGCTGTGGCAACCGTGGAGAAGGGCAGCCAGGAGCTTGTGAGGTGGGGCAGAGACTACAAAATCCACACACTGACACTACATCTTTCAAAGTCTTTGGGTTCTTTCTCCATTAGGGAGAGTCTGGCATCTTGACTTCACTAAATATAGGCCAACATTGAACTCTTGTTTGGACCAACAACTGATTTATTCCTACTTGCTTGAGACCACACTCCACCTGCACCCTTGTGGCAAGAGCTCTATCATGGATAATTTTGAACCAATGCAGTTCATTTCGTCTTCCCTAGTCGAGCAAAATTATGATCTATTCCCACACACATACCTAGGTTTCAGCTGGTCTGACAACCCAAAGTTGCAATTCTGACCCTGTATAAGCTATTGCTTATGTCAGCTTCTATCTACCGGTATGTAGGAATGTAATGGTCTGGTCTGGAGGGAGTGAAGATTGATGGGGACGCAGAGTCCCCATAAAGGTAGCTTCCCCAGGTCAAGTCAGTACAGCAGCTCTAGCCAAGGGGAGTTCTGGGTCCTCCAACAGGAGAGGAGGAGCTACGTTGGTAGACGTGGGACTCCTTGGGATTTGGAAGTTTGTGACTGAGAATAGGATCCTGGAAATCGGAAAGGGAGTTATTTGAGTGCATTGGACTTTCACCATAAGAGCTCCGATGTGCTTATGAAGCTAAGTTTTGTCGTTATTTTGCCACTTGAAGGACTAAAATTTGGGTTTTTCTTATATACTGACCCTACAGCTGTAAGAGAGGATACATTCTTTTAGAGAAGTCTTGGAAGCTCTGGAAGCTTGGATTCTCTGACGATGCCTTGCACTGAAAGATGTCTGAACATGCCACTATTGTTCTGTAAGCTCGATCAGGACGAATGGAAGCAGCCACCTCATTTTTTTGGCATCAAATACCACATAATTAAAAGGTATGGGAAAACATCATTCTGGTGATTTTCTAAGTCTGTGAGTCTGAATTCAATATGTATTGCTTGAAATGCCTACGGTGATGCTTTTAAGAAACAAGAGTCAGAAGGACAAAAAAATCTAACTTTCAGGCTCTCTGCTACAGAGTTGACAGGTGCTTCTCCCCAGAATTCAGGTCCCCACAAATATCACCCCAAACTTCACAGCCCCTCCACAGGGTAATGGGGGATCAGGAGGATGCTGCTCAAGCTTGTATTTGGCAAACACATGCATTAGAGGTAAAGAAATGGGTTCTGTTTCTGTTCACTTTTCCAGGCTTGCAGGAACAGATCTGTCAGAGTCCCTTGCCCCTAGGATTCTAAGATTTCTATTCTATTAACAAGAAATAGTTATTAGATATCTAGTCTCCAAGACACGGGGGAGATCAAAATAAATAACCACCAGCACAAATGTAGTTTCTTTGTTTTGGGGAAAGACAAACCAATGAATATGTTCCTGCCTTTGTTGGCTTTAAAATGTGGAAGTTGCATAGTGGTGGGAGTGAGGAAGGAGGCAGATGTCCCAATTTTAGCAAGGGAATAGGATAGGAAAAGAACTGTTTTTACCAAAGAACTTTGATCTTGAACTTTGATTTGTGCAAAATGTATGTAGAGATAATTGGGTTAAAATTAGTGCTCAGCAATTGCAAAGTTTTGAAAGTAATTGTTTGGAAAGATGCCTTTCGACAATCAATTACAATACTTAATTGGAGACACGAAATTTCCATTGCTAAATTTGTCAGACCCTTATTTTAGAATCCTTTATTTATGATATGCTTGATACTTTTGTGACTTGGCCAAGTTGGATGCTGGAGAAATCTTGGAGTTTCTTCACTATTTACTTAGATCAGCGATTCATGGCTTCCAAGTATCTTAGCATGAGTAAATTGATAATCCAATATTAAATATAAAAGGTATAGGCTTTAGCTTAAATTTTGATTTCTCTTTTAGGAATTCTTTCCTAGAACAATCAGACTTGGGCTTAGAAAGAAAAGCTTTTGGAACTCAGTAGAAGCAATAAAAGTAAAAATACTTCTAAGGTTTAAACTTGCTTGAGGTTATTGTCTCGCAGTACAAGGGAGGGGGAGGCCAATTGGCTAGCTCAGTTCTCTTTACCTTTCAGAAGTCCCGTATTAAAGTAGACTTGTAGTGTTTAGCATTTCTCTAATTAATTGGAAAGTGAAAACATGTAACACAAGTAGGAAATTTAAAAATTCACTTTGACAGTTGTCAACTTTGGCAGATGTTGCTAACTGCATTGGGGAAAATTTTTCTAGTAAAGCACTCATAGGCTTTAAAAATTGAATGGTGATTCCGGTTTCTTCTCTAATGCCTACAAAAGTGCTATTAATGCAAAAGTGAATTATAGGTATAACCAATATGTGCACTAAAAGTAAATTTTAGATATTTGCAGTAAAGTTGAAATAACTGCCCATGATGTAGATTTCAGAATTTTTGTGGATTTCTATAGAAACCCAAGTTAAAGGACATTACTTTGTTTGTTATAAGACTATGTTAATATACCTTTTGTGTATGGTCATACCAGAAAAGGCTGTTGGATTATAGTATTTTTGTGGACTTTATTATAAATAGTAAACATGTCTAGTTCATATGAACTTTGAGTATTTTTTTTTAAATGGCAACATTTGTCATTTTTCCCCTAAATGCTTTTGCTAGTAATTAAATTCCTTGATTCTCCATCTCTCCATATTCCCTCCTCCAGGGCACTAAGAAATTGTGGTTTAACACCAGCATTTCCTGTGAGAAAACAACAATTGAGATAGTGGATGGATTTTTGTCCACAATACGGGATAATCTTTAGATAACAGGTCCAGACACTTCAGAAACCCCAAGGTCATTAAAAAAATTTTTTTTTGAGGTTCATATGTAGTTTTAAAATTTTATTTTTTCAGTGTTCCAAGATTCATTGTTCCCGCCCCATATCCAGTGCTCCATGCAATACATGTCCTCCTTAATACCCACTGCTAGGCTCACCCAACCCCACCTCGCTCCCCTCCAAAACCCTCAGTTTGTTTCTCAGAGTCCACAGTCTCTCATGCTTCCTCTCCCCCTCCAATTTCTCCCAATTCACTTTTTCTTTCCTTCTCCTAATGTCCTCCATATTATTCCTTATGCTCCACAAGTAAGTGAAACCATATGATAATTGACTCTCTCTGCTTGACTTATTTCGCTCAGCATAATCTCCTCCAGTCCCGTCCATGCTGATACAAATGTGGGGTATTTATCCTTTCTGATGGAGGCTTAATACTCTTTTGCATATATGGACCACATCTTCTTTATCCATTTGTCTCTTGAAGGGCATCTTGGTTCTTTCCACAGTTTGGCAACCGTGGCCATTGCTGCTATGAACACTGGGGTACAGATGGTCCTTCTTTTCACTACATCTGTATCTTTGGGGTAAATACCCAGTAGTGCAATTGCAGGGTCATAGGGTAGCTCTATTTTTAATTTCTTAAGGAAATCTCCACACTGTTTTCCAAAGTGGCTGCACCAACTTTCATTCTTACCAACAGTGTGAGAGGGTTTCCCTTTTCTCCATATCCTATCCAACACTTGTTGTTTACTGTCTTGTTAAGTTTTGGCCATTCTAACCAATGTCATTTTTAAAAATGAAGGAGACTTTTGAGACCCCAAACAGCCATTGCAGGAGCTCTTCTCTTTAGTTTGAGGAACAACCTCTGAAAATTTACTCTTCTCGAAGAACAGGGAGAGCACTGGGAAAAAATCTGTCAGAAATCTTGCCGCCCCCCTTTTTTAGAGAACTCTTGAGATTAGTCAAATGCTTCCAAGAATCTGAGGAGCATTTCTTCATGAAAAAAATGCCTCAATCTCTGTTATAGCAGTGAGCTTCAATGCATTTTCCCATCCCCTTCTCCCGAACACTACAACAGCTTTGCAACTATGGTGGCTGTGAGAACTAGCAACCCAGAAACCACTGGAAGAAATAGAATGATTTGGAGTTTGAAGCATCCTCACAACCCCATCCACAGAGAATTTTCACTATTTGGCCTGAACCATCACCAGAAAGCTCCATTCTCAGGATTAATTGTGACCAGTCCTATGCCAGGGTGTTTGTTGAAAATAATCAGTGGTAATTATGATCATCAGTGATGTCTAAGGCATCATTACCAGTTGGAGATAATAAAAGCTAAAGCAAAAAAAAAACTTAAGAGAAAAAATGGGGAATGAGAGGTCTATACAAGGATTCAAAAGGCTCCAACATATTCCTGGGAATCTAGATGGTCACACAGAGGTGAGAGTCATGGCGCACCAGGGAAGACCTGAGAAGGTCCTAATCTCTCACCTCTAGCTGATCTTAGCCCTGTGCTAACAGGAAGTGAAGGCTGAAGGAAAGTCATTCTGTCTTCCAGGGCACTGATAGCTTGATCCACCACATGAAGATTCACTTAGAAAAAGCTAGAGACTTATAGGCTCAGGCCTTTAAAGAAATCTGTCCAATTATTAACTGATTCATGGTTGTACATGACAGCTTAGTGAAGCCTCTGTTCAAATAGTACTTCTTTTACAAGTTTAATCCAAGAAAGCAAAAACAGCAGGAATGGAAACAAAAAGCAACAACAAAGATCGGGGGAGAGGAAGATCTGCCTTCCAGTTAACATGTCCAATATAACAAATTACAGAACTCACAAATAAGTAGTGTGAACCAAAGCCCCCCCCCAACCCCCCCAAAAAGAAGGTAGCTGATTAACTGTGAAGCAGAGGTTGGACATATTAGGTGTAGGCTTTAAACCAGCTGTTGTAAATATATTAGAAGAACAAAAGACCTGTCTAAAAACTAGAAGAGAACAATGTCTTGCCAAATATTGTTAAGAGATAAAAGTTATAGGAAAACCCAATTATGGAGTGGAAAAATAACTGAAAAAGATTACCTGCTGCTGAGCTCTTGTAACAGGGCAGAAGCATCAGCAAACTTGAAAAACACAGAATTTGAAATTATCCAGTTTAATTCACTCAGTGGGACTCTAAGGTCTCCAACTGCTACTGTCAAGATGTCTGTTTCTTCCTTGAATTCTATCAGTTTAATATATTTTGTCTTTAGATGGCTAAATGTTTATATTTTCACATTGAACTTTTAATTAACATGTTGTGTCCTTGTCTTTTATAACCTTTGATTTAAACCTATTTTGTCTTCTATTAGTATAGTCATTCTTGCTCTATTTTGGTTACTATTTGAAAGTGAAAGGATGGAAACTGATTTCATGCAATCTATTTAGGTCTTTGGATTTAAAGTGAATCTCTTATGGATACCATATAGTTGGGCTTAAAAAGATTTATTCTGCCAATCCATCTTTTCATTGGGAAGTTTAAGATTTGAAAGTGTGCATGAGTGTGTGAGCAGGGGGAGGGGCAGAGGGAGAGAATCCTCAGGCAGACTCCCTACTGAGTGTGGAAACCACCACAGGAGTCCATTCCAGGACCCATGAGATTATGACCTGAACCAAAATCAATAGTTGGATGCTCAACAGACTGAGCCTCCCAGGTACCCCTCATTAGAGGGTTTAACCCATTTACATTTAAAGTAATTATTAATAGAGATTTCTGTCATTTCCCTTTTATCTTTTGTGGTACCTGTTTCCTGCATTAGTGTCTTTTGTTTTAGTTGATTTTATAGTAAAGCATTTGAATTTTACTCATTTCCTTTTATGTAATATTCTATAATTTTCTTTTTGATTACCATTGGAATTGCATTTAGCATGCTGGTGCTATGACATTCTAATTTGAATTTATGCCAGTTTAACTTCAATAGTATATAAAAACTGTGCTTCTTTGGGCTATCCCTACTCCTTTTGATTTTACTGAAGATGTAATTTTATGACCTTAACAGTGTGTGCCCCCAAACAGATTAGTAATTTAAAAGATTAATGCATTTATACCTTTATGTAGAAAAAGTAGAGTCAACATGTTTATAATGCTGGCTTTCATAATTGCCCATTTAACTTTATAGAGAACTTTATTTCTTTATATGGGGTCTAGTTACTGTCTACTGCCCTTTCATTTAATCTTGCAGGACTATCTTGAACATTTCTTAGAGGACATTTCTTGGTTGTTAACTCCCCAGCTTTTGTTTTTCTGAGAATGTCTTAATTTATGCCTTATTTTTAGAGGATAGTTTGGTCAGATATAGAATTCTTAGTTGACATATCCAGAGGGCTAAGAGAAGGGGGTGAAAAACAAAACTAATCAGCCCACCACTTTTACTTCCAAAGTTTCCAATGAAAAATCTGCTGTTAATCTTATTAAGGCCTCCTTGAATGTGGTAAGTCATTTCTCTTGTCACTTAAGATTCTCTAGTTCTTTTAAAGATTTTATTTACTTTAGAGAGTGGAAAAAGGGACAGAGGGAGAGGAAGAGAATCCCAAGCAGACTTGATGTGGGGCTTGATCTCATGACCCTGAGATCATGATCTGAACTGAAACCAAGAGTTGGATGCTTATCAAGCTGAGCCACCCTGGTGTCCCAAGATCCTTTCTTATGAAAATTTATAATGTATGATGCATTCAAAGAGGCCCATGCTAAGACACATATGAACATCCAGGAAGCTTCATAAACTCTAAGCATATCAAATTTGGGAAGTCTTTAGGCATTTTTTTCAAATATTCTCTGTGCCCCTTTATTACTCTTGTCCTACTGGAATTCTAAGTGCACATGTTGGCCCACTTGGTGGTGTTCCAGAGATTCCCTTAGGCTCCAAGTCTGACAAAAAAGAATAAAAGTAAATTTTCATAGTCCTATCTTTAAGTTCAGATTCTTCTCCCTGCTCAAATATGTATTTGAATCTCTAGTGAGTTTGCTTCTGTTACTATACTTCCAGCTCCAGAAAATGTTGGTTTCTTTTTAGGTTTTATATCTCCTTATTGATATTTCTATTTTGTACACTTTTTTCCCAACAGGAAGAGGAGGAGCTTAACTAATAGAGTGAGGTACAACAATAGCTATTTACCTCTGTCTGCCCCTCTATGCAAATACGAGGGATCTGTTGCTTCTGGTCAGATACCAAGAGCATAGATCCTTGATATTTGGAGGACAGAGTACTTTTTGTCCCCAAAGGCTGTGTGTGAGTTGCCCAAATCTCAGTAAGTCCTTTGAGGATATGAACAAATGGGTTCTAAAGGCAAACACAGACAAATATTCAGAATAGTCAATGAAGAATGGACAAAAGTTGGAGATCTAACATTACCCACTTTCAAGACAACATAGTTACTGTGATCAGACAGTGTGGTATTTGTGAAAAAGTAGACAGATTGAGGGCAGTGAAGAGAGAGCCCAGAAATATACACAAATATAACTTATCCTTTCTCCTTCGTCTGTTTTGTTGTGAAAGGTCTTTTCAACAGATGGTGCTGAACAATTGGATGTCCACATGTTGAAAAAATATTTGTGTATATAAATCTAGACACAGACCCTACACCTTCCACAAATTCAATATGGGTCACAGACCTAACTGTAAAATACAGGACTATAAGATTTTTAGAGGATAACACAGAAGAAATATCAGGGTGATTTGGAGCTTGGTGATAAGTTTTTCATGGATTGTGCTTTTGATGTAATATCTAAAAAATTCAGTAAATTGGACTTTGTTAAAATGAAAACTATGTGGCTGTCTTTCATTTTCTTAACAGTTATCACAGTCTTGGAGGATGTTGAGTTTTAATAAGATTTTTATATTTTGGATACCAGTCCTTTACCAGATGTGTTTTTGCAAATAAAAAAGGCAACCAAATAAAAAAAATGGTTAAAAGAACTGAACAGGTATCTCAGCAAGGAAGATCTACAGATAAGTACGCATATGAAAGGATGTTCAGCATTATTGGTCATTGGGGAATTGTAAATTAAAACAACGAGATGCTACATACATATTAGGTTAAAAAGAAAACTGAAAAATAAGATTTCAGCAAGGATGCAGAGCAGAACCTTGAATTTATCATTGCTGGGGCAAGGAGCTCCAGGGGATGAAAATGGTGTGATCACTTTGAAAGACAGTTTGGTAGCTTCTTACAAATATTAACATGTCCTAATGCAGAATCCAGCAATTGTGCTCCTGGATATTTCTACCCGCATTGTTTTGATTTCACACAAAAGTCTGCACATGTGAAGGTTCCTCAAGAAATTAATAGAATTATCATACGATCCAGTAATTCCACCATTTACCCAAAGAAAATGAGAACATGAGTTCAAAAAGATAGGCACCCCTTTGTTCATTGCAGCGTTATTTACAATAGCCAAGATACAGAATCAGTCCGAGTCCATTGGTAGCTAATGGGTAAAGATGTGGTATATATACACACACAATGAAATGTTACTCATCCATAAAAAGAACGAAATCTTGCTGTTTACAACAAGGTTGGAACTAAAGGGTATCATGCTAAGTGAAATAAGTCAGGGAAAGAAATACTACATGCTTTTATTCATGTGTGGAATTTATGAAACAAAGACCAAAAAAAAAAAATACGATCAGGATCTTTAAATCCTGAGAATAAACTGGTGGTTGCTAGAGGAGGGGTGCGTGGGTGGGTGAAAAAAAGGGGATTAACAGTACACTTATTATGATGAGCGCTGAGAAACCTATAGAATGGATTTGTCAAGACCTGTAAAACTTTAAAACATACAGAATAAATCTTAATGTACACAAACTGGAAAGTCACTTAGTAGGTTAGGAAAGCCTAGGCAAGAAGGCAAACTGGCAAGAATCTCACTCTAGTGTGTGTGTATGAAATCCTTCTGGAGAGGACAAGGGGAAAGGTCATTATCCAAATAACATGGATGGAGGCTTTCCAGATCAAGGTAAAAGGAACAGCATAAGAACACACTGTAGTCAAGAAAGTGGTTTCCCATGGGGGTATATGTAACAATCCTAACAGTGCTATACCTGTAATAGAAGTGAGCAATTAAGTGGACAGTGAGTTGTGGGAGACAGACTTCTCAGATTCCTGGCCACCAGGTTATACAAGACCAAGGAGTGGTGAGGATAGGCAAGAATGGCAAGGGCCCTACATCTCATGGTATATTTGGTCATGACCAGGATGTCATGAATGTGATGAAATAAAGCATGGAGGAAAGCTGAAGGAGTTTGAGGAAAATAAACATGTAGTCCTGGGGTGGGGGGGGCAAGTTACCAAAGTATGTGGGAACCATCACGTAGGGGCAAAGTTTCAGTTGTCTAGGAGACCAATGGAAAGGGCAACGTGTTGTATACGCTGAATGAAGGCTAGGGAAAATTTAAGATGCCCCAGTTATTGAAAAGTAAGAGGCCTCCAGCTGATTTCTCTGGTCCTAGGATGCATCCTAGGACCTGAATCTCTACATTGCTGCAGATGTTTACAGCTGGAGTCATGAGCCAGTACTTCATAGTCCAGGGTGGTCATGGCCATCCATGGGACCAGTGCCAATTTGGCAGAGGATTACAATTTCTGGGGTGTTAAACTTATCTGAATCCCTCCCCTGTGCTGGAGCATAGAAGCCAGACATGGAGTCCCCATCTGTTACCATCGCCTCTGACCCCAGGATCTCGTTCACACCTAGAGCCATAAATCTATCTGGCTTTGTGTTTGGTAGAAGATAATAAAATACTAGGATATTGGCTTGAGGAAAGCACAGTGTGAAGACATATAAAAATATTGGAAACAAAGTAACTGAGAGAAGTGACTTATTAGCATGATTATCTTCCACGTAATGTTTGGGATAGACTTCTATTAAAACAGGTTTTTCTGTAATGTGAATTTAATTGGGTACCCTATGTTTTATCTGGCAATCCTCTTGAAAGGGGAAGGTTATAAAATAAGTAAATAGGGTGGAAGGTTTTATTTCAGAACAATAGTGTCCTTGGAGCAAAACAATCAAAAACTCCTATTACCCTCTCCGAGTCCAAAGGGCTATGCTAAATTGGACCCTTCTATTTATTTAGCACCAACTAAGTAGACTGGAGAGTTTACTAATGTGGACCAAACTTCAAACTGAAATGAATAGGAAGAAAACATATTATTGCCAGTAAGGTATAACATATGATTTGGCGACCAATTATATACAGTCAATCAGAAATCTCCACTTCCCCCTATTAGTCTCTTTCTAGCTTTTAAGTTGGGCTTGGAGTCATTGTCAGGCCAGATATCCAGCTTTCTTTTATTTTTTATACAAACTCCAAACAGTCAACATGGGATGGTCAGTACATTCTGTACAAGTGATATAACCACAAAGCTACAGAGCTGGGGATAGAGCTGTGTCCTGCTGAGTGTTAAGTTTGGAAATAGCAAGTGGTGGCCAGGATTCTGACGTCTGTAGATAATGGGCCTTAAACTCTGCAATAAAATCCTATAACCTGGGCTCACCGCATGAAACCAGGGCTGTAGAAGTGGATTTTTAAAACTATCGCTGTGGGGCCCTTTCAATGTTTATCCTGGGCCTCAATATAGATGACTGCCCCAGTCCTACTCAACCAGTTCCAGTCCTAATTCACTCAAGCCGTTTTCCCCATTCTTTCTCACATGCTAGTGTTACACATGACAGTGCATCTCCTCCCACCATCCAAGTTCAGAGGGGGAAGTCAGCCTCCTATAAGGCTTATTACAACTGACTAAGCCTTACCCCCAGAGTTTGATTCGATAGGTCTGGGATAGGGCCCATGAGTTTGCATTTCTAGAACATTCCCAGAAGATATTGATGCTGCTAGTCTGGCAACCACCCTTGGAGAATCACCAGTCTAGCTTTACCATTACTACCAATAATCCGCTTATCTCCAGCTATGGGATCCTTGTCTGGCTGGTAAGTGATCCACCTTCAAAGATCCCATTCTGAAACTCTGCTTCCCAGGAGGACTTCTGGTAACAACTGTCTTGTACTGAATATTCCAGAAACATGGAAGGAAGATGCCTGCAAGTGGCTTAGGAAGGGAAGTGCTTCCAGAAGGAATTAACAAGGGAGTGGGGATGAGCAGCATAAGGAAGGGGAAACTAAACAAGTATAACATTTCACATAAAACCCCATTGTGGGGGCACCTGTGGGGGACTCAGTGGGTTAAGCATCTGCCTTCAGCTCAGGTCATGATCTCAGGGTCCTGGGATTGAGCCCCTCATCAGGCTCTCTGCTCAGTGGGGAGGCTGCTTCCCCCTCTCTGTCTGCTGCTCTGCCTACTTGTGATCTCTCTCTCTCTCTGTTAAATAAATAAATAAAATCTTAAAAACAAACAAACAAAAACCATTATGGTAGATGGTACTCATGCTGCCCCCCTTCCCCCCCCCCCCCCCACTGTGCATGAAGGGCAGAGTCCAGGAGAGATCAAGCACAGTTCCCAGCTATCCTCTCCCAGTAGGGTCAGATACTTAGCTCTCCGAGCAATGATGTGTGGCCTCTCACATGGAACCACGGAAGCTCATGTGAGCTTTTTTATTGAGGGTTTTTATTGGAGGTAGGCATGGGATGGCCACACATGTGTGGGACCTTCGTACTCAGACTTTCCAGAGGTCAAGCTGTTATTTATGGCCCAAGTCCCCCACCACAAAACTCATTGTTAGCATAGACTATCTGGTGTGACTCATGGCCCCTAAGAAACAAAAACACACTCATCAGGCAGGACATGCAAGGTGTTAGAGATTGTCTCTCAGAAGCCAGGCTGGGACAAACCCCATATTTAGAATATGTAGGGTGTAGACAACTCAGAAGTACTGGGTTAATCCTTTAGTACATACGTACAATTCTTCCTTCAAAGTTGAAGCACCAGTTTTTAGGCAATACTTTGATTCCTGGATTCATGGTATCAATCATAGTCCATCCGTTTTACATAAAACCCACTTGTTTGGTGCTCCATTACAGGAAGGTCTCAGGTTCAAAGTAGACTGCATCAGTAAGTGGTCACTCAAAAGGCTTCAAATAGGCAGGTCTCCCATTGGCTATCATTCTCAATGACCTACTTGTGGTTTTGTCTTTCTTCCTGATTCTACAAGTCTGGGACTTTTAGATGTAGGGGCACTGGCTCCCAAAAGGGGCATGTTTGTGTTAAGGGACACAGCAAAACCCTATTTAAAAATGAGCAGTGATTACTGTCTGAGCACTCAAGGCTCCTTGAATTAAGAGGCCAGCAGACAAGAGACACCATCTTGGCAGGGGTAATTGGTTTTAATCTGGAGGGAGCAGGGCTGCTCTTAAACAACGGGACAGGAAAGACTATGTTTGGTGCCTAGGCAACCTACTTGTACATTTCATGGCAATCCCTTCGTCTGTTCTGATTACAAAAGGGGTAAGTGCAAAGCATCCATGACCTCAGAAAAATTGGGATTTCAGCTCAGGTCTATGAGAGATGAGGACCTCATTCATGCCACCAAGAAAGCCACCAAGACCAGCAGAGGTATAGAAGGGTAAGAGAAATCTGGAATGTAGAGAAGGGTGGTGCTACTTATCAGTTGAAGCCCCCAAAGTAGCTCTTTCACAGGATTTAATTTGTCTCTAACTTTCTATTCTTTCTTCTATATTTTCTTCTGGAAAAGTCCTATTGGAACTCTACAGGAACTTCCCTGAGAACTTACTCCAAGAAGTGGCTCTGGGTGGTACAAAGGCAATGATGGATATGGTCATATTTTGTCCACATTCCTCCCTAGAAACAAAGAACTTCTCCCCCACAGCTACTTGAAGTGCTACAGGAAGAAAATGGTACCACTTATGGAACTGTCTCAGCTAAAGAGATCTTTGCTTAGGGTTGAGCACCATTCCCAGTGATATATTCCAGTGGAGAGTACCACTGACCCTACAGGGAATCTGAATCTGGGATGATGATTCAGAGTTACTCAAGATGGGGTGAGAGGGACAGACCTGTATGCTTTTAAGTGATAAGTCAGCTTCTCCTCTGCCCAGCCCTGCTGGATCAATCCTTCTCCAGATGTTGCTTCCAATAGCATTCCATGGTACAGTCCTGTGTGTTCATCTTTGTCTCAAAAACTGACTTCCTGAAATGCTCAGTCTACAACACCATTTGCCCTTGAAGACTATGGACAGGCTCATTCAAACTCATAAGCTCAGGCTGTAATCATTTTCACCCGGGTGGAAAATTTGTGCAGTCCTAGACATAGTATAAGTGCAGGTCTCCTCTTCAGGGATGATCCATGACAGAGAAGCCACAGTGATGGCTAAAGAGGCTTCATCCTGGAGGACCTGGCCTAAGAGGGAAAAGGGACCTTGTCTTCAGAGATTCAGGTGTGGAGGAGGAGAGGAGTACTTCTAAGGAATAGGTGGCTCTTCCTGTCAAAGCAACTCCAGCCCCCTA
The DNA here is from genome assembly GCF_922984935.1 of Meles meles. Classification (NCBI taxonomy): domain Eukaryota; kingdom Metazoa; phylum Chordata; class Mammalia; order Carnivora; family Mustelidae; genus Meles; species Meles meles. The sequence goes on from NC_060066.1 coordinate 3,872,743, forward strand.
CAACTCAAAGAGGGAATAACTGCTTTACTGAAATTGTATCCTTCATTCCTGAACCCCGAGATTAATCAGATCTGAAAATATTGACAGCATCTGACATATTTTTCAATGTCCAGGGATTTCAGAGGCAACCTCAGCAGGGTAATAACTGCATCTATCTGATATGGTTACTGAACCAAAACTTTACTATCAGCACATTAAGGTTGAGGGTTGAAGCCCATTCCACCAAGGTAACCTAATATGCATGCATGGTCTTACCAAACACCTCTTCCAATATCCTCAGCTATTCTAGAATTAAGATTATGTGCTTCTCACATCTTGGTTTTACTGACATGAGATCCTTTGGGAGTACCATAGTTTAATCAGATGGATCCTAAATAATTCCAGTTGATGGTCTCCCAGAAAAATTGATATAAAATTTATATAACACAAAACTCACTAATTTAGCCATTTAAAAGTATACAATTCAGTGGCATTTAGTATATCCACAATGTTGTGCAGCTGTCACTGCTACCACAATGTTTAGATCACCCCAGTAGGGAACCCAAACCAATTATTTCTTCACATGGATTTGAGTTATAACCTAGTGTCCTTTAAGTCTGAAGGACTTGGTTTATCATTTCTCATGTGGTAGATCTAATAATGAGAGACTTCCTCAGTTTTTGTTTATCTGGAAATATCTTAATTTCTCTTTGGTTTTGGAGGATAGTTTCACCAGATACAAAATTCTTTGATGGTTTTTTTTCTTCCCCTTTTGGTACTTTAAGTCTATCATCCCACAGCCTTCTGGCTTCCATGATCTGCTGAGAAATCAGTTGTTAATCTAACTGGAAGATACCCTTGTACATGACGAGTTGATTCCATTTTTGTCCTTTGCCTTTTGACAGTTTGATAATGCATCTTGATATAGAACCCCTTAGAGTTCATTGAAATTTTTGGGTAAGAGATTCATTTCTTTTCACCCCATTTGGGGATATTTTGGCCCTATTTCTCGAAATGTGTGCTCCTTTCTCACTCTCCTATATGCATCTTGGTATGCTTGAACAAAGACAGTGAGCAGGCCTGCAGGTTGACCAGATGTTTCTTTTGGTTTATACATATCTGAGACTGAATTGAGGCTTTCAAGAGATTTCCATGAAGGGCTTTCTTGATTCAAGAGAAAACAAGGCCAATTCTTCTACTCCCCTCTCTCCATCTTAGGAAAATTTTAACACTTGAGTTTTTTTCCCCTGTAAGATACCATTTTAATGCAAAAGAAGATGGAAAATCCACTTCTTGCTCTACCATCTACTATTATCAGCTCCCACTCTGCATCATGGGCAATATTTGAAGAAGCCTTCATCTTTATACCTGCTACTTCATCCCTTAGTGGAAGACATCGTCAGTCTTCCACCATACCCCTTGAATCACCATGCCACTAGTTCTATGCACCCTGGGATGACCTCCTGGAGGCTGTGTATTCTTTGGAGGCAGCCCATGGGTTGAAGAACCCACTTTGTAACACGGTAAGCTTAGAATTAACATCTCACCAGAGATACTGTTTAATAAATGATTAGTAAATGTCATGAGTATATATAACTCATATTTCTCAGTCCAGGATAATTCTGAAGTATTTGTTTTATAGCAATTCCTAGAGCTTTTCTGAAGGGTTAATCTCTAGTCTATCCCTGGAGCAGCAGCTGGTTTATTAGGATCCCCCCGCCCCTCTTACTAGTGAGTCCTTCCTTTCCCTGTATCACCTTCCTAACTCCTCCATCAGTACTTCTTCTCACTCAAAGTAAACCCTTGTCTCAGGGTCTTATATAAATCTTAGGGCCTGATTTTGGGGGAATCCAGCCAAGAAAATGGTATAAGCCTAATTCTGCTGAAACTCAGCAAAAGATTTGATCCTGGCTGTTGATGTACTTTAAGATCAGATGTTGGTTCCTTCTTCAAACGTCACATGTGGAGGGAGAACTAGAGCAGGAGAATCCAAAGGAAAATTGCTTCTGCTGTAGAGCATTGTCAGAGCGCAGGTTTGATTGTCAGTGAAGTAGAATGGTATTGGTCACTAGCTGTGGAAGAAGCCAACTTGAAACAGTGAGGGACAGGACAACCTCAGCTAAGATTTACTGAGTGTCCAACTTGTATAGAGCCAAAGGGAACCGGAAGTTTTTGAGGGCAAAGATGTTACAGCTAACCAAAGCCCATCAATCCCAACTCTGTTATGTTGCCCTCATAGGTTCTTCTCACACACACCTCTCAAGTCCCTTCACATCAGAAGCCTCTTAACAGCAGAAGCCTTGTCCATCTTGTTCACTGATGCATCCCTTATATCTAGTGCCTGGTAGATTGGGTCAACTGACTAAAGGGCTAATGAATCTAGAAGTCAATTGTGTAGATAACCACAAGATAGGAGAACTTTCTGTGTGCAGGGGAATGCTGGAATCAGCATGAAGGTAAAGAGGGATATGGTATCTTTTCACAAGCCCATGGCAAACCCCCTGCCTTCAGAGGCTCCCCTTGTTCCCTGAAAGGAGAAGAGCACCAATATAAAACAGGTCCATAGACAGTGTTGGCTTCAGTAACAGCCACAGTGCTTAGCTGATGGTTAGGGAAGGTAACACGCAGGATGCTCTCAGCTGAAGCCTTCAACATCACCTTTGCCTCTGTCTTAGCACATACATGCCTGTTCCCACTCACCTTCGTGAGATCCTAGTATAAGCTATTCCCCACAGGAAACAAACTCGAGAACACTGCATCATACTCATGTTTGAAGTCAAATGGCTCATTCTTGGATTAGATGCTTAGGTGACTGGGAAGTCTGTTGTGATGGTCTTAGAGTCATGTGCTCATTCTTAAAGCTCATATGGCAATCAGATCAAGGATCCTATGCAAAAGTCTTATGAGTGTTCCTGGCACTGACCCCAGTATTCCACTTTTATTTGTTCCTCCCAATGCTGTACTTTAAGTGAACATATTCAGTGTTCCCTATCATAGTGGCAGAACCCACCCATAGGGCCAAGCTTGGTTGCTTCCCAAAATGGAATTGGTCTGCGTTCATTCATTGTCCTGGAAACAATCTTAGGAGTCCATTAGTACCATCGACCCTATAAAACAGCACAGCATACTGAACTTAGACCTCAGAAGCCTAGATGTTACTAAAAATTTTAATTCCCAGAGATGTACATGCTCTCAAGTGTCCTAAAACCTAGGTTTTTAAAGCCAAAGGTGTTTTTAATTTGAGATGATGCTATGTTATGGACTTTTTGATAAGACTAAAATACCACCTATTCAACATTTCAGAATAAGAATGCCAAAACCATTAAATATGGTACTGTCCTATTCAAGAGTCACAATAGCCCTATTTTCCATTTTGCAGAGTAGCAGGGAGATTGTAGCATGCTGGCAGAGAGTTGTATACTGTTGTTTGAGAACCACCATTTTGGCAAACATCTCCTGATGTCACCCTTGTGGACACTGACAATTCTAAAACACTAGCTGCAAAGGTGATAAAACTAGAACAGGATCCAGGCTGTGACCATCATAAAAGGAGTTTTAGAAATGTCCTCCAATTAAGCTACAGACAAGGTTTTAGACCATAGTGTTTTCTGCTCCACGAGAGGGCTTTAGTGTATAGTACAGAACTGTATGATCTGTTACGTAAGAGGAACACTACATTAACTTATCTCTAAGATTTGCACTTACGGGCCATTTTCTACTGCTTTTTAGTTCAAGTTTTCAACTAAGAACACAGAACCTCATTTAGAATACTTAAAGACAGTGGGCATGTGTGATGGTTAGTTTTATGTGTCCCCTTAACTGGATCACTGGGTGCCTAGATATTTGGTCAAGCATTATTCTGGGTGTGCCTGTGGGAACATTTTTGGATGAGATTAACACAAATGAGTAGACTGAGTAAATCAGAGTGGATGAGGGCCACCCACACTGCAGAAGGCAGCTGAAGGGCTGAGCAGCACAGACTGACCTTCTCCCAGGACAGAATTCTTACTGCCTGCCTGGCTTCACACAGGGACATCCGTTTTCCTGCTTTGGGAAGCGGAACACTGGCTCTCCTTGGATATCAAGACTGATGGCCCTTGGATAGGAACCACACAGTTGGCTGTCCTGGGTCTAGAGCCTGCTGAGTCACCCTGCAGATCTTGGGACTTGCACATCTCCACAACTGCATGACCCAACTTCTTTTCTGATCTATCCTTCCCTCTCCTCAACCCCCCAGACAGCCTGGACTAACACAGCATGTCTGGTCAGTGGCATTTCCCTTCAGTCCAGTTAGCATTCCAGCAGGATACCTATCACATCACCAGCTCTCAGTTACTTAGTATCCTCAACATCTACTCTATCGTCCATGGATGAGCCCTGATAAAACTCCAGGAGATCATCCTTGTGTACAGGGGCAGAAAACCTAGTATCACATAATTTGGGAGATTAGCACAAGGGTACAAGTTCTGTGGTAATTCTAGGGCTATAGCTCAACTCCCCTTATCCCCAGCATCAGGTAATAAAGGCCTTTAGCCTAATTGGAAGGACACAGACTCTGTTCCTTCTCCACCTGTAACTAGTGTTATTTTGATCAAGTCAAATACCACACCCACTTCCCCTTCCTAAAGTGAGAGGATGGTTTCTGTATACTTCAGAGTAGAGAGGGACACACTCTACATTATCCTCACCGGCCCGCCCTGCACCCCTGCCCCCAGCAAATTGTCTAGAACCATAGTACTCCTCACCATGAATCACATGGAAACATTCTGTGTAAAGAAAAGAGATGGACTAACCAGAAATTCAGTTTGTCAAGTTGAATCTTAATGGACCAATAACATTTACTTAGGTTACATGAGCAAATACTCGAAGTCTATAGTGAAGAATTTGTCTTATAATAGTACTGAAGTCTGATACCTGGTTAGTACTTGAACACATGTATTAAGGTTAGTTGCAGGTTTCTGGGGATCAGCAGAGAGTACGAATGGGCTCCTAGGTTTGGTGAGGCTCCATCCACCTCTTACATCCCAGGCATACTTCATGCAATTGTGTTACTCTAGAGGGATTTAGACACAAAAGCTTCATGTTTATTCAGTCACTGCTAAGAATCAGTGTCAAGAATTTCAGACCTTGTTTCACTGGAAGCATCCTGCCTTTCTCAATCCCAGGGAGCAACTATCACAATATAGGTTTATTTAAATCAAGCAAGTGATACACTGAAGCTTTACATAGAGCTCTACTGGTTGATAAGGGAGGGTCTATACCCATTACCATTTAATTCTCAGAGACCGCAAGGACTATTGAATTACTAACATCCTAGGACGGAGCTTGGCTCTCCATCGGCACTGTGAGGAAAACTATTTTCCCTCACTTTGAATCACTAATTGAATAGAATCACTAATTAAAGACCGCTCTGTATCTCTCCATTTAGGGATCGACATGACTGCTTATAATCAATGGAGAAAGACACAGGGCTTGGCTGTCTAATGACTGCCAGGTTAAAGTGGAAATTAATGAGGAGTTCAACAAAGAACATGAAGAGTTTCACTGCTTGGCTCTCCTACATGTGCACAAGCCTCCACTCCTCCAGGATTTAGCAGCTCTCCACTGCATCCCCACCAAGCTCCTCACCAGGTCCTAGTTTCCATGGTGACGATGTCAAATCACCTCCATCCCTCTGCTGCTGTTCTTCCTTGTCCTATCCTTTTGAATTTGTAACCCAACCTTCCCCCTGGCTTCCTGAGCTGGAGATAACTTCATTCAAGATCCTTTTCTGAAGGACATGAGAAGCTTTCAACAGAAAAGAAGACTCCTAGAAGGGGCATGGTTCTAGCAAGACCCTCTTCCAGTCTCCTCTGGATCCCCTTAGGGACCAGCATTCTTGTAGCCCGTCATCCCCTTGATGGGTAGAAGAGCTGATTAGGGAGGGAAGGCAGACACAGAGGTTCGAAGACAGGTTTCCTGAGGAAAAACAAACATTGCTTTTGTGCTCTGCCCATATTGTCACTCAATGTTAGATATAGGACAAATATAAGGCAATTAAGTGGAACTATCTATGACTATGGAGAATCAAGTGTGGGAAGGAGGGAAGCCTAGAAGGGAACATGAAGTCAGGAGGCTACCGCAGAGAGCAGGGAGGAAAAATGGAGACCAGTTCAAACCAAACTCACTTGCTGCTTAAACCCAAAGTCAGGAGAGGATTAGAATCTAGCCTTGGATTAGGTTTGCCTTCATGGCAAAGTAGAAAGAAGAATCAGGCAGGGTGGTTCTGACATGGCCATCTGAGTACAGAGTGCTAGCGAAAAGGGAGAAAAATAGGCCGGTATGGTGAGCATGAGCACAAGATCCATTTTTGTGAGTGGAGCTGGGAGACACAGTCAGACAAGTAGTTGGATACAGGGGTCTGAAGCTCTGCTTACATTCAGGCTGGAATTCTGAAAGGTAAAGACGTCTGCAGGGATGATCACACTGGGGTTTCCATTTCTGCCACCCAGGGAGAAAATTCTCAGGCTGCACAGCCTAGAAGCCCATGGAACAGAACTACTAAAGAGAAAATGGTAGAAAAAGGGAGACAGCAAGGAGATGAAGCAGCACGGGGTGGGGGTGGGGAACACTCGGTGGGGGGGGAGTGAGCAGAGCCTTGGGCGAGGAAGAAGCACGAGGATCCTCGAAGTAGAGGAGAACAACAAGCAGACGTGGCATCTGAGCCCTTGGTGGAGAAGCCCATGATGACATGTAGCAACGTGGGCATTCTACAACCCTCAGAAGGTTCTCCTTGAAATCCTGTGGTGCTCCAGCCTCCTGATTTGAGAAGAGTTGAAAGACTCAGGAGTTGAGAATGAAGAAGCTCCAACCCAGGGTTTGTCAAGAAAACAGACAAGGAAAAGATCAAAAATAAAGTGAAAGACCAAGAGATAATCTGTTCTAGAAATATTCAGAAATGCTGGCAAGATAGCCTCCAGGAGGGCTTCTCTGGAATGGTGTGCTCTACACAGAATTCAGCATGCCTTCTGGTTATTAACAAGCAAGCCCACCTCGGTTCTGTCCTCCTACAGGTGACAGCTATCAAGAGACCTGCCTGGGGCCACATGAGATTTCAGCCATGTACCTGACCAACATCAGCCAAGGAACTCAGTGTGGGCTTGATCTGCAGTTAGGTCTTGAACTAGGTTCCTCAGTAAGCAATCAAGAAACCAGTTGTTTCTGTAACACTCTCAGCAGAGTCCTAAGAACACGTATGGAGCTCTTCTAGGCCTTCTAGCTTTCTGAAGCACCACTAACTAGATAGAAACCATAGCTGGACCCAAAGGCCAACTGCGCTGCGGAGCGGGAGGTGGTCCAGCTATCACTGTGGCTCTCACCAGTTATATTGGACCACCTCATCCTCCACAGCCCAACCTTAGAAGAGTATTGTGCCTTTTTTGTCTTCATGACTGGGAAAAAATCTGGCATTTCAGATATAAAGATGCCCCAGCTTAACTTCTTACAGAGGACCTCAAATATACTGTTCTGCCTCTCTAGGGGTCAGTGAAGTCTGAGAAAGATTTTCCCCGTGCTCCCTGGGAAGTGTCACTCCTCTCCCAGGACCTGCTTTCTTCCTCCTAGGGGGGAAGTAACTTGAACTGAGAGGGTTTTGAGGTAGGAGATTCTTCCCTGCCCCTCAAGCTTTGTTGGGGACCAGGAATGTGACAAGGGGCAACAACGCAGTAGGAAGCAGAATCTATCCTCTGTGGCTGGGGATTCCATGCTTCTAGACTGGCCCACATTCTTCTGGTTGCTCATGGAACAGTGAATACTGGGAACATTTTAATAGATTCAGGTTCTGTTTTTATTAATAGCATTATTGTATATTTGAAATAGGAGTTATTATAGCCTATAACACAGTGGTAAAGGGAATTATAACTTCAAACGCGTTTCAAGAAAACATTAATTTTGAATAAATGAGATATCACTAATCTTTTGTGTTTTAAAGGATACATTCCTCTCCTACACCTACATCAGCACAAAGGGACCCGTCAGAAACAGAAAGCAGGTGGGAAGGATTGAAGAAAGACCATTAGTCACAAAGAGACTGACAGTCATTTTCTTCAACTTCTATGAAGAATATGGTTAGTCACCAAATTAGGGTCATCTAGGAATAGATGACCAGTCTCACAAAGGGTCAGAAGTATCCTGGGGTGCCTCCATAGTGGTCATGTGAGGCAAGGAAAGGAGAGGGGCCTCACAGCCCAGCTGGATCAGCCTGCACCTCAGGAGCTCAGAATACCCTAAGTATCCAATTCCAAGGTGGGGCGGGGGGGGACTCTTCCCGCCAAACGGGCTTCCCTTCTACTTCACCCTAACATCAGTGGTCAGATTCAAGGATTTCAAGCAAGCAGTCTTAGAGCTCTAGTGTTAGTGAGAACTGCAGAGGAACGTCAATTAAGGACACTGCTCTTGTGCAGAGGACAGCTCTCAAAAGAGCCCCATCAGGTTTTATCCATGGCAGTGTTTTCCATTGCTTCTTAAGGCCTGACTCTTTCTCAGAGCGTCTCTGCTCCCAGATCGTTTACTGCATTTGGAGACAGGATCCCGTGTACCATTTGATTTGGATGAAGATATTGTCTAGAAGTTCAAGCAATAAAGACGATGGCCAAGGTGCACTGGTAGAGAAATCATCGGTTTGGGAAGCCAGTAGAACCATTCCCAGGGACAGAGTTGTCATCCTGGAACCAGTCCTCCTGGGCTTTATTCTTAGTGCACGTGAACTCACTCCTATCCACGGCAGCCTCAGTCACCCAGTGTGGCCTGGCAGCCTTTTTGTCATGGTCTCTTTACCATCAACAGGTCAATATTTCTGTATCCTAAGAAAGAACCTCTGGTCCAGTCTTAATTGGAACTAGAGGAGCTGCTCCTAGCCTCGTAGAACCATCTTGTGGCTGACTGCAAGAGCAGGATTTCAGAGCTGATGACACCATCAGGCCTCTTTCTTGCTGTTCCCAAATCAGACGCTCATCAACAATCAGAACCTCTGAGTCAGAATCTATTGGGGACACCATGTAAAAATACAGAACCTTCCTGGGGACACTTAGTGCTTTTTGTGATCTAAGACCGGTTCTTCTGGCCCGTGGTATAACAAAGGCCTTTCATTGGAAGTTCCAAAAACGTGTGCTTTCCATCCCTGGACATCAATTGGCAATGGGAAGATGGGTCAGTGTTTTGAGTAACAAATCAAGGTTCTGTCATGGTGATATTTTGTCCTTGAAGGATACCCAAAGTTGGCCAAGGTCACAGACTCAGTTGGATATATTTGGGGGAAAGGTTCACAGCTGAGAAAGGAGCTAGCTCTGTGAGCCTTTTGTGCTTTAGTTATGGGACATGGGGAAAAAAGCGCTTCTTGCTTAAAAGCCACCATCAACCACAGAAATGAAGCATTTGGAGGGGCAGAGGTGGGGTATATGTGGCAAAACCTCAGTTTTATGCTAACATCAGGGGTAGAACAAGGAATTCTGGTGGCAGCATGGTGATATGGGTCAAGGACCCCCTGCTAAGACCGGGAGAGACTGTGGGAGGCAGCGATAGAGAAGAGAGCTCTACCTCTCTCTAGCAGCTTTCAGATTCTCCAGTCCAGCAGTTCAACCATGGCCTTTCTGGGATCCATTTACAACTCAGGCCTCAGACACTGGATGCAAGTCATATGAAGAGAACCATTCTCTGCAAGCCCAGGGTTCCTTCTCCAGATGAAGAGCTGCTCTCTTATGCATGATACTGAAATATTGTGAGCTACCTTGGGGGCTTGGCTCTAAGGCTTCTTCTGTGGTGGACAATGCTGGTCAGACAATCCTGGGATCCAGTGGCTATATCTTAGTACTATGCCCTTCAGAGGGTGCTGGCCTGATAGAGCTTTGGGACAGCTCCTGAGAGCACAGCTAAATCACCAACTCGGAGGCAGTCCTCTGCAAGGACAGGCACCATACTCGGGGATGCACAGGAATAGGTCTCTAGGGTGCTATGTCACAAAAGGAAGGGACATAGGAGTTTGGAAACCGAGAGTTAGAGACAGAAGAGCCCCTCCACTCCTCGCCATAACTCGCAATGATTCACTGGGGAGCTTTGTGCTTCCTATCCCTGCAACTCTTGCCTCTGCAGGGTTAGACTAGTTTCTATTTAAGGACCGTACACTCCTGCCAAAGAGTCCTGTTGACCTTCTAGTCACAACTGTTACTGGGTATTTTGGGTTCCTTGTTGCTGCTGGTCCAGAACCAGCAAGAAGGGCCACCATCCTGGTAGGGGCATTGCCCTGATGATCAAAATGTAATAGGGTTTCTATGACACCAGGAAACAGAGTAGAGGATCTAGGTCATTGAGTAGTCCTCTTGGACACGTTATCCATTCACTCAATCAAGTGTGACTAGTCCAGAAACACCAGCCAGAGAAGGGAGGAGTATCTGTGGCTCAGAACCCTTAGGAATGAGAGTTTGAGTCAAGTCAGTCACTGAGACCAGGAGAGGTGTGGGCAGAGAAGAGAATTTAGGATGGATAGTGGAGGAATAAAAGCCTGAGTGCCAGTTATGCCTTGAGACTGCCTGCAGCAATGGGCACTAGTTCAGTTTTCTAACCTCTCCCTTCTCAGTTTGCCCACCAGGGGCTGGAAAGCTGTTCCTCCACCCAGGTCAGGTAGGCTTGTGTGGCACAGGTGAGGGCGGGGCTAGGACAGCCATGAAGTATATGCCTTGGGTCTTTAAGAAAGAAGGTGTTCAATGACATGGAGGACATTGGGAGATGGAGGGGAGAAGGAAGTTGAGGGAAATTGGAAGGGGAGGCGAACTGTAAGAGACTATGGACTCTGAAAAACAACCTGAGGGTTTTGAAGGGGCGGGAGTGGGAGGTTGGGGGAACCAGGTGGTGGGTAATAGGGAGGGCACGTATTGCATGGAGCACTGGGTGTTGTGCAAAAACAATGAATACTGTTACGCTGAAAAAATAAATTAATTAATTAAAAAAGAAAGAAGGTGTTCACCTCCAAGGGGAATCCTTGTTTGACAGACTCCAGGGGTCAGGGATTTTAGAAGTCATCCCAGCATTTGATTGGACCACGTATTCTTCCTAGACAGCCCCTTCAAGTGACTCTGCAGCTCTACCGCACACTAGACCTCTATTGGCAGTGCCCTAGAGTTCCCCCATTTGGTTGAAGTTACCAAATTTGTATGTGGCTGAGCCCTGCAAGGGGGAGGAAGTGGAGGAGGAAATGATGTGAAGTGATGGGAAATCATGCACTCCGCCTCTGGCTACCTTGTCACTGTTTCTTAGCAGGTTTGTTCACTGGGCCCAGAAGGGTCAGAAAGAGATTATACTTTGAATTGCCCATGGAACAGAGATAAAGGAGAGTTTGGCAGACTGCTGTCTCATCTTTCTTGTAGGTCAGACTTTATCCCCTGTGGAGCTGGGTCCCATACTTCAGGCACCCCCAATATCTTCCTAGGAACACAAATACTATATCCCATGTCATGAGGTTTCAACAAGTTGTGAAAGTAGGTCAACTTTCAACAGTCTAGCTTGTCAAAGTAATAAGGAGAGGGTCAAAAAAATCCTGGAGTACATGCAAGATTATTACCAACACACACTGCATCCCTAGAATAAGCCCTTCTGTTAGAGTTAAGTAGAATGTGTTCCCACTGGGAATAATCACCCATGAAGCAGCTTTCTCTTCAGAAGAGAGTTAGCCCTGCTTGCCACAGGGACTAGCTGATGTGCTTACAGTGGTAGGCATGGATATAGCTCTGGAAGTGTTGATACCCCCTAGCATGGGATTCTGGACAGCTTATGGGGTGGTCATAAGACGTGCCATGTGGAGACTTAACTCTGAGCTGTCCCAGTCAGAGGTAATGAGTAGTAGAAGGGAGGCAGGGCCCTGATACAAAGGGGAACATGGGTTTTTAAGATGTAGTACACAGCAAAACTGAGAAACAGGTACACAGATTTTCCATATAATTCTTGCCCAAGGGTGCAAAGACACCTCCATTATGAACATCCTCTAATATGGTTGTATACTTTTAATACCCAGTGATGTTGTAAGTTCATTAAGAGTTCATAGTTTACTTCAGGGGGTCCACTTTTGGTGGAGCACAGAGCATTTCTAAGGTAGTGAAAACATCCTATCGTGCTATAGTGAGTACAATCATTGGCCTTCTGTCAGACACCTAGGATACAATGTCAAGTTTCCCATTTTAATTTCCTCTGAGCAGTCTATGTACTATGGTACTATGTCAATGTCATAGTCCCAACTTCCACTGGTCCTTTTCTGTATGGAGGGCTTGGACCCCGGGAATCCTTTGTACTGACCTTGGGGCTCTTTTGTCTATGCCCAGGGAACCTGGGCTATGGATTATTCCAGGACAAGGTGATCTAGCAATGCGAGGGTCAGGAAACCCCACCCTCCACTGGTGGCAGGAGAGTCATTGAATACCTACTGCCACAAAGGGTCTTCTAACAATCACGGGGACCTTCTCCTCCCACTGTAAGGCTACCCAAATTCTGAGCATGTGCTCTTCCCTATGGGCTCTTCATGTTTAGTAATGGTAAAATTCAGGGGAGACAATGTCGTTTAGGAGACTTGTTTCCTTGGATTAATGTTCTCATGAGAATGGACAATTCAAGTCTACTCATTGGTAGCTTCCATATTTGATTCCCATTATAGCTCAGTCTCCGATCAGATGCTCAGATGCCACAGGAAAGCAGCTCTTTAAATTCTAGGATGTCTGAGAAAAGCAACTCTAAATCTGGGAAGTTGACCTATTTGACATTTCCTCCAGTACCCTGCCCTTCAGAATTCCATCAATCCACTTCATTGGTAGGGCTAGTGAGTCATCTTTCAATGGAAGCACCTCTTCCAATCCTCTCCAAGAAACACTGACATACATTCTGCTAAGTGCTGTGTTAAGACTCTGGATTGGCAGCCTTTCTGTGCATCAGGTAAGGGATAGACATTTTGCTGAGGGGGAGCCAGGAGCTTCCAGATTCCCTAGACTGGCTCGAAACCCTTCCAAGGCAGAAATGAGCATCATTTCTGGAGAACGTGTGGACTGTTAGGCGGGAGTTCTAGAAATGAGTCATATTGGCCATTGATCCGCCTGAAGCAGATCAAGCAGAAGGCAGAGTAATACCTCTTTGGTCTGAACTTTGGGGAGCAGCTCTTTCTGGGCCTTGGGGGGCCCCTTCTCCTTCCTGAGCTCAGGAAAGGGCACGATGATACACAGTCAGTGTCGGCTGCATTTGGCCCCAGGATTTTTATCTCCACCCATCTCCAGTCAAAGAGGTCCCTGACTCTCAGCCACCACCTTTGCTGCCCTCACAGGCTTAGAGGGGAAAACTGAACGTCATTCCTGAGGATCTGAGCCTCCAGTAGACAAACTGTCCACAGGGGGCGCTACACTTGTCCATTCATAGTCACAACTGGGAAACGGAATATCAGTGTCCAAGTGGGTCACTTGAGTACACACACTTTGCCCACTGCTCTCCTGTATACTGGCAGCTCCATGCCTTTATCTGACCAGCCAGGATCAGCCACTCCTGCTGCAATCATGACTTATCTTGCCAGTGGGTCCGGACACAAGGAATCCAAATTGCTTGGGCTGTAGTCACATCCTATGTTTCAATGGGACCCTTGCTCTGTTCCCAGTCAAGGGTGAACACTCCCTCCCACCCTTTCTCCCAGACCCTTTTCTTGGGACTAGAACTCCAATTCTGCAGAGCTGAGTTTGAGATAAACACAAAGTGCTCCATGGGTCACTGGGAATGACGGTAAGAGGGTCACACCTACTCGGTTCCTAGATTCATGTTCTTTCTGTTGGGGTAGAACACCAAAGAAGAGTTCTGTGTAGTGTGTGTTCCAAATCCTGAAGGATGGCACCCACCCTCGCAGATCATCGCTAAGGTGGTACTTCAACTGCACAAACAGTAACCAATACTTTGCTTCATTAGGACCTTTGTGGGGCTACACACAGATGGCATAACTTTAGAACCTGGGGACCTGCAATGTGATTTACTCTGGAGTTTGTTGTGAACTACACGCACCCTTTCCCTACCACTGTCACCTCCCCATCACTCTGGGGTTTGCCTGATTATGTGGCCCAAGTGTCATGTTAAGGCCATTTGGTCCATAACCTCGATCTGTTGTAGAGCCCTTTCCTGTTCTCAACTGCATTCAGAGCTGGCAGCCTCTTTCATGTCATCCAGTAAATGGGTTAGAATAGTACACCTAGATCTGGAGCAATATATTTAATACTTAGCAGTACACTTGGCTGACCTGTTCATAATCATTTCTACTATTATTTGAAAGTCATGGTTCCTTGACTATGAAAGTCCATTGTTGTTCTCTGACCACTATCACTTGGGTAAGTATAGAGGTGTGAAATAATTCCCTTGTTAATCATTGAGTTAGGATCCATGAACACCTCTACTGCCTTCAGCCCTGTCCTGCAGGAGGCCATTGTTGTGCTTGGGGTTGCTGGGTCCATCTCACCAGTGGGTTCCTGATGGCATTTATATGCGTGTGATCTTCCATTCAACTTCTTGACTCCTATAATACATGCTCCCCAGCATGTCCACTCCATTGGGCCCCACTGTTCCTTTCCCTGCTGCCAAGGTAACTTCAGCATTTCACTCAGAAGTTTAAGGAAGTCCATGTTGAACAAGTTTCCACCCAGTGAGTTTCCACTGTCCCATGAAGTCCTGGAGTATATTCCAAGAAACTGACTCCAAGTTGAAAAACTCCCTCATTCCATGTTAATTCAAGCCCCTTTGATCAAGCATCTTTACCATCTGGTCCTAAACGTATTGCTCTCACCCCTATAGGCACATGTTAGCTAATTTTTGCAGAGACCAGCTCTGGTTCCCCTGCCTCACCTTCTCCTGGACCCACACCATAGAAACCAGATCATTCCCATCAGGAGAATGGGATGCTTGGTTTCTTGTCTGTGAAGACACTACCAAGGAAGCCAACACAGTCCCACCCAAGGAGCTGAGGCAGGTGAGATTCAGCACTGTGTTCCAGGAAAACCTGCTACAACTTCTCCAGGAGATACTGGCTTCTGGACTCAGTTGCACATCAAAGGCAGAAGATTCCCAGGAGCAGGGATTAAAGATCCTATGGCCTGCTCCACCAAGGAGGACACAAACTCTTGGGAAGAGCCCAGTTTTCAAAGCTCGGTGCTGTGACCACATGGCTGACTTCCTTACCGGAACATGGATCTTGGTTTTTGGTAACCATAGGTAGAGGTGCCCAGCTAGTGTCAGGTGGGCATAGAGGAACCTTAGGAATAGAGTTCCTGCAGCCAGACTGGCCATTCACATGCTTCCTCTCCCTCCCTGGTCCAGGGGCTAACCCTGTCTCATCTCATCTGTGGGAGTAAGATTCAGGCTCAGTCTAACCCTGGATATGTAAGGGGCCTTAGACTAGCTGGAAGGCAAGAGCCAGGCTTTGGGGCAGGGTGGAGTATCTAGCCCCTGCATATTTCACAGAACCAAAGAATGCCTGTAACTTGGTTTTCTCAGACCCAAACCTAGGCAGAATATGGAGAGTGTGTAGCATTCAGAACGTGCAGGCATTTCAGAAGCCTTAGGATCATTTCATTAGGATGAACATGAATTATGGAGATGACCACTTGGACAGGCCTCCTCCACCAGCTCTGGTTTTCTCAGATACTTGAGACCTCTTGGAAGTTTCTCAGCTATGAAGACACTAGTCCCTAGAGGTTCAGCCAAAGCTATATACAGAGGCTCTACTTTCATAGTGAATGGACTCCTTCAACACTAATCAGAACACCAGGGGCCAGCCCACAGACGCAGGAGTCCCATTTAAGTTTAGGAAGTTAGGTAGGAGCATCGTGGTAGCAGAAAGAAAACTTCAGCCATGCTGGTAGAGCCCTTACCTTGGGTCCTTGTGCAAGACCCTGTCTGGTCACCACCACCCCCACTAGACCACTCACCCCTGGCTTTCACTTCCAGTCTGTCCTCAGTGTTCCCCAGCTTTTCTCCTTTGGCAGTTTAGAGTTTCAGTTCACTGTTGTGCAATACCAGTTTCTACTGGAATGTATACACGCCAGTTATTTTGTTTAGCAATATACCGTTTTCCTTTTTGCTACATAGCATAATCACATCCGAGATGTTTACAGAAAAATAGTATACGCTCACTCTCTTGGCAGGAATGCAAGCTGGTACAGCCTCTCTGGATAACAGTACAGAGGGTCCTCAAGAAGTTAAAAAAAAAAAAAAAAGCTACCCTATGGTCCAGAATTGCACTACCAGGTATTTGCCCTAAAGACACAGATATAATAGGAAAAAAGAGGCACCTGCACCCCAATGTTCATAGCAACAGTGTCCACAATAGTCAAACTGTGGAAGGAACCAAGATGTCCTTTAACAGATGAATAGATGGAGATATGGTTCATACATGCAACAGAGTATTATTCATCCACTAGAAAGGATGAATACTTGCAACTTACATGGACGTGGATGGAACTGGAGGGTATTAACCTAAGTGAAATAAGTCAAGCAGAGAAAGACAATTATGTTTTCACTCATATGTGAAATAGAAGAAGCAGGGCAGAGGGCAATAAGGGAAGGGAAGGGAGGGAAACCTAAATGGGAAGAAATCAGAGGCAGACAAGCCATGAGACACTTGACTCTGGGAAACAGACGATTGCAGAGAGGGAGGTAGGGGAGGAGGGGGTAACTGGGTGATGAGCTTTAAGGAGGGCACATGATTTGATAAGCACGGGTGTTATACTGAACCAATGAATCACTGAACATTATATCAAAAACCATGACATACTATAACTCAGCTAATAGAATTTAATAATTAACAATGAATTGCATAGAATTACAGGAACTTACTATATCCTGGCCTATATGAACTTATAGTAGTTCTTTATTTCATGAAGTTATACCAATTTGAAATTTCATTTGAATTTACAAAGAGTACTGTGATCAATTGAGAGGCTCTGAGCAAACACTTTAAGTCGGGGGGAAATCTGTTACCAAGACAAAGTTGCACCTAACTGCAGGTTTACTAAGTAAATCCTACAGACTGATTTTTAGCCAGAGTCATTTGTGTCTTAGTTTAGACTTAATTTAAGGCTTAACCTAATTGTCCACACGAATAAGGTGCTGTTTGGGAGAAGCTGTCTATAGGTCTGTGAGAATTAAGACACAAGGACTTACAGTACTTGCCAGTTGAGTGGCTTCTGTTTGTTTTATCTGTAAGGTCCTGTGGTGATTGAGGATTCTGGTTTTCTTGTACAAACTAATTCCCTATTTCCAGGAATAGAATAGTGAAGTACGGCTTAATACAGTTAGTTGGGAAAGAGCTATGGGATGGCCTGCAAGGTCTTTTTTGCCCCCCCTATAAGTGAATACTAATGCCTAAGGACTTAAGCTACCAGCTTTTGACTTTAACTTCCAAGTTTGTCTTTACCCCCTTACTATTGTGAAAAAATTTAAATTTATGGAAAAGTTGAAATTTTATAGTGCTCCACCACTTAGTTACTACAAAGAGCATTGACATATTTTTTGTTACTACAACGAGCATTGATATTTGTTTTGTTGCGTCTTTTTTTATTTTACCGTACATTGGCTAATTGAAAATATTCATATAATGTATTTATGTTTATAAAAAAATTGGAAGGGGAGGTGAACCATAAGAGACTATGGACTCTGAAAAACAACCTGAGGGTTTTGAAGGGTCAGGGGTGGGAGGTTGGGGGAACAGGTGGTGGGTAATAGGGAGGGCACGTTTTGCATGGAGCACTGGGTGTTGTGCAAACAATGCATACTGTTACGCTGAAAAAATAAATTAATTTAAAAAAAAGAAAATAAATATTCAACTTACAAACAGCAAAAAAAAAATCTAATTTTTGATGCATTTGTTACAGTCATTAGATGCCTTTGCCCTAAATACATCAGATTGTTAATATGCATGCTCTAGTTCAATATTGGCTTACAGATTCTTCCCTTGGAAATAGAAGAAACACTTGTGATGAGATGCACGATCTTAAGTGTGCCACTCAAGCCATTTTGGTAAACGCTTGCACCAGTAATCCAAACCCTGATCACAAAGTCCTCATACCCCAGAAATCTTCAAATCTGGTCTCCTCCACTTTCTGTTCCCCCCTACAGCTCAGGACACTGAAGACCAAGAGTAGAGTTTACATTCTTTCTGCATCATTTATCATGTCACACAGCTTCTCTTGCCTTCACTCTCTTCTTTGTTAAGACCCTTCCACCAATGGATTCATAGGCATTCACCAATACTTCTAGCCCTTTAACCTTATAGATCTAATGGGAGTTATTACTCCAAGGCTTGGCTGTTCCTGAGGGAGTCTGGGTCTCATGGAAGACCGGCACCCTGGAGCGTTCCTGGTCTTGGCACACTGCTTCAGCATGCCCTAGTGTGTCTTACTAGCTCAGCGAAGTCTTCTTGCAGGGATTATCTTGATACCCTGAATTAAGACAGCACAAAATGGAAACCTCTTCATAAAGCTGGGCATGTGGATTGGTTCATCTTTAAGGATGGTAGAGTTGATATGCATAATCATCCTGGAGTTTCTCAGACTGATAACTCCTAAAAAGCTCTTCTCTAGGGCACCTGGGTGGCTCAGTGGGTTAAGCCGCTGCCTTCGGCTCAGGTCATGATCTCAAGGTCCTGGGATCGAGTCCTGCATCGGGCTCTCTGCTTGGCAGGAAGCCTGCTTCCCCCTCTCTCTGTGCCTGCCTCTCTACCTACTTGTGATCTCTGTCAAATAAATAAATAAAATCTTAAAAAAAAAAAAAAAAAAAGCTCTTCTCTAGCCCATGCAGACTGGTCAGCTCCATCCATGAGCTCAAGCATCATCATGGATATAGAGGGGTCACATTAAATAGGATCTTGCTGCCCACCTATGGGTGAGGTAACAAGCCATTTCAGCTGCCAGCTCCTTCATGGTCTGCCTCTTTTGAGCCACTTTCCCCCACGATCATCCCCTTCTTAGTGTTCAACACCCAGTGACCAACAGGTGAAGGTGTAGAAGTCCTGGCTGTTTTGATGTAAAGGTTTTGTTGGACTTGGGTTCAAGTTCAATGTTTCTTTTGCCCTGCCCTGTGTCTAACAAACATCTATGCTGTGAAAAGTGTTTTAAGATGTTGAGAAACTGCGAAAGAGGACAGAAATACAAGATTCAAAGGAAAACCATGCTTGTTACACATACTTGGTCATTGGCATTTTGTACCTGTTTTTGTGCAGGCAACTACAGAGGGATCTTGTTAATGCTTCATTCTATCATTGATGTAAAGTGACACATTTAATATTGAAAGCTAGCCACTTTATAGAATACCAACAGGTAGCAGGACCACACGTATCAGGATTCTTTCTATCCCTTTGGCTCTTGTCGTCTTTTGGTCAATGCAGAAGGAATAAGACCATCCAGATCTTAACCATGGCAGCAGTTCCAATTAGAGAGTTTTCCTGGGAATGTAGTCTGTAGTCAGACTAAAGTTACTCCTACTCCTTTAATTGCTTAAGATGTAGAAACATCTGACTTAACAGATGTACAGTTGAATCCTAACCAGTCTTTAAAGCATCATCCAACTCTAATAGGAAGTTACTGAAAACAGAAGGCTTGTTAGTTCTTATGAACAGACCTAGTAGTTAGGGACCTAGTTTACTCTTAGTCGTGCATGTGGAAAACAGATCCAGACATCTAGCTGGGTCTGTTCTGGAGAGCAAGATGGTTTCTTTTTGACCTATGGACTTGTTCTTGATCATATTTATGTGGTTCCAGCAAGAAATGTTTGGCTGGCTCCAAATCCTCCTTGCCTAGATAAGAGATAAATCAAATATGAGATAATTATTCATCACAACCATGGCTAGTGAATTTTAACTAGATTTTTGGGCCTCTAGAGAAGAACATGTGTCACAAGTAGATTTTTCTTGGGTGAGAGAAGCTACTGACCACTTTCCATTTGTATTATTCCTACTATGGGAATCAACGCTTGCATAGCATGCAAGAGGGAGGTATTGCTTGGAAGTTCTTGTGTATCCATTCTTGCCTTGTTTTGGAGGTTTCTGGATATCCCTGCGCAAGAAAAGTCTACTGGAGGGGAGGTGATTTTAAATATCTGGAAGTCTGACAATTAACCCCAATACAGTGTTAGAATGGGGCAGGGGTGGGGTCAGTATGGGGCAGATGTGTTAGTCTGGTACTGCATAGCAGAAAGTAACTGAATTGGACACATATTGTGTTGAGAGTACAAGTATGGTTTATCATAGACTTAGCCTGGATCTGGACATTTCAGGTGGGCAGACTGAGTGGATTACATCATTCTTGCAAGGCAAGAAGGACTCTCTCTGCAACAGTCAGATTCCTTCAAGCATAATCCACCGCTAGCGCATATTCTGCATGAGCTCGCTTTTGCCGATAGGGTTGGAATGAACTCAGCAGCAGTCCTGACTGTTGTAAGAGGTTTATAACTGGAAAAAGTATTAATGATGTGAGGGGAATTGAAGTACTAGAAGGAGTCTGTAGAAGGAAGGCCACCTTCTGAAATGTTTAAAGGAGGAACTGTATCATTGGTCTGCAGCCTAAGTATCAAGACAGAGGTTCCTCCAGAGTGGCTTAAGGCCTAAAATGGAGGCTCAGTGTTAGGTGCTGCCTTGTTCTCTGGGGAAATCAGAAGGGCCATACCACAAATTCCCCACCAGACTCCACTCCAGTGGAGAACCCTCACCCCGTAGCCAAACAACCTTCCTTGTTAAGGGACCAGATACAGCTTCTGCTTATCCTTGAGTGGCAGGTTTCAGTTCCCAGCCAGCCCATGGCATTATTTGGACAAGACAATGACCTCCTTCATGGGAACTAGGGGACAACCTCCCCTCGTCACTACAGAGACTGCCTTCTGCAACTCCTGGTTGTTCACCGTTCCATGTGGCCCCATGTGGCACGTGTCCTCACCTAGGCTGCATGTAGGACAAGCTTCTGATCTCCTCGGTCTAGTTATATCCCTGTAGAATAGTAATTGCTCACTTGCTCATCCATGGGTGAGTAGGAGGTAATTAAAACAATTCTATTCACAGTAGTGGTCGTGGTCTGAGAAAACACATCCAAGGTTGCTTTGTTTTTGCTTACGTGTCAGAAGAGGCATAGGAGTCAGAAGGGTGAAGATGAGCAAGCAGAAGGGTTTAGTTTGCTCCTAGTGTTATCTAAGTACAACAGCTGGGAGTAAAGCTAGGGGCTGGGGACATCCACAAACCATGTTCTTTCACGGTCTTGAGAGGAGTCTATTCCCTGTCATCAGCAGGTTAATTTCATGGTTGTGGCTGGAAGTGGTCTTCTCCCTGAATACATCACCCTCCAGAAGATTCTCGAAGTAGCAGAGAAGGCAGAATACTGGCTAGGGACCTTGGGATATGAGCAACAACCCAGCAGAGTTTCCTAGGTTGTCATCTAAGCTCTTAGATGCCCTTGCCTGGACACTGGGGAGGTCTGCAGCCAGGAAGCACGAAAAGGCACAGACAAGAAATAGCCCCCGAGAAATAGTTCTCTCCATCCAGAAGCCTGGGGAAAGGACACCCAAAGGGACGAGAATGCTTTCCTGGCACCTGCCCATTCTTAGGGTGATAGAAAACAACAAAACCAAAAACCTCTACCTGACATTAATGTCCTGTGAATTCTGCTGCAGTAGTGCCCAAACTTCTCTTCTCTGATGAGGAGGGAACCCTCTCCCAGAGCCTGTGGGCAACAGCACACCTCCCTCTCCAGCTAACACAAAGGGAATGTCTGGGAGAGTCTTGTCATTTGGGCAACACACATGGGATCAACCAGTTCTGCAGGTGGTTCATTAACGGAATTGATCTTGGATCCACAGCTCATGAAAGTGATGTACATCCTGAACAGACAGATAGACTACCTGCTCAAAATGGAGCATAGGCTTTTGTTTTATAAGCCTGGTTTTTTCAGAATACAGCCCAAAATTACTCCGACTGAGAGCCAGGAAAATTTCAGCTTGAAGGGAAAGACAGACAAGAGATGAACACTGAGAACAGATTAGAATGATCAGAGAAGGATTGTCAGATGCTCCAGTGAACAGTTATGAACACTTGAAACAAGTGGAAAAAATAGAAAATCTCGAAATAGAAGACGTGCATTTCAGTTGGAGAACTTCGATTTGATTTTACCAAGTTATAGCTCACTGGATGGACTCTAACAGAATGGAGAAGACAGGAAAGACTCCATGAACCTGAGGTAGAGCAGTAGAAATAGTCTATTCTCTGTTCAGACTGGGTCAACAGAACAGCATGGTCAGTGGAACCGGGCCCAGCTTGACATTGTTGAGGTGCCCCTACTCCAACAACATGCAGGAAATTGGGTCAGCCTGGAGCTGCAAATTCTATTCCCACTACTAATTCTGACTCTACAGAGAACTTCATTTCCAAGGAATATTTGTACAACAGGCTGGCTAGGAAATTTCCTTTGGGAGAGTGTAGACTGACTGTCCCAAAGGCACTCCAGTGAGAGCAGGGTCATTGGGAATAACATCTGCCCTGAGCTCTGGCATCTGTATCCTGATCTTGGTTACAGCCCCAAAGAAAAGTAGATGGATGTAGTATAGCTCTGTCCTCTCCTCAGAAAGAGCAGGGACAGAACAGTGCCAGGCAGAATAGCCAGGGAGGGAATCTCAAGAGGCAGCCTTGATCACTAACCCATCTGTAGTCAAAGGCCTTCCCAAGCTGACCTAGTTCATGGAGTTGACATCTCTGACTAGTGAGAGGTCAGAGCTCTGCTTGGTCCATGTTGAGAAGCCAGGGAACACTGATGGGTGTGGTGGTGCTAAGAATCTGGGTGTGCTTCAAGCACATGCAATGAGGTTTCTCTAGGGAGAGGTGTGGCTCAGGGTCACTACTGTGTTCAGTGATTTGGAACTTGTAGGAGATGAGGACAAGTTGCTGCCTTTGCACTAACATGAAGAAAGAGGCATTGCTTGGTGGGCACCTTTAGAATTGGAGGACTCAGCACATTTGGGGATACTGCTCAGATCCATGGGGCAGTTTACCCTTACAGCTGCTATTTTGGAGTAGGATGCAAAGCAAGAAGGCTTTGCTTCACTGAGGACAGTATAGGAGCTGCCATGCCACATAGTCTGCATTTCAACAGGTGAAACATGGGAAGACCTATGGCAGAATTGCAATATGGAGCCACCGAAGAGCCCCATTTGGAGAATCACAAGAGATTCCTGGAGAAGCATCCTGCCTATGAATATTAATAGTTTGAAAGTCAATTCCTCACCTGTGCCTGGGTCCTGGGAGCAATATATGTCTAGAGAGGGGTCACTAAATGCCTGGAACTTTCGAGGGACCAAACTATTAGAAGCTGGATGTCATTTGACACAGAAGTAGTCACAAGACTATACTGCACAACAAAATGTTAGTACAAATATTTGAGAACAAGCTAGTTCAGGTCTTGAAGACTCAAGTAAGCTTCACCAGGTTATTGTCTTGAGTCTGAGGATTATTCCTATTTAATTCTCTGGTCCTGGTTTGAAGCATGATCATAAAGGTAATGATGGCTTTTCTTAAGTTGTGCATGACCATCAGGACTCAGCAGCTCACCCTGACTGGAAGGAGTTTGAAAGGCTTATGGCAGATTCCATCCTCCGCGCATGTTCTGCTGGGGTCTACCCCTGGGGAGATCCAGCAATGTCCCTCGAACTTGAGGGGCTAATAGAGGGGCATTTTGGGGATTCTGCCCTTTGACCTAGGCCAGAGGCATTCTTTACAAGAACACAAATGTGGCCTTCTGGGGCCCTGAAATCTCAGCAGTGTTGGGTGCCCATCTAGGGGCCCACTGAGGATCCAGTTTCACTTGACAACAATGGGGGTGGCAGTGCCCTAGTGGTGGAGTTTAGTCCGGTGGTAACCCTAGAGGAGGTGGCCTTTGTCCTGACTAGAAGGACCTCTTTACCATACTTGATTTGCAGACATGAACTTCCCAACCCCAATACTTTGAAGTTTTTCTGTGCCTCTGGCGAAGAGATAGGGGATGGCTTATGGTATGAGCAGCTTCCTCTCCCTCATCCCAGGAGTAAAGTCTCCCTCCCTGGACAGAGGCTGTTCAGGTCACCTTATTCCATTTCTCATTGGCTCAGCCTTCCTTGATGCCTTCTTGTCAATGTCCTTTATCACCATAGATCATGTTCTCTGCATAACTTTCCCTTGCCTTGGTTCCCTGTAGGATCCTATCGATGGTTTCTAGTATATGTGCACTTAAAATACTCTTGCCTTGATCATGGTAATGCTATACATGTGTCCAGAAACAATGTATACCTTAAGCATGGGTAGTTTTTAATATAAGATACACCTGGATAAAGAAAAACAAAAACAAGAAACAAAACAAAACAAAAAACCCTTATTCCTGACTCTTAAGACCCAACTATCTCAAATTCCAAGGCACTTTTCACATTGTTAGCCAGCTAAAGGCAGCATAGGGCTTAAAAGGCACAATCCCCTGGACGTTGTCAAGAAAAACAAGGGTTCTTACAGGAACATAGGACTTCCCTAGGTAAGATGCTACTTCAACCACAGAAGATTCTAGCAGAGTCCTTTTAGAGAACACAGTGTGTTGTATGAAGGTCAAAGCCCACACCACAGGCTCAGAGGGGGATTGACCAACCCCGAGTAAAAGATGGCTCTCAGCTCCATCTGCTTAATCTTTGGAGTACTGTCATATTTGATTCTAACAAGAAGCACAACAAGAGTTCTTTTCCCTGGCCACACATCCATTTCCTCGGTTCATTTTGAGGCCCTCAAGGTGGTCAGTGATGGTGTTCTAGGACAAGATGATCTAGCATGAAAGGGGAGGAAAGGAGAACCCCCAGGAGCATGGTGGAGACCAATTCCAGGATTCTGAAGAATGAGCCCTCATTTCTAGGAGACATGTAATGAATTCCAAGGATGAGAACCTAGGAATGCACCTCTTTGGGGAAATCAAGTTTCAGGTCAACTAGGTAATTTGAAGATAAAGTCAGGTAATTAGAGTCTGAGAAATTCTTTATGATGAATAAGAACGTTTGTATGAGAAGAGATCTAGAACTCCAGGCTCTAGACAAGCCTCAGGAGAGTCAGAAGGCAAAAAGGTGGTGAAGAGAAATGAAGATCGAGAATTTAAAGTTGTGGTGGTCAAGTAGGTAGTCTGAAGAGGTTAATATGTCTAGTCTTTACCATTTATTGCCTGGACTCTCAATCCCAAATACAGTGCCCCAAAACATTTGATTGTTTGGGATTCCTGGTATTCCTCTGATAGATCTGCCTCTATCCTCAAACTCCTCTGGAGGTCTCTGTTTGTTTTGGTGAAACAGATGTGGCTGCCTCTTAGAAAGTATCACATCTGCTTCTGAGGACTTCACATCTCCAAAGTTACAAAGCTTAGAGTTGGGCGTGAGTTTTCTTAGCAACTCCAGAACATTCCTCACTTCCTTCCTTCAAACTCCATACCTAATACTCAAGCATCATTTTCCACCCATTTTACCAACTTGTTGCAAGTATCCTCTGACCCTGTAGTGACACCTCCCCCCCCTCTTCATTGACTGTCTGCTCCTTGCTCTCCTCTTCCCTTCAGGACTGCAGGTCACACATGGTTACTTCAACACACATGAAGAGGATACAGAACCTTTGGCCTCCTTGCTTTGACCTCAATGCTAAAGATCTGTCCTTCTATTCCACCCTAATTTAGTCAATTCTCATGGTTGCCTGTAGATGCCTTCTTGAACTTTAAAAGGTACTACCTTCAAGTTTTGACACAATTCTACTGATATCATTGCAGGTCCTATGCTACCCCTTTAATAGCCAGTTGTTACTTGCCAGTAATCCTTTCTGAACTTAGTTTGGGTGACCCATCCCCCATAAAAATTTTCTTGCAAACCCTCAACTCTGTTGTATTCTTTCTCCCTCAGTTTACTTGACATGGAAAAAAAAAACCTCATCCTTTACTACTCTCTGGCTAGAGTAGAATATGGGGAAGATTTTAAAATTTAAGCTTTAAGCAGTTCACTTTCCACAGCTACGTGTGCTTATGGATCTCAAACTTATATCGAACTTCTGACTTTCTCCTTGAATGTATTACTTACACCAGCCTCCCTAGATAGAGCAACCACGAGATTTCCAGTCTTCCTGAAAAAGGATTTTTCATCCCATTCCTACCTCTACTACCATGCACACCCTGGACCGAGTCATGACTCCACATCTTGATCTCTGTGTGATACTCTGACTGACCTCTTCCTCCCCTACCACTTATTCTCTATAATGAGGACTTTAAGGCTCTCAATGGCTCTCATTTAGAAATGGGAATGTGGTCATGAGCTTTAAGTAGAAGACAAAGTCCTTGAAATCCTTACATGATTTCTGCCCTAAAGCATTATACTCATTTGGCCACATTGTCTACCCTACTGACTAGGGCATGGGCTCCTTGCAGGCAGAAACACACTTGTTCCCTTAACACCACTATATATTATAGGTACTCTGTATTTGAATAAACTAGCATCCATAAGCTATAGGCCACATTGTTTTTCACATAAATGTTCTATAGGATACAATGGTTATGTTTCCACTGCTAAAGTGCTTACTATTCAAGTGGACAGAATACAACCAGAAAAGTAGACCAATGGGAAACACGGGTGGCTTTAGCTCTGCTGATTTAGAGTATGAAAAAAAAGTTTTACTGGTATGAAAAAAGTCTAACAAGTTACCTGCCCAAATGTGTTTGTTAGGGAACTGAGCTGGGTTGAGACCCAAGAATCACACACAGAAACCTGCTTGTATAGGTAGGAGAAGCCACATTCCTAGTTGAATTGGTAGGAGGCCCCATCTTGCCAGACTTCCTAGAGCTCCAACCCCATCAATCAGATAGGTGTTGACTTGCTACTCAACATAGGAGGTGGTTTTGAGCCTTGGGAAGACTGGGTCTTCTAGGAAGGGTCTATTAGGCAATTCCTGAGAAGGTACCATTCTTAAAGGGTTTCTTTGAACGAGCCATACACCTAGGAGCCAGAATCAGCCTGGGGAATGAGGTCTGGAGGAAAATGAGCTGAGTGTGAAGTGTACTGGCTGTAGCTTTCCCTGCACATCTTCTGCCCATTGCCTAGGGCCATCAGAGGCCCTAGCCACCTTAAGCTCTATAGGAGGCTATGGAAGAAGTGGACTTCTAGAGTGCTCTACTATGGTTTTCTTGAACTACACATATCTCCAAGTATCCAGAGAGCCACTAATGTGTTTTCCTTGCCCATGCAGCACATTGTGGGGAGTGGAGTCCTACTCAGGAGATAGGAGAAAGCAGGATCCTATATGCTCAGGTTCCTTTGGCAGTAACCAAAGTTCATATAACAATCTCATTCTCCATGGTCCATATTAGAAGATCACCAGTGAAACATTTTCTTTCAGTTTTTTCAACACCCTTGTCTCATCAGGCTGCTGATGAGGGGGGAGAATACTTGCCATTGTCTTACTCTATAGGAGGCAGTGACATCTATGAGGAATTAAATGGTTAGAACAATAGATTTACGCCCTTGATCTTAGACCTTCATCTTCAGAGGAGGTGGGGACATGTTGAGCTGGGAAGGAGGGGTGGCTTCATTTTCCTTTGAGTATCCTGGGAACTCCCCCATATCTGTTTAGCATGAATTTATGTAAGAAGCACCCACATCTCCAATAACGTATATGTCTAGAAAGGAACCAGAGACTCCCCACCCCCCCATCCCCAGTTGATTCACTGTAGTTAATTCAGCTGAAAACCTACATTCCCAATACTCTCAACTACCCCCAGGAGTCCATAGGTCTAGGTTTCGACATTTGAGTTTTCAGATAATAGAAACGGATAAGCTGGTGAAGCACCCACATGGCTTGACGTTCTTCCCCACCTCAAAATATTGTGTGTCATGTGACAATACCTTATATGTTCTAGAAACCCAGAATGGGAGATACAATTAGGACACAAGTTCAGTAATTCAAAGTACTACAAGATACCACCACCGAGTCACCAGCACGGCAGAATTATAGATCTCACTAAGCCCTGGCAAGTACATAGAGCAACAGGCACATTCCTGTATCAATTATGCAAAGTGAATTACCTTTTGGAAGATGATTCTAGTGTGTTCCCCTCCCCACTCCAAAACCAAGCACATAAAGCCTAGGATGCAGAGATTTTTAGTGTGGAGTACATAAACAGGAGGGTGCTCTTATGTATCCTAGTCCCCATATTCAGTATCATGACAGCGGGGGGATGGTTACAATTAGTGCTACCTCCTGAGTGTGGAACACTGGAATGGATAAGCCAGAATATACTTATAATGAAACACTGTACAGCAGTAGAGGGGAACTACTGCTACATGTAGCTTACATAAATCTCCAACAAGTGAAAAATAGGAGTATATAGAAATAAAATCATAGCACGTAAGGTTCAATATGATTTGTTTTTTCCACTTCTATCACTGTTGGTTAATTTTGCCTCTGATAATGATCAGAGGCGGCACACGGAAAGTTGCTGGTTTATTGGTAATGTACTTCATCTTCCTGGGTCATGGTTCTGTGCAGATGTTCATTTTAACATTTCATTAATGCAGTAAAGTAAGATTAGTGGAACATCGAAAAGGACAGTTCAGACTGGTGAATTCAGGTAGTCCAAGCTCTACAAGTTTGCCTCACACTGTTTTTGCCCAATTCTCTGTAATTGGGATCTTTATGATGGGGTCCTAGAGAACATGGCTGGAGACTCAGATTTCCCTGTGAACATGCTGGTCACAATGGAAAGCACCCTTGGCTGGGTGGTGCTCAAGGAAGTGTGGTAGGATTTCTTTCCTTCCTCCCTCCCTCCCTTCCTTCTTTCAAGAAACACTGGGTTTATTTATCTTCAATTATCCAACATCTTAAGGCTTCCAGAGTAACTATTTCACAGTGGACTCCCTAACACCATACAGTTGTTTTATCAGCTTGAAGGAAGACTTGACCAGTCTTCTGGGAACAGTGGTCTTGTTTTCTGGCTACTGGTTTGCTGAAGTCTAGTATTCAGCAATATTGTGACCTCCAGAAATTGTTGCTAGCTGTAAGAATAAGAACATAAAGACATCCTGTGTGACCACATAGCCAGCCAGTCTTATTGACACCATCACTGTCCTCAGTTTTGATCGAGGGTAGTGCCAAATCTGCTCACCACTATCTAGCCCTTCAACCAGGTGAATCCCAGAACTGAAGGCCCTTGCCCTTGTGTGCCCTGTGCCAACTTCCTCCTTGATGAGTTACCAGTCCTATGGCAGGGAGCCACCAAGCCATCCCTTAGCCTATGCACTGGGCACATTAGCAAAGCTGGACTAAGGCATCCAGACATCCAAAATGGGATCTCTTCTGATGAGAAGAGTTAGCTCTTTTTCTAAAGCAAAGTGGCAGTAATTCTACAGAGACTACCTACTTGACCAAATAGCATTAAAGCCCTTGGTTATCTGTTAGCCCCTTGCTAAATTTAGAAACATTGAGAGCTTTTTGTAGGAAGAAGGACAATTGGAAATATTAAGTTTCAGTAGCAAAGTGGTATCCAGAAAAATCTACTGCAGAACATTGGGTGCCACTGAAGAGGCACTGCCAGTCGCCATTCTTGACAGGTGGAGCTTTGTAGCTACAGGCAAGCTGATACCAAGGTAGATGCTTTCCTGGTACAAAAAATCCTGATTTCTACACCAATATTAGGCTTCACAGTTTTAAGTGCCTCACTTGGATATACCCAGCCTTTTTTTTTTTTAAGTGTTATACCCAAGAAGCTAGTAGATCAGAGATTTTCCTCCTTATAAATCAGTATCATGAACAAGAGTACTACTTTTCAAGGTTGTTCCTCTAGTACAAGTCATCACGGCTTAAGGTCATACATGGGCCTAGCCTTCCTCAACCCCCTGCTGATCTCATTTCCAGGGCCCCCAGTCAGCCAGATGTGGCTATCAGAGGGTTTACAGAAGGGGATAGGGGACCATTAGGTACTGCCACAGCACTTAGAAGCCACAGTAGCAACACCATTGCAGGATTTAGAACCCAACATGAAGGAAGCTCTGCCTTAGCCCTTCCTCACTATGACTTCAGGATAGCGGCTCAAATCCCTGAGAGCAATAAAGCCATCCAGACATCTGGAAACTATGTCATTTTATGCTCCTTCCAAACATCAGAGTGGGATGGGGGAATTGTGGAGACATAGCTGGATTAGGGCAAGTGGTGACTTTTATGGAGAACAACCCAAGTTTGAAGCACCTAGAAGACTCTAGTAGGAATGGGAAGTATTTATGCTGGGAGGGAGCTCAGAAGAGATCTACTAGAGGAGAGCGGGGGGGGGGGGGGTTGGTGGAAAAAAAGCACATGGAGGCTAGTTGAAGCCATGAAGTCCCAAGACCAAACCCAGAGCAGGAACAATGGGGACCAGTCAAAGAACAGCTTGCATATGAACAAAATAGCTAGAGACTGGTAAATCTCTGGACAAGGTGGCATCTTTGCTGGAACCTCTTTAGACCAGATCTTCATGGCAGATCTAGAAAATGTTGGAATCTGGAACATTCAGATGCCAGAAATCTGGGAAGGTCTTAGAAACATGCTAGGTCACTAGTATTTGTGGGAAAATTGTTTTCAGGATAGAGATCCTGGTTGGGTGAGAAGATACAAGTCTGGAAGGAG
Organism: Meles meles; assembly: GCF_922984935.1. Lineage (NCBI taxonomy): Eukaryota > Metazoa > Chordata > Mammalia > Carnivora > Mustelidae > Meles > Meles meles. Next base: position 3,903,419 of record NC_060066.1, read on the forward strand.
TAAGGCGATTTCCAGAGGATGGTGGGGTGGAGAAAGTCCTGGAGGATGGGAAGAAGATACATTCCACCAGGGCAGAGAACCCCAAAGAGTGACAGATCTAACATGCCTTCTACAACTAAGTCAGCCTTGAGGAGCCAGGAGAACCATGGAGGTACTGGCAAAGAGATGATATGTCCTAGCAGGATTCCCAGACCTCCAAGGCAGGCAACCAAGGGATAAGTGCTCATCCAACCCAGAAAGTCACCCTTTGGAGGGCCAGGCACTGTAAGGTTTCCAGGATCACCATGACCTGTACAATCAGAAGTCCTGTCAGCAACATTGGACAGATTTCCCGAGACACACTAGAACACAGAGACCCTGATTAACCTCTGGCTTCCTGGCCCCAGGTTCTCCGGAGGCAGAAGAGACATAATTCAGGAAGATAATAAGGAAAGAAGAGCCAAGATTTGTCTGGGTCACTAGGGTAGAAACCATGGCTCCCCCAGGAACCCTCAGCCTTGAGGACCATAAGTACACAGCACAGACTTATCCAGATTTTACCCCCAGGAGACAATGAAACCTAGGTGTATAGAAGTGTCCAGCCCTGCAGTCATAGGCAAGGACAAAATTTAGGACAGGATGCAACAAGCCCTGTTCTACCACAATTTTACCCCAAACCCTTCCTTCAGGCAAGTTGTCTATGGTGAAGGTAATCCTCCCAGGCTTCCAATCTTTCTAGTGATTTCAGAGGACAATTTTTCTGGTGTTTTCAGATGAGGACCTAGTTCTTGATTCTGAAATAAAGGGATAAAAATACATACAATTTTTACTGGGGGGGGGGATGGGCTCGACCTTTACAGACAAGTACAAGGCCACGTTAGAAAGTTTAGACCTTTTTTTCTCTTCCCACCATAGAATTGTTAAAGCTCCTGAGTGACTGATGTACAGATTCTGCTTTTGGTTTATTCAGGTTGAGCAATCTTACTTCATAGCAATATTGTTTGTCCCCTTACTCCTTAAAATTCAAGAAGTTAAAGCCACCCATGGTTCTTAACAGAACCCCAAAACAATCCTTTCCCAGCCATGATGGATATGGAGGAATCTATCATAACTGGTGGGTCTGCTTCTAAGTTCTTTCCTGACCTTCTTTTCTCCATTTTCAGAACTTTTCATCACGATCAATGATGCACAACTTTGCCAGTACTTTGGGCCCCATTAGTGTGACCACCTTCCTCAATGACCCTCTTATGTTGTGGTCTACTCTTTGACTCAATTCTCAGTAAAAGCATGCATATCCTGGAAAATGATTCCCCATGACCACTTGGCTATAGGGAGCTTTGTTTCCCTATAGTCTTGAGAACTGGGTACTTTAAACCCCTCCCAAGAATGGGTAGCAGTCCATCTGAAAGTTCCTGATCAGCACTTGTGATGTAATCTGGATGATTAAAAACTTTGCTGCTCACGTCTCCCCCAAACCCCCTCCAGAAGATGGCCTGGCCTGAAACAATCCTTTCTTCTGGTTTCCTTGCCCCACCTTCCTGCCTGAAAGAAGGTTCCTTGCTCTACTTGTACATAATGCTGCTGACTCATGAATGGCTTAATAAAGCCAATTAGATCAAAAAACAAAACAAAGACAAACTGGGGTACTTTACTCTCAATGGCTCCCATTTAGAAAGAGCCAGCTCCAGAAGTCAGCTATCAGAGAGGATAGAAGGCTCAACAAGGAGCCTTTTGTTCATTCTGAAGCACTGTTCTGATCCACCACTCATTGCAAAAGGTGTGTTTCAGGAGCACCCAGGAGGACCCTATGCTCATGAAGAGTCTCTTTTTCAGAGCTGTCCTGGGATGGCACCAGAGATCTACTGGGCTCATGTTCATTTTTGCTGACTTGAATGGGTCTCAAGAAGGGAAGTGTAGGGGCCTATTTAGCCAGAGCAACTCCATCTTGGTTAAAACTGACCCTGTTCTTCCCCCCACCCCCCACCCCGGGGGAACTTACTTAAAAGGAAGTCCGGGAAACCAGTAAAATATGGTCGACCAGTGCCTGATAACAGAGCCCAAATACAGGGACAGGTCAGGTCAGGTGGAGACAATCTCATTGGCCAGGCTCAACCACATGGCCTTTGCTCTATAAAAGCTAGTCTGTGAAGCTGGGGGTGGTCGCTCTCTCCATAAGAGATGGCCCCAGCTGGTCAGTTTGGTTGCTGGCATGAAATAAAGCTTTGCTTGACCTTTGCTTTGTATCAGTCTCGCTCCTTTGATCATGGACCCCATCATTTGGGGGCTCGTCCGGGATCAAACAACAAGACCTGAGCCAGCATCAGAATTTCTGGGAAAAGCCTCCGGAGGTAAGATCTCAAGACCCCATTCTGAGAGATCCTTTTCTGTCCATCTGCATGTTTGCAGAGCTCCAGGGGTATAGCCCACCGGGGCAAAACTGGACGCAGTATTGCTCCCCAGTGCTGGAGTGGATGTGGGGATGCCCCATCCCTCCACTGGTAGATCGCCAGGGGGTTTGAGTCCCCCTAGGTCGGGGGACCGAGAAAATCCCCACCAGTGGCAGGTTGTATTTTTGAGTTGGGATTATGTCTTGCACACACTTAGACTTGATATCTGATTGAGGAAGGGCCTTTGGGTCTGTGGTTGTCTTTGTCTTTTTTTGTTGTCTGTTTGTTGTGTTTGAAGAAATGGGGCAAGTGGGGAGTAAGGGACCTGTGACACCCCTAAGACTTGTTCTCCAGCATTTCAAGGATTTTCAAGGTAAAGCCACCCAGTTGGGTGACAAGGTTTACCCAGGTAAACTAAAAACACTCTGCCAGTTAGAGTGGCCCACTTTCTCCACAGGGTGGTCACCGAAGGAACGTTTGCCTTGGCTTAAATCTACTCTACCCAGAGTAAGGTCTTTGATCTCCATCGAGGCCAAATTCCATACATCATGGCCTGGCGATATCTGGTGGAAGAGCCACTGTCATGGCTCAAGTCTCACCTTCCTCCTACTAACAAAACCATTTCTCTCCCTCTAAGGCAGGTCAGATCACCAATACCAGAACAGAAAGATGAGGGGGAACCAAGGAAGACTGTCCTGCCTCCATCAGATGTGGAGGAGGTGGAATTTCCCCCTCCTTATGGCCCAATATAAATACTTCTCTGTCCACCCTCAGGCTTTCTTACCTACCAGCCCACCTGGGTGGATAGGAAACTTCAGAAAGTTGAAGGATTTGAAGAGAAGAAGCTGAGTTAGTAGGAATAGCAGAAAAGGTGTTTAACAGAGATGCACAAGAAGATGAAAAACAGACCAAGAAAAATATTTAAGGTTTTGACATTACATGAGGCAGGAAGAAGACAGGGGGAAAGAGGTCAATGGAAAGGGAAAAGGCAGGTAGGGGATAGTCGGTGGAAAGAAAAGCCTAAGCACAGAGAAAGCAGGTGGAAAGGCTTTGATTCAGATCAGTGTGCTTACTGCAAGGAAAAAGGACACTGGGCCAAGGAGTGCCCCCAAAAGACGACGGCAATGCTGGCCACCAAAGACTGAAGGGGCCATGATTTGGAGCCCCTGCCTGAACCTCGGGTCAAAGTTGAGCTGGAGGGGAAATCAATTGATATTTTGGTGGATATGGGAGCCCAAATTTTCATCATTACTTAAACCTATGGGAAAGCTATCTGGAGTGGAAGTCTGGGTACAAGGGGCAAATGGCACAGAAAGACAAATGGACAACAGAAAGGACTTTAAATTTGGCACTGGGAGTTGTCAAACATCAATCCTTGGTCCTCCCTAATGCCCCATATAACCTGATGGGAAGAGATTTCCTCCACAAACTATGCGCTGGCATTCAGTTCTCAGAAGGAGACATGACTGTAACCTTGAGACAACCCACTGTGCAGATGCTTGTGGCAGGAGTAGATGAACACCTCCTTTACAAGCCAGTCTCAAAACCAGAGGAGACAAAGGGGGGGAGGGAGGCTTCTCCAAACCCTACAGGTCAAGTTTCCCAAAGTCTATGCAGAAGGGAAGGCCCCTGACTTGGCCAAGGGACAGTCTCCAGTGGTGGTACAATGTAAAGTGATGGCTATGGCTGTTCATGTCCAGCAGTAATCCCTCCCCGGGAAGCAAAGGAAGGGATCAGAAAACACATTAACTGCCTCTAAGGAGACGGGATCCTAGTTCCTTGCAAGTCTCTATGGAACACACCTTTGCTGCCTGTCAAAAGGCAGAGACTAGGGTGTACTGACCCATTCAGGACTTGTGGGAAGTTAATAAATGGGCTGAGGATATCCACCCGAGGGTGCCTAACCCCTATACCCTACTCTCCCTCCTGGGCCCCCAAAGAACTGTGTATACTGTCTTAGATTTCAAGGATGCATTTTTCTGCATACCCTTTAGCAAGGGATTCTCAGCCCCTTTTTGCTTTTGAGTGGTCTGACCCATAGGAAGGGTTCCAAGCCCAGCTCACCTGGACAAGACTTCCCCAAGGATTCCAGACTCCACCAGACTTATGGATGACAAACGCCCGAGTGATGGGGTTTCAGGCCCTCCTCCTCAAAGAACTGAAAGTGACTTTCTGGTGCCTGGCGGTGCTAAATCTGGCCACATTGCTGCCAGAGGAGCTGGCTGACCACCCACAAGACTGCAGGGAGGCCCTAACCCAGGTCATAGGAATAAGGCCAGATCTTAGAGACACTCCCCTCCCAGATGCGGAGATGACTCTGTTCATAGACGGGAGTAGCTACATGGTCAACGGAAAGAGGTATGCGGGGGCTGTGGTGGTTTCTCCTGAGCAGGAACTCTGAACAGCGGCCCTGCCACACAGAACCTCAGTGCAAAAAGTGGAGCTGATTGCACTCACCAAGGCACTGCAGATGGCCAAGGGTAAGACCGCCAACATCTATAACAGCAGAAGGAAAAGGAATTAAAAACAGAGGAGAAATATTGGCTCTCCTCCAGGCTATTTGGGACCCAAAAGAGGTGGCCATTATGCATTGCCCGGAGCACAAAAAGGGGAACTGATCGGATTTCAAAAGGAAACCAATTAGCAGACCGAGCTGCAAAGCAAGCAGCCTGAGAAGCTGGTTACACTCCTGGCTCCAGCCCTACCAGAAAAACCAGACTATTCAGAGGAAGATTTAAAATATTTACAATAATGGGCTAAATTAGACTATGAAGGGGACTGGGCTAAGACTAGAACAGGAAAGTTAATTCTTCCTTGAAGACTAGAAGAAACTTAGTGAGCCAAATACATCAGGGCACTCATTTGGGGACACGCAAGCTTAAGGAGCTCTGGGCAAGCAGTTCCAGGTTTCTAAATTAGGGCGTATGGCTCAGGATGTGGTTGATAGATGTGCTCAATGTCAGGCGGTAAATGCGGGAGGAACTAGAATGGGAAGAGGGAAAAAAGAAAGAGGTAAGGAACCAGGAATTTATTGGGAAATGGATTTTACAGAGATGAAACCAGGAAAATATGGACAAAAGTATGTTAGTTTTTGTGGATACCTTTTCAGGCTGGGTAGAGGCTTTTCCCACCAAACATGAGATGGCAGGAGTGATAGCCAAAAAGCTACAAGAAATAATTGGGTTGCCTCTCAAGATCGGGTCAGACAATGGCCCTGCATTTGTGAGTTCAGTATCACAGGCATTGGCCAAGGCCGTGGGCACTAATTGGAAACTACATTGTGCCTACTGGCCCCAGAGCTCCAGGCAAGTAGAGAAAATGAACCGGATTCTTAAAGAAACCTTGACAAAGCTAATTCTGGAGACTGGCGGTGGATGGGTGGATCTCCTTCCTTTCGCCCTCCTCAGGGTGCGAAGTAGATAATGTTCAGAGACACCCCCCGCCCCCGCCACTGCCAGCTCTGCCCTTGACTACAAGAGGTTTCCCTAGCAGAAATGACTGATCAGTCTGTACTCCAGTCACTGCAGGCATTACAGTCTGTCTTAAAAAGAACCCACGCAGGGGCGCCTGGGTGGCTCAGTGGGTTAAAGCCTCTGCCTTCAGCTCAGGTCATGATCCCAGGGTCCTGGGATCGAGCCCCGCATCGGGCTCTCTGCTTGGCTGGGAGCCTGCTTCCTTCTCTCTCTCTGCCTGCCTCTCTGCCTACTTGTGATCTCTATCTGTCCAATAAATAAATCTTAAAAAAAAAAAAAAAACCCACGCAGGGATCCGAACTGCCCACACTGAGATGGAGATGGAGGTGGAACCATATCCTTACAAACCCGCGGACTGGGTTTGGATACGCTGCCACCAAGTGGGAAACTTGGAGCCTCACTGGAAGGGACCATTTACTGTCATCCTGACCACCCCCACGACAATAGAAGTAGAAGGCATCAGGGCCTGGATTCATGTGGGTCACATCAAATGAGCTGAGGATGAGGACGCCCCCCCCCAGAGATTGATGCCACTGCCAATGGACCCCTCCTATCATGGACTAAAGCTAAGACTCAAAAAACAATGAGTTCATTGAGTTCATTGCTCCTCCTATTGTTAAAGTATAGGTGGGAAATATAGACAATTGCAAAATAGAAGAGGACTTGACATACTATTTCTAGAAAAAGGGGGTCTCTGTGTAGCCCTAGGAGAGGAATGCTGCTTCTGGGTAAATCACACGAGTCATTAACAGTCGGGCAGCCATTAAAAAGAGACTAGATGAGCATGAACAACGCAGGAACTCCCAGGGATGGTATGAAAGTGTTCAACTTGTCTCCATGGATGACTTCCCTAATATCAGCAATTGCAAGCCCCTGGTTTTACTATTACTACTGTTACTTTTGGCCCCTGCATTATAAACTCCCTGATGTCCTTTGTCTCAATATAACCCCTTACAACAGGAGGACATAGAACTGGCTGAAAAGTCAAGGATTTGACTAATCTCCAAAGTAAAGGGGGGGAATGTAAGGGCCTACATAGTGAGAGCGACTCCATCTCAGTTAATACTGACTCTGCCTCCCCCCCCCCCCCAAGGAGCTTACTTAAAAGCAAGTCTGGTAAACCAGTAAAATATGGTCGACCAGTCCCTGATAACAGAGCCCAAATACAAGGACTGGTCAGGTTGGGTGGAGATAACAGAGCCCAGAATGCACGGACGAGTCAGGTCAGGTGGAGACAATCTCACTGGCCAGACTCAACCACATGGCCTTTGCTCTATAAAAGCTAGTCTGTGAAGCTGGGGGTAGTTGCTTTCCCTGTAAGAGAGGGCCCTGGCCAGTTGCTTTGATTCTTGGTGCTGGTGTGAAATAAAGCTTTGCTTGACCTTTGCTTTGCATCAGTCTCACTCCTTTGATCACGGACCCCATCAGGAAGATATAGTCGCATCCTCCAAATTCCAGCCACAGGGATAGGCTTCATTGGAGGGCAGGTCACCTGGGACCCAAACCAAAGGCCCACAGGGGCATTCTACCCATTTGAGTAGATCTTGATTCACGACATCAAAACAGTTGTTGCTAATACTGCTTGTGGCCAGATTTGTCAAGCCTTCATGCCACGGCAGAAAGACAGGTTAGGAGTCTGATCTTGGGACCCTGGTGTTGGAGAAAAGGCTCTAGATGTGGATGTGGTTGCTCTCAGATGGAGAGCACCCAGGATTCAGAGCTCCCGTTATTTTTGTTTACTTCAAGTAGGCAGTTACCTACCTAGCACACATGCTGCAATTAACCCCAAGTTCAGTTTAGTCAACACCTGTAGCTTCACACCACTGTTGTATTTGTTGTGTACATTACGGGAATACTAACTCTCAGGTCAGGAATCTAGAAGAGCTCCCCACCTCCCTCCTTCTCCCAAGGGGATCTTGATGCCAAGACAGAGCCTGGCTCATTAGCAGCTTGTGTCCCCAACTTCGGTCAACCTCAGTAGACAGTGGACCAATACCGACAGCAGCATCTGGTAGCATGAAACTGACAGGCATCCCACTTACACAGCTCAACAGTAGTTTAGGATAGGCAAGGACAAACCCTGTAGAGCTCCAAGTTCAGTGTTCTGTACTTGGCTTCAAATTCCGTTGCCAACCTCCAACCACACCAGTCATGTGGAACAAAGGTGCCTCTATCTGGAGACTTTCCCATAGGTCTTCCCTCTGATGGAGCCTCTTTCTTGCAGAACTAGACCAGAGCAGCAGTCGCTAACTTTTCTGCGGCCAACTTCTCACTTTGTATTTCTTGCTGCACCATAATCCCAGCCTAGGGTCTTGGTATTTGGGCCAAGCTTTGCTAGTTCTTAACCACTTGATTTCAGTAAAAAAAACTTTCCCCCTACAAAGGGAATTCTTATTAGCTACAAGGCTATACTCAATTTCAGAATCATTGAGCCAGAGGAACATAACTCCTAGGAGGTCCATGAAGTCTTAGTCTAAAAACAAAACAACCAACCAAACACACACACACACACACACACACAACCTCAGGATCAAACAAACCATGGGTAAGGGGAAGAAAGGAGAAACAATGGAGCCTGAAACTTCAGGCAAAACAAACTGATGGGGACCTAATCCACAACTAAGGGGGCTGCCCCAAATCCAAACTTGGCTCCCATTTGGATTCCATTTTGGGGCCTTCAGAACCTTACCAGGTATGTAGTCTAGCTAGGGTTCACTCTCCAGGAGCTGGGTAGAATGGATTCCTCTGCAAAGCTGCCATCATCCCCAAAACTAGGTACAGTTCAGGACAGATCCTGGTGTCTAGAGGTCCTCAGCAAAACCATGTACCTATGGGCTTTGGTCAGCCCTCAGTTGGGATGCTCAATATTCTTATGGACCTGACAGGAGACTTGCTGTCCAAATATTTTGAAAAAAGCTCCCCCTTGCAGGAGAAGAAGGCCACAGAAAATGCTCTACATCTGAGTCTGTACAGGTGTCCTTTGTGCTATTACACTTTTAAAAACACAAATTGAAGGTTTGTGGCACCCCTGCACTGAGAAAGTCTACCTGTACATTCCCCCAACCCCAGTGTTTTACCCCCTTGGTCCCTGTATTGCATTTTGGTAGATCACAAGCAGCTCAGAGTAAATTACTGTATTTGTTATGGTGGTTTATGTTCAGGGATCTTTGAGGTTTAGGACTGTAATGGTTTCAGGGCACCAGGAACCACAACCATAAGGCCACAAACTCAACACTGCTCCACCGACCTGCCACTCCCATCACTCGCCTGCTCTTCAGGCCTCGCTGAGACAATATTGAAATTAAACCAGTTAATCATCTACAATGGTCTCAGAGATAGACCCCTTCTTTCCACTTGAACACAGCAAGTGGAAAACTAAAGCTTAGTGAAGGACGGACATTGCAAACCAATAGGCTAAAAGTTAGGTCTCGTGACCACTAACCAAGTTGTGAGCACAAAGGGAAAGTTCTTAAAGGAAATTAGAAGTGCTTTTCTGGTGAACACAGGAATAAGAAAGCCAAGCAGCCTTATTGTGGATATGGAGAATGAGTGGTCCAGATAGAGGGTCAAGTCAGGCACAACATTCTCTCAAGCCAAAGCTTAATCCAGAGCAAGACCCTAACTCTCCCTAATTCTGTAAAGGCGGAGGGATGTGGGGAAGCTGAAGTTTGAAGCTAGCAGAGGTTGGCTCTTGCAGTTCAAGAAACTGTCTCCATAATAGAAGTGCAAGTTGATACAGCAAATTATTCAGAAGATCTAACTAAGATAGTGAAGATTTTCTCTATAGCAAGAACAGCCTTACATTGTAAGATGATGCCATCAAGGACTTCTATTAGATCAAAGTTTGAAGCCAGGGATTTTGAGAGCAGGCTGCCTCTCTTGTTAGGGGCAAATGCAGCTGGTGACCTAGTAGAAGCCAATGCTCATTGACCATTTCCAGAATCCCAGGGCCCTTAGGAATTAGGTTAGATCTACTCTGCCTGTGCTCCAGCAGTGGAACAACTAAGCCCAGATGACTTAACATGGTTTACAGAATATTTCAAGCTTACTGTTGAGACCTGGTGCACAAAGATCTCTCATTTACTGGTCATTAACAACGCACCTGGTCAGCCAAGAGCTGATGAAGACCTACAGGGAGATTAATGTGTTCATGCCTTCTAACAACCACGTCCTGCAGCCCATAGATCAGGGAGTAATTTGGTCTTCCAAGTCTTATTTAGGAGATACATTTTGCAAGGATATAGCTTCCATAGACAGGGGGTCCTCGGATGTATCTGGGCAGAGCAAGATGAAAACCTTCTGGGAAAAGATTCACTCCTCCAGATGCCATAAAGAACATTCATGACTCCTGGGAAGAGGTTGAAATGTCAACATTAAGAGTTTGGAAGAAGGGGATTCAACCCCCATGGATCACGGAGGGGCTCAGGACATTAGCAGAGAACATCCCCTCAGCGTTGATGCCAACAGCAGGAGAACCAGAATCTGAAGTGGAACTGGAGTGCGGGACCGCACTGCCGCGATCTCAGGCTAGAACTCGTGCGTGAGGTGGTGCTGCTTGGGGGGGGGAGCAAGGAATGTGCTTCCAGGAGATGGAAGCTGCTCCTGACGAGGAGGCTGAAATCCGTTGGGAGGACGGTTTAGAATATTCCATAAGCTTGATAAGGCAGTGGCAGGGTTTGTGAAGACCCCAGTTCTGAAAGTTCTGTGGGTAAAAATACTATCAAACAGCATCACATAGCTATAGAGAAATTGTTTGGGGGAAAGTCCATGTGGCAAACTTCACTGCTGCCTTAAGAACTTGCCACAGCCCCCTCCCCACCCCTCACCCCCCAGCTTCAGCGGCTGCCACACGAATCAGTCAGCAGCCACAAGCCTTGGGGCAGACCCTCCAACAGAAAGACAGACTTGCTGGATGCTCAGACGACTGGTTAGCATCTTTTGGGATTATTATTTCAACTATGTATTTTAAGACCATGCTGTTGTACACTTAATAGACTACAGCACAGCATAAACATAACTTTTATAGGCAGTGGGAAACCAAGAAGTTCATCTGACCACTTTACTGTGGTGTCGGGAAGAACCCACAGTATCAGAGGCCTGCCGAGATGACCAGTCCCTTCATCTAGGAAAGCAAGCTTTACCTCCCCTGGAGACTAAGGTGTCTGTCTACCAAACACCTAGAGCCTCTCCAGGTCCATCATAGGGACCTGGGCTCAGCAGCCCTTCACAGGACGGGATCTAAGTGGCCTTAGTACAGACCTCATGGGGCAGCGTGTAAGTTGCCAGGTGCACACGATTAATTCAGAGAACCTCGACGCGCACACTCCACGTACATTGATTGCAGCAGGAGCGGAGGGTGTGGCAATGGCGAGGAGAATAGGTTACAAACCGACACAGAGACCAGACTCCTTCTGCTCCCCATTCCCTAAGGCGAGGTTAATGCCCTATCCCAAAGTCACTTAGGGGCTCAGCTTTGCAGTCGTTTTCACATGGTTCCCTTATTGAGACTCCCACGCTGTCCCCCACCTCCTACTCTCTGGAAGGGAGGACTTTTGACCGGCAAGATGTTGAAGACAACTTTTCTCAGGAAGGACGGATTGCGGGAAAGACAGGTTGGACAACACTGGAGCAGAAAGCCCCGTGTGGCTGGGAGCAAGGCAGGAGGATCCGTGTCGGCTTCCTCGAAGCTCATAGGAGGGGGACTGCAGGGTTTTCTGCACCATAAGGGGGACTTAAAGACGTAGCAATATTTACAACAGGACAGCCAAAGCTAGGCAATGCTTCATGTCCTTTCACTCACGGAACTGTGGGCTTACAGACGCTTCCGAGTCCTCCGCATTCCCCCATTTCCCACCAGAAACGCCAACATCACCTGCATTTAGAACAAGTGGGGTTTGCTGGCCATTTGTGGCGGCGCCGTGGGCTGCCTCGCGCGATCCAGCCAGCATCCCACTTCCAGCTGGAGGCCGGCTCCCCACCGACAGGAGTGATGCAGCTGGCGTCCCCCGGCTTCAGGCAACTCTGCATGGAAGCGGGGTCTGTGAAAGCCTTGGGAGCTGTTCCCTACTCCTGGTTTTGCAGGGGAGGGCAGCAACTCTCAAGCAATCAAGAAAGCCCAGGTTTACCGGGGTAGGGAGGAGTCAGGCCACAACTAGGTGCACGTGGTTGTCGATGAAATAAGCCACAGAATTGAAAAGAACTGGGTCCAAATTGCTTTTGCAACAGGGATTTGTGGTGGTTTGACAGCCCCAGCTGACAAGACTTTCCCTTCCTTCCAAGGTAGGGGTGGGGTATCCTGCAGGGGCGAGCAAGGGTGCAACCAGGTCACTGGGAAAGGTGGGAACTAGGTCAGGGTCACCTGCTCTCTGGGACATGAATGCTGGCCAGAGGCTGGCTGTTGAGGTTCTGCTGGGTTAAGGGGTGGTCGGGGGAGGTTTGGGTGCATTTCCGCTCATGCCACACCTAGTTCTGATGCAGGAATGACTTCGAAGCTTTAAACAAAGTTGCATTCTGCGGCTCTTCCCGAGCCATCTGGTATCCAGCACTTTAGGGATGGGGATGGAGGTCCCCCTACTTCACAAGTCAGGGAGGCAGCCCTACGGTTTTCTGGGGGGACACCCACAGCCAGTGATGGTCCCCTGCTACCGCTCATTCCAGGACGAGGCAGTCTGACAGCGTATTAGAGAGGTCAGAGGAAGAGAGCTCATTTCAGTCACTGCCTAGAAGAGGCACCTACTTCCTAAATCTCAGGCAAAACTTGGGGCAAGGTCCTTGCACATCTCCAAGCTGCTGGGCACCTTCTCAGTCTGCAGCTGGGGGGAATCAGCACCTACAGGGGTCAGGAGTTTTTTTTTTTTTTTTTTTTTTTTAGAGAATTTCCAGGTATTTATTTTTCTCCGTTTTTTTTTCCCTTTTTATTAATATTTTCAGCGTAACAGTATTCATTCTTTTTGCACAACACCCAGTGCTCCATGCAAAACGTGCCCTCCCCATCACCCACCACCTGTTCCCCCAACCTCCCACCCCTGACCCTTCAAAACCCTCAGGTTGTTTTTCAGAGTCCATAGTCTCTTATGGTTCACCTCCCCTCCCCAATGTCCATAGCCCGCTCCCCCTCTCCCAATCCCACCTCCCCCCAGCAACCCCCAGTTTGTTTTGTGAGATTAAGAGTCATTTATGGTTTGTCTCCCTCCCAATCCCATCTTGTTTCATTTATTCTTCTCCTATCCCCCTACCCCCCCATGTTGCTTCTCCATGTCCTCAAATCAGGGAGATCATATGATAGTTGTCTTTCTCCGATTGACTTATATCATGCTTAGTGAAATAAGGGGTCAGGAGTTTTTGACCATCATGAACTCAGATCCCAGAAGCCACCTAGACCTCCAGGACCCCAGCGGAGGCTAAAGGAGAGGGGGTCTAGGAGACAGTGGCTAGTGCTCTAAGCAAGCACCGGGCCTGTTGCTCAGAGGAAGCTGCTGGAATGAAAGAACACCACAGCTCACAGCTCAGGGTCATCTACTCGGTGCCGAACCATGGCTAGATCTCTACTCTGACCCAGTTAATAACCCAGCTCATGAAAGACGGGCATGGAGGGCCGGAGGCTGCTGGACCACAGACCCGGGGCTTCCCAGCTTCTGATTCAGAGATTTTTGTGGGGCCTTTCTAGAATTTTCCTCAAGATGGATTCCCTGTAATGGGGGTACCTTTGAAAGCCTGCTCTCGTATTCCCCCCGAGGGGCTCAGCCAGCGCCTTCTTGCCCGGTTCTGTTGGATGCAAGAACCCAAGCTTTACTTTAGATCTAGGAGTGAAGGACGCGCTCCTGGTATCCTCTTCCGAGGGAGAAAGAAAGATCTCAGAGCACAGAAGGGCACTTGGTGTAGAGAGCAGGCCTCAAATGTGGAGGTGGGCTTTTGTGGGCTGGAGCCTCCTTTGGCTTTAGCAGGATGAGAGAAAGAGAAGACAGGAGCTTCCCCCGGAGGGACGAACCCAGAGAAAGAGCCGAGCTTGCCAGCTTGAAAACAAACCGATAGCCACGCCACCACCCGCCTCTTCCCAGCAGAGAGCTCTAGGGCAGCGTGGCTGGGACCGATGGGACCCACAGTTCACACCCACCAAGACCACCCGTGGGGGGGAGGCGGCCACAACCCACCTCTTTATAAGCCTTCCCTCTCTCCCCCCATTAGCAGCAACGAAGCCACCTGTGCCAGCTGCCCCTCACCTACCCTGCCCCCGCCAGCCTCCTGCTGCGCTTTGGGGGCTGACGAGGAGCAGCTGGGGTCTTCAGGGTCCGAGCCCCGAACGCTGTTAAGCAGGGTGGAGGGGAGAGGCTTACAGTGGTTCTCTGGGGCCCCGCAGCTTACGGTGAGCGAGAAAACCACCCGTGGGAGGTCCTCCCTGGCCTTGGGGACTGCTGTTGGCACGAAGGGCATTTTCCTGGGAGAGCTGAGGGTTCATTTGGGGCAACCAACGCATCCTTGTCTTCCTTCCATCGTCTGAGTTTTAGCACTGATAATTCTGTGTGTCTCGGTAGACCCCCTAGTCTGGGGCAAACTGGAGGTCAGTCACCCTCATAGAGGAAGATACAGTGACTTTCCCCGGTCTCTGGTCTCCCGCAGCGGGTGGGGCTTGGGCTGGGAGCTGTAAGGGAACACTTGGCTTTATTTAAACGCCCTTGAGTCTTTCTAAACTACTTAGATTTACAAATCACCGTAGACTTATTCCAACTCTGCCTATTTAAAGACCTGAAGCCTTTCCCATTACTCTCAATGCAAACTGCTTTAATTTGGGGGTAGAAAGGCTAGGAGTTCTGTGAGATTTGTTAACTGTGTACCTCTGCGTCTTAGTTAGGAACCAGCTCACCAGCTGCCTGCGGAGACTTTTTTTTAGAAGTTGGATTATCCCTTGTTTGAGGAATTAAATGTCAGGTTTCCGCTGTTAGGGCCCCAGAAGAGATGGGAAGTAGTCTCAAGTCGCAAAGGTGAATGTCCTCGCTCAGGCTTAGGAATCGGGAATCAAATCTAAGCACTCGACGGTGGTTGTGGCTTTATTTCACTGTATTTGTTCTCAGGACCGGTCAGTCCAGGGAGGTCATGAATTATGCAGTTTTGGGTTCTGTTGCCAGCTTTGGTGGCAAAGTCTCTTGAAACGACTTCCTTTATAGAGCTAACCTTAACTGATACATGTGTTGATGATTTGAGCTAACATATTTTATTTTTTAAGATTTTGTTTATTTATTTGACAGAAAGAGATCACAGGTAGGCAGAGAGGCAGGCAGAGAGAGAGAGGGGGAAGCAGGCTCCCCGCGGAGCAGAGAGCTCAAGGTGGGGCTCGATCCCAGGACCCTGAGTTCATGACCTGAGCCGAAGGCAGAGGCTTTAACCCACTAAGCCACCCAGGCGCCCCTGAGCTAACACATTTTAAAGTTAATATATAGATATTTGTCAAATGGTCTATGTGTCGTTTACATAAAAATATTTCGGTATGAACAGCATAAGGTGTTGTATAAACAGTGTAAGTTTACATCCTAGGGGCCTTTGGTTCACTTTGAAGTCACTTCCCGGGATTCTAATCCCCAGAGAGGACACCTGAGCTCCGTAAATGCCTCATCTGTTTCTAAGGGACATTAGTAGGAACTTCCCTTCGGCACAACGCACCATGGCCAAGCCACGTGGCTGGCTTGGAGTAGCACGCGGGGACGGCCACCCTCGGAAGAACAGGCTCCAGGGCCCTCAGGACCAAGCCGCCCATCAGCCCAGCATCTTCCCTGTACCCTGTGTGGGGAGCAGTTTTTGGGGCCGAGTTCTTCCTCCACAGCCTCTCTGCTTTCACGGAGGTCTCAGATCCCCTGGAGAGATGAAAGGCTCGGCCCATCCTGCTTTACAGAGACTGCATTTGCTCAGAGTGAAATTGTCATGCTGTCTTTGGAATGCTTGGGGACAAAGTGTAGGGAACTCTCTGAACTTACAAAAATAGAGTACAGGGCTGCTTGGGGCTGATTGCTAATGCACGCTTTCATGTTTGTTGGAAGGGCTCTAAGCCTCATCTTTGTGACGCTATCTGGTGGTGGGTTGTGGGGGAGGGGACATACCTCCCACCTGCCGCTTTGGTCCGATTATTCCTTTAGAAATAGCAACAGTTAACAGTCGCGGCAGTTGTGGACCGGTCAGATGGCTTGAAGGCATTTTGCAACGGCATTTTTAAAGTCGTTTTCCCCCTCCCCACACACTTGGATGACTTGCTCTACTCATTTGCAGAGGACCTACTTTCAGCAGGTGGATCTTTGTGCCTTGGACTCAGGGTGATTTCATTCCAGCATTCACAGAATGAAAGAACAGGGTGCCGGGCGGTGTCTGGTTAGGGCATCTCCCTGTCTTTAATGTCCTATCCCACACATGTGTCGAGCACCTCTTCTGTGCTGGGAAAGGATATCCCCACTGGGAATAGAAGTGGGGAAAATCAGCACCAATCTCTGTGTTCGAGGAACTTCCAGTTTAGTGGGACGAGGTGGATAATAAGCAATGATTTCTCTTCCCACTCGAAGGAGGGAGATTGTGCTGCAGAGAGGAACATCCCAGAGCAGGTCGGTGGTGTGGGCGGTGCCCGGTGCAATTTAAAATCGGGTCAGAGGTAGAATTAAGCGAAGGTGGAAGGAAGGGAAGGGCTAGGCCCTGCATCCGTTAGGGGAGAATCATTTAATCAGGGGGAATATTTATGCAAAGGTCCTGGGGTTGGACTCTGGTTTGTTCCGGAAACAGCCATGTGACCAGTTTCTCTGCAGTGGTCGGGGAAGGAACTAGGGAATGTGGCCAGAGCAGTTATTGCCAGGGGTCTTAAAAGCCTTTATCAGGACTTTGGCTTTTCCTTTAGGGGACTGGAAAGGCCTGGAAGGGTTTGAGCAACACAGTCTGATTTACTTTCTTAAAGTATATACTGTGAAAGGCGTTTTTAGCATGGGTGTCCTCCCTGGATCAGCAGAATCAGCTGAACCTGGGAATTTCTTGGAAGGGCGCCCTCACAGACCTCACCCCTGACCTCCTGAATCAGGAGAACAACAGCCTGTTCCTCGCCAGGCCCTCTGGGGAGCAGATAAAACACAGCACGCCCGGGTCAATTTGAATATGTTTGATAAACAATAATTTTTTTACGTCACGATGTCCCCTGTCTACTAAGAAGTACTCATTTATCTGAAATTCAGATTTACCTGAGTGTCCTGTATTTTTGTCTGCTAAACCTGGCAGCCCTCCCTCAGGTGGTTCTGGTGCCCGCCGCCATCTGCGGACGCTGTTCTAGAAGCTGCTGATGACCCACCCAGGGGCCCTTCGCCGGGATGGCAGGGGAACGGCCCCCGCGCGGTGAGTGCTGGCGGCTGGCGGCTCCCAGCGGCCTCCCGTGCGGTGTTGCCCCGCAGTCCACAGCTGAGCAGAACCACCCTTGGTCCAGAGCTGGTGACTGAGACTGTTCCTGTGTCACAAGCCGACAGCTCTGTCCGGGGAGTCCTTCCCCCTGGGGATCAAGCTAAGACCAGACTTCATGGAGACCCCATCCCGGCTCTGGTCCGTCTCCTTGCGTAGTCTGTGTCCCCCACTTCCTGCAGACTTTCCCCCCCCGAGAGAACTCCTTCAGTTTGTTGTGAGCCTCCAAAGTCCTTTTGCAGGCTCTGGTTCTCGGGGCCACGCCCGAGATAAGGGGTCAGCCCGTCTGCTACCTAGAGGATAGCCTCTTGAAGCGTGGGAAGCAGTGAGATGTTAGCTTCTTCTTGTGCGACCCAGCGCCCTTAGAGGGCTGCTGACAGCAGAGGGGTCGGGTTTGGGGTAAGTTTGCAAGTACAGTCAACCAGACCTGCTGGGGAGCTGGAGGGAGTCTGAGAGCAGGAAGCCAAGGACACCTACCCAAGGTGGGCAAGGCCAGGAGAGAAGATTTCTAGGGGAAAGACCCAGACTTCATTTTTTTTTTTTTACAGGATAAATTTCAAATGCCTTTAGCCCATGCAAGCAGGTGTGTTGGAGAGTCACGTGGGTGACCAGGTTGAAGACAGGAGAATTTGAGCACTTTCACCGGCAAACAGCCATTAACGCCATGTTGTGGGTCAAGGTCACCCCTGCACGGAGTCCAGTGGGGAGTGTGGATAGAGAGGTCGGAAGACTGCCCCTGGGGGCTTTGTTACTTAGAATCATGACAGTAAAAATAGATGAAAGGAAATGGAGGAATTACTGAGCAGGAGGAGGAGGCAAGTCAGGGACAGGTGCTGTAGTGCTGGAAGGCAGCTGCAGGCATCTTTGCTGGCGGAGAGAGGCGTCTAATCGGCTGGTTTCTTTCTCTATGAAGACCACACTTGCTGAGGTCGGCTCGCTCTGCTGTGGGCACTAGGCTGCTCTGCCCACCCCCATGCTTGCACACACATGTTCACACAAGCCTCACACTCCTGCATACCAGGCTCACACACTCACACGCTCTCACTCACCACTTACAGCCACACGGACACACTCACCAGACTGCACTCATGCTCTCACACGTACTTACTCATGCTTTCACACTCGTCCACCTACCACGCTCTACCCTCACACCCTTTACACACGTGTGCCACACTTACACACCACGTTCCTGCACACATGCTCTCACTTACACACTCATGCTCTCACGCACACGCTCACACATCTCTCACACTCTCAGGGCTGATGCCACACCACGCCCGAGACCGTGTCCTCAGCTGACCAGAGTGGAGGAGGGACAGTAAGAGGACCATGCGGGAGAGAAGAGAAAAGGGAAGGTGGGGACAGAAGAGGGCAGAGAGGTTCCGAGATGCTATGCCGCTGGCTTGAAGACCTGGGAAGAAGCCACAAGCCGAGAAATGCAGATGGCCTCCCAAATCTGCAAGAGACAAGGACAGGGATTTGACCCCAAAGCCTGCCGCGGGAGGACAGCAGGTGTATCAGAGTCAGAGAAGAGCTGTGCTGTTGGAAGTGCAAATTAGGGTGTTGGGGCCCGGAGCCAGGGAAGGCAGGTGCCTTTAAAAACTGAGAAAGGGAGCTGACTCTCCCCTGAGCCTCCAGAAGGAAGACCGTCTGCCCACACCACGATTCCAGCCCCCACAAGGTGCATAATAAATCTTCCGACCCCCCAGAACTGTGGGAGAATAATTTTGTTTTGTTTTAGGGCACTAAATTTAGAGTTGTTACAATAACAAAAGGAAACGGATCCAGGAGGAAGAAGACCGGCTCAGAGTGTCTTTTCCATCTAGGGGGGAGCAAAGTAGGGGCACAGACTCCGGACACAGGACCCGCCTCCCGCCCTACTCCCCCGGCCCTCCGTCAGAGGTGAGGGCCGCCCCGCGTCTCTAACCCGAGACGCCGCTCCTTCCCTGTGCACCAGCTGCCTGGCAGCCGGCCTGACCCACAGGCTGTCCTGGACTCTCCAGGATCATGGCCCTCCACGTCCCCCCAGAGGGGGCATGACTGTGATGCGCTTTGTTGTCTCAGGAGGTCGATCTCCCGCTTCTAAGTGGGTGCCCTTCCATGTGTGGGATGAGTCCCTGTGCTCCTAACATAAATTCTTTCTGCTTCAGGTACTACAAAGTGGCAGTACTTCACGTCTGCAGAATTCAGCCGCGGAAAAAACAGCCAGAATATGAATTATCAGCAATTACTGAGGAAGGTTGTCTGCAAAACAGCCCGAGAGGGCTTGGCCTTCATTAATGCGTCGTTTCCTCAAGTTTCCAGTAGCTCCGCAGCACGCAGAGGGATGTTTTAAGGGGCAGACCTGTTCGCTCGTGGGTACGTGTCTATAGGGAAAAAGGGCCTAACAGGGAGCCCAGAGGACTCCATACACGGCGGAACACTGGCGACGGGGAGGACACGAAGATGGGACCAAAGAGGACCGAGGCTGGGATTCTGCACCGTGGAGACTCCCCACACCAGGGCCTGTGTGGGTGGCCCTCCTCGTCTCTAAAACCGCTTCTCTCATCTGCAAGCGGGGGGCATGGAGTCTCCCCCAGCACCCTGCACGCTCAGTCGAGGGCGGCTCTGGCGTGCATCGGTCAGCCCTCCCTGGAAGACGGACTCTGCCGCAGGGAGCATCGCTGTGGTCAGCCTCCAGCCTCTGCCCTTCGGGGACCTGCCCCTGAACTGCTCCCAGGGCGACTGAGCAGAGCCAGGAAGCCAGAGCTAACCGGTTTCTCGCCCTGGGCAGATGGGAGGCTCTGGGTCTGCTGATGGCCCTGAGGAGCCTTTCCCAGAGCTGTGTGGGGCTGTCTTTCCTTCCCTGTCTCCCTCCACAGAGGTCAACCCGTCCTGCAGTCTGAAAGCCCTGCCCACCCGTGGGGGCTCCTGTCCCCATCACCCCTCACAGACACCTCCCGCCCTCTAGAAAGCCCCGGGCGTCCCTTGTTAGTGTCTGCTTCCTACCGACCTGGCCAGTCTCACCTCCACGTGGGGAAGTGCCGGTTTCATTGGTGCGGGACTCGGTGAATCTTCGTGTCTAGGCAGCACACAGGTCGAGAGAAAGCCAGGACCAGTGCGGGGAAGTCCCCTCGCATGTCCGACGGTTTCTCCCCTCACCCGAGAAGAACCACCCCCGGCGTGTTGTTGGCAGAATCGTGAAACTGAAGCCCAAGAAGAGAGTCCAAGAAAGAGAAAAGCAACCAGAAGCCGCTCCCGTGAAACCGATGCGACCCCTTACCAAGTGTGAGCGGCTTGAATCCAGCCGTACAGCCCCCCCCCCCCTTTTTTTGTAAATAGTAATACATCTGGAAGCTTGGCCTCTCTTGAAACTGTTCTTTCCTTATAAACAAAATTTGAAAGCTTTGCCACGGCCTTGGAGCACTCTCTCACCAGGGATCTGTGATGGCTATGATCGCTTCGTGGCCTGTCCCCTAGGCGGGGCCGAACAAGTCACCCATCCCTCAGGAAAGCACCCAACTAGAGACTGCCCTGAAAGAAGAACGGACCATGTGTCCATGGTCATCCCTAATCAGCGGGCTTTGACTGGGAGGATTGTCTTGAGTGGGCCCGAGTCAGAGAGGACCTTAGAAGAGCGCTTACACTTTTCCTGGGGTGGGGGAGGGAGGCTCCTGTCTGTGCACAGGCCTCTGGGGCTCCAGCCTGCCTGTGATCCCCGAAGTCTGCCCGGCAGCCTCCCCACCTGCTTGACAGGCCCCTGTAGTAGTGCAATGACTCTCCTCTTCTCCCCCTCCCCCTTCTTCTCCCCATCTCCCCCTCCCTCTCCTTCCCCCATCCTCTCCTGCTTCCCGCTCCCCCATCCTAACCCGCTCCGTTTCTCTGATGGAAACTTGACTGATACAACGACGGTTGCGGTTGCCAAGTCAATTATTCCTTCTGCAATTTTTCCAAAGCCTTTGAACAGACACTTTTATTTTAGACAAAGTCATACTCTGAGTTGCTCCTTTCACAGCCTGGAGTTGCGGAAAGCACCGGCGTCAGCAGACGAAGTTCCCAGCCCACCCATTTTACCAGCTGAACGTGCGATCACAGACAGGTCGCTTCAATTCTCCGGTCTGTCTTTCAGGGCGGGGGCACCGACCGAGGCGGTGTTGGCTGAGCTGCTCTCGGCCCGGTGCCCCCCCGCCCCGCCCAACCCCGTCAGAGCCCGTCAGAGGTCAGAGATGCAGTTTCGCAATTTTACTTGCTCCGTTCAAGGCTTCACCTTTCTTCGATGAGCTCTTCCATTCATCATGTCATTTTGGACTTTGGGCTTTTTGCCCAAGCTGAAAAAAAAAAGTATTTTTACAAAGATGATTATAGTAGGGATCAGTGTGGGGACGCTAAGGGCACGTCAGTGGCTGGTGACAAATAGCACGTTCCGTGACAATCGATGACAAAGCTTTCGATCTTACTATTTCATACTTTGGATTCACTTCACTTGCTCAGTCTCCAGAACATGAATAATGACCCTTTTGCAGTTTAAGTGTCTAACATTTATTTGCTAAATGAGAATACATGAAAAATCTTAAGGATAATAATAGACAAAATGGAAATTTTGCACTCGAGCTGGCGGCCCAGGAAGGGGACAAGGTCACCACTCCACGCTCCAGTCCTGTGCGACTCCCTGGATTTCCAGGAAAGTTTTCCATCTGGGGTTTGCCTCAAGCTGTTCCTCAGACCGTGCAGCCTTTCCCTCCAAGCCCCTGATTCTGGCCAGGGGGGCTGGTGCCTCAGCCTCTGACTCCTCCCCCGTAAGATGCAGTGAGGTCTGGGGTCGATGATCCCCGTGGTCCCTTCCTGCCAGCTGGGAAATTGGCTGAGCATGAAATCTGGATATGAAATTTCAGCATCACCTTTCTTTGAAAAGTGGAAAACAGAGTAATGAGAAAAGTGCTTGGGTTATTATTTGAAAATGAGGGATTGGGAAGATTGATGTGTTTGCCCAGAAGGAAAATAAGCTTGGAAGTCGGGTCTGTAAAGTGTAGCCTTTATGAAATTGTGAATTTTTCAAGAAGAAGGAGGGATGTGCTCTGGGGCTGGTTGCTTGACTTGAGGCATAGGTTGTATTTCCAGCCCACGGCAGGACTGAGAGAGGCAGGGCGGTGAGGCAGGGCGGCCTGCAGTCCTGTGTTCACCATTCCAGCGCGCACACACACACACACATACACACACACACACTGCGCCCCCGCCGTCACAGCCATCTTGTTCCTTCTCCTTGCCATCTGGGTCAACCTGCTCACCCCGTCTTTGACTCCCCATCCCAGCTCTCCCCTTCGTTCTGTTGGCTCACGGGCTTCTTGTGCAGGCCAAGTGGATGCTGCCTTCTGCCAGCAGCCCCAGGAGGAATAGCGTCGGGAGCGAGTAAGATGCGAGCTGAGTCTGCCGCGATGGATAAATGGGTTTACATTCAACCGCTGTTTATCACATACTCACGGGGGGCTGTCCTGCTTTGAAGCTTTTAAATATTCCGCATCGCAACAGCCCCGTGGTTCGGTGTAGCGGGCTGAAGGGTGACCCCCTCCCCTCCCCCAAAAGGTATAACCCCATCCCTGTCCCCACACCCCGTAAGTCTTTTTTGGAAAAGGGTCGTTGCTGCAGATGTAACGAAATTAAGGAGCTAGGGATGAGATCATCTTGGATTATCCCGGGGGCCCTAAATCCAATAAGCATGTCCTCAGGAGAGAGAGGCAGGGGGAGAGTTGACAGGGCACAGGGCGGTGAGGTGGCCACCAGCCCGGGAACACCAGGAGCCTCCAGAAGCCGGGAGAGGCGAGCAACAAGTTCTCCCCTACAGCCTTTGGAGGAAGCGTGAGTCTGATTGGGCTTTGACTTTTCCTCTGGCCTCAGAACGGTGATAAGATAAATTCTGTGGTTTTGTGCCACGCGGCTGTGGTAAGCTATCACAGCAGCCCTTGGAAGCTAACACACAGACAGCCTCCATGGACGCCATAACCAACAAGAACTCGGACGCCACGGGGGTCAGGGGTCTCCTGATATTTACTGCAACAGGATCACTTCTCCAAGTCCCACTGCTTTCTTCCTACTGGAAGTCTGTTTTTGTTCTGTGTGTGTGTGTGTGTGTGTCTGTGTGTGTGTCCGTCCACCCCCAAGCAGCAGTGTACCTCCGGGAAAGCTGACCCCACCACAGGCGCTGGGCTTTGCCTCGTTTCTTGCGAACCAGCCTCAGGCCTGCTCTGGCGGATGAGTTACCAGGAAAGGGCTGGTACGCCTTCGGGGAAAGTAGTCTTTGAGCCTAGTAGTGAAGCAGGAGGAGAGACTTTTCTTCCACAAGGCGTTAGTGGATCATATGTGAAGCCGAGAAGATTATAAGCGATCGTCCCCTGGGCTTGAGGGGAAAGTCGACCCTGAGGATGAGAGAAGGGACATGATGCAAAGACCCGGTCCTTGTGGCTATCTTTAAGGCCCTGAAGGTGTGTTACCGCTGGACTTGATCCTCAGTTGACAAACGTCTTTACTTTTCATGCGGGTTTGACCAGAGATTCCCTTCTGGGCTGCCAGAACCTTCTTGACTGGCCGAAGGCTCCCCGCTGGTCTCCTGCCTCCTGTCCTGCTCCTGCCGCTCTTCACGGCAGCCCCTGGAGGGACTTAAAGGATCACTGAGGCTCCAAGTGAGATAGCTTGAAAGCAGGCATCAAAGGCACCTCTTCTTTCAGAGCTGCAACAAGATGGGGAAGAAATTAGCCTCCGGGTCCAGAGAACGGTACAAATTATCTGGCCGTATTTTATAGAACTCATAAAGGCAGGATGTTTTGTTTTATTCTGACGAGAGGACCAATGTCTTTAGCCAATGATACGCAGGTTTTACTCACGACGGTCCATGTATGGAATTGTACAGGAACCACTTAATCTCCCTCATAGCCAACACGGTATTAGCTGTTCTACCTGTGGGAAGACTTCGGTTCGGTACTGCAGTGTCTTGTGCAAGTTCACACGGCTCATAACTCGTGGGGCCCGGAGTCAAGGCCAGGTCTCATTAGGGAGGGCACGGGCTGCGATGAGCACTGGGTGTTGTATGTAAGCGATGAGTCACTGAATTCTACTTCTGAAACCAATATTGCCTATATGTTAACCAACCACATTTAAATTAAAAAAAATAAGTAAAGGGCTCCAGGGTGTCTCAGTTGGTTAAGCATCTGCCTTTGGCTCAGGTCATGATGCCCGGGTCCTGGGATCGCGTCCAACATTGGGGTCCCTGCTCAGTGGGAACCTGCTTCTCCCTCTGCCTCTACTCCTCCTCCTGCCTGTGCTTCCTGTCTCTCTCTATGTCAAATAAATAGACAAAATCTTGTAAAAAATAAGGAAGAAAAGGAGATAGTAACGACACAAGATATTTAGAGATTGTAATAGAATTGCTAGTTAGGTTAGTTAAAGGACAGAAAGGAAACTCTAAGGTAGAGAGAGGTGGCAATTTCAGAGCTCCAGGATCAAGGCGAGAAGGCTAGAATGACCTCCACTAAAATCTAGACATTTCCAGGAGGGTTAGCATTGCTCAGAAATGTCCGAGGAAGGGGTTGCCCCGCTGGTGCTGGTGTGTTGGAAGGGCCCTGAAGAAGCCGCTTTTCTGAGTGTTGGAAAAGCTGCAAAGTGGATCCAACCACCCCCAAGGGAAGGGAGAGGCCGTTAAGGGTGGGGAAACCTGGAGCTGCCATGGTCAGAGAATAGGAGGTAAACAGGAAGTGTGTGGGGAGTAAACAGGAAGTGAGTGGGAAGCAAACAGGAAGGAGCAGGCATCCTTGTCTCCCCTGACTTGACATTGTCCCTCTCATGTTTGGCAGCTCTTAACAAGGAACCAGCAGAAACGTGGTTCGTGGTCCCAGCCCCAGCATCACAGAGCAGAGCACTGACTGAATAGTTGGCACTTGTAGGACGTCCTCATTGCCAAGTGCTGCAAGGTCCTTGCAAAGTAGCTGTTGTCTACTTTCCTACCGTGTTTTATGTTGTAGGAAATTGTGAGAGACATTAAACTTTCCTGGAGTTCAGCCAGAATGTTCTAGAACCAGGATCATAATCCACTTGTGTTTGGCTCTACAGAAGTCTCTTAGAGTGAGCTTCTGACTCATTTTACTTCATATTCAATGACAATATTCAATAAATATTTATCGTGTTCCTAGATGTCAAGCACTATTATATGGGATGGAGATCTGGTAGTGAATAAATCATCATCCTTCTCCTCCTGGAATTTAGCGTCTCTATTAAGCATTACAAACACACAGAGGCACACCATTTATGGTATGAGTCTCGAGTTTAGGAATTTAACAACAATTTTTGAATGTGTATATAAAAATAAAAGTAACAATATTTTACAAATGGTAGCAAATAGGAAGGGAATTTTAGAACAAAACATTAGTGGACTGTAAATTCCAAATTTTCAACAGGCTTCTCTTATGCCCTCCATTCCTATGATCGATTTTTTTTTCTAAGTTCTTGAACACTTAACTTTCTCATCTTTACTCTTTCTTATTTTTTTCCTCTGATTTCAAAGTACTCATGGTGGGGGGGGCGGTTCTATCTGTTCTGCTCTTAAACTGCTGATTTCTAACTTAATTATATACATCCAGAGATGGTAAACTATCAACGCAAATTTGTTGAAACATTTTTATTAGGTTTGTGAGACAGAGACTGTGTGTTATCTTTTACATTAAAACACAGCATTATTAGGTCTTTGTCCATTTTTTTCTTTAATTTTTTTTGCATATACTTTGAAGTTATGTTTTGTGCCCAAATATGTAAGCAACGTCCTGCATATGATATGTTTTAATGGATATTTTATCCTTTTGTTGGGCTGATCCTTTTTATTCTTTTATTATCTTTTCTTTTGTTTCCTTTTTTTATTTTTATTTTTTTAAGATTTTATTTATTTATTTGACAGAGATCACAAGCAGGCAGAGAGGCAAGCAGAGAGAGAGGGGGAAGCAGGCTCCCCGCTGAGCAGAGAGCCCGATGCGGGGCTTGATCCCAGCACCCTGGGATCATGACCTGAGCCAAAGGCAGAGGCTTAACCCACCGAGCCACCCAGGCGCCCCTCCTTTTTTTTTTTTTTTTAAATCTGATACTAAATATTAGTGAGATAACTTTCTGGGTTATAGGACTGGAAAGCTGTTTTCCATATTCATTGTCAAATTATATTAGTATTTAGTATTAGTATTAATTAATATAGTAGAATGATAAGAAATAGACTCTTAAATAGTGCTTCTATGTGCCACTCATGTTTTGAGCACCACTATGTACATGCCCACACCCACTTACTGTCCACGGCACCCTAGGTGGTGGTCATGTCCGTGTGGCAGGGCAGAACACCGAGGCAGACTGTACCTAAGGCCACAGAGATAGCATGAACCAGAGCTGGGTTTCACCCACCCATTCTGGTTCCAGAGTCATGCATTTATGCATAACTTTCCATTGCACACACATGATGACTTAGTGAGAATTTGGTGTGGAAGATTACTTTCCTTTGGCACCGTGAGGATACTATTCTATTTCTAAGTCTCTCTCTCTCTCTCTCTCTCCCTCCCTCTCTCTCTCTCTTTTTGTTTTCTGATGAAAAATCTGTCCTCAAAAGGATTTCTTTGTAGGTGAACTATTCTTTTTGGAAAGCTTCTAGGATTTTCTATTTTCTTTATGTTTCAAGTCAAGATATCTAACCCTTTTGCTTAGAACTCAGTATATCATGTTTTAATTGGAGAGTGTGTCTTGGAAAAAAAATCGTCACTTCTGGAATATTCTTGATTATTATTTCCATTGTCAACATTCATTTACTGGCTTCTTCTGGCACAGTTATCACGTGGATGTTGGAGGCTCCCGATCCTGCCTTTGCGCTTCTTGCCAGATCTGTCTCTTGCTTTGTAGCTCCACATTGCCTTCTGGGTGATTTCCTTAGTGCTGTCTTTCCTTGTACCTCCTCTTTATTCTACCAGGTCTGGCCAAGAGCTCATCCTAATGGAATAGCTAAAAGCCACTTTATTATGATATAATGCACATACCATAAATTCAACCCCTTTAAAGCATTTTCAGTGTGTTCTGGTAGAGTTGTGTAACCACCACAATTTAACTGGGGGACTTTTTCATCACTCCAAAAGGAAATCCCATCTTCATCAGCTTTCACTTCTCCATGTCTCTGTTCCCGTCAGCCCTCCAGTTCCCTTGAGGGGAACTGATCTTTCTGTCTCTGTACATTTTCTTGCTCTGAACATTTCAAATAAGGGGAACTATATACTATGTGGCCTTCTGTATCTGGATCGTTTTACTTAGCATAATGTTTTGAAGGTTCACTTGTACTGTAGAATGAGTTAGTACTTCATTCTTTCCCGTAGAATAGCTTCCATTGTCTAAATGTATCACACATTGTTTATCCATTCATCAGTTGATACACATTTGGGCTGTTTCCACTTTTTGGCTGTTATGAATAATGCTGCTACAAACATTCATGTGCACATTTTTTTGTGGACCGATTTCAAGTCTTTCGGGCATAGACGTCGCAGGGGAAATGCTGGGTCAGACGGTAACTCTGTGTTTAAACATTTGAGCCCATGTTCCAGAGTGGCTGTACTATTTTTATTCCCACCAGCCATGCGTGTGTCACCCAGGGTCATACAATCTCACTGTGGCTGTGATTTGCGTTTCTGTAATCACTAACGAGGTTGAGCATCATTCCATGTGGTTGCTGGCCATGGGTATGTCTTCTTTAGAGAAATATCTATTCAATTTTTTTGGGGTCTGCTTTAAGTGCCCCCCTTTATTATTGTATGAGTTTTAAAAAGTATTCTAGATAAAAATCCCTTATTGCCACATGATTTACAATTTTTTTTTTCCCATTCTGTCTTTTCACTTTGTGGAGAGTACCATTTTCACCACAAAAGTTTTTAATTGTATCGAAATCCAGTGTATTTTTTCTCTTGGTGCTTTTCTTGGATGCTGTATCTAAGAAACTACTGTCAACCCCCAGGCCATGAAGACTGACTCCTGCTTTTCTTCTAAGAGTTTCATAGTTTTAGTGCTTACCTATAGATCTCTGACCCATTTAGAATTTTGTTTTTAAATGGTATGAGGGAGGGGTCATTATGACTACAGTTTTGATGGTGCTGTTTATTGAAAATACAATCTTTCCCCACTGAATTTTTCTGACACCCTTGTTGCAAATCAGTTAACCATGAATGTAAGCAAATGCATTTATTCCTGGGATTTCTGTTCCATTGATTGATCTGCACGTGTCCCCCTCCATCAGTACAACATTGCCTTCATGACTGTACCTTTATAGGAAGTTTCGAAACTGTGGATCACCTAACATTGTTCTTTTTCAACATTGTTTTGGCTATTCTAGGTCCCTGGCACTTCCAAATGAATTTTGGAATCTTCTTACCAATTTCTGCAGAACAAAACCAGCTGGAGTTTTGAAAACATTGAAATGAAATCTATAGATTTCTTTGGGGATTGTTGTTGTCCTGCCAATGTTATGTCTTCTGGTCCATGAACACGGGCTTTTGCTCCATTGATATTGATCTCTATTTATTGGCAAGAACATTTTATACTTTTCAGTGTGTGAGTCTTGTACTTTTAAAAAATCATTTTAAAATAATTTTAATCTTTTTAATGCTATTATGAATGGAATTGCTTTCTTGGTTTCATTTTAGGGTTGTTCATTGCTGGTGTATAGAAATAATTAAAGTTTGTGTATTGATCTTGTGTCCTGCAAAGTTGCTGACCTCATCCATTAGTTCTAGTGGGAGCACTGGTGGATTCCTTCAGATGTTCTATACACAAGATAAGATTGTCTACAAACAGAGACAGTTTCATGCCTTCCTTTTTCTCTTTTTCTGGTTTAATTGTCCTGACTAGAACCTCCAGTGAAATGTTGAACGGCAGTGGCAAGAGCAGACCTGCTTGTCTTGGTCCTGAACTCAGAGGCTGAACATTCTGTCTCTCAGCCTTGAGGATGGTGATAGTGGGTTTCTCGTAGATGCACTTCTGTCTGGTTGAGAGGTCTCCTTTGTATTCCTAGTTTATTGGGGGTTTCACCATGAAAGGACATTGGATTTTTTTTTAATTTTTATTTTTAATTAACATATAATGTATTATTTGTTTCAGGGGTGCAGGTCTGTGATTCATCAGTCTTACACAATTCACAGCACTCACCATAGCACATACCCTCCCAAGTGTCCATCATCCAGCCACCCCATCCCTCCCACAACACTCCAGCAAACCTCTGTTTGTTTCCTGAGATTAAGAGTCTCTTATGGTTTGTCTCCCTTTCTGGTTTTTGTCTTATTTCATTTTTCCCTCCCTTCCCCTATGATCCTCTGTTTTGTTTCTCAAATTCCTCTTATCAGTGAGATATTATGATAATTGTCTTTCTCTGATTGACTTATTTCGCTCAGCATAATACCCTCTAGTTCCATCCATGTCATTGCAAATGGCAAGATTTCATTTTTTATGGCTGCCTAATATTCCTGTGTGTGTGCGTGTGTGTGTGTGTGTGTGTGTGTGTGTGTGTGTACACATACCACATCTTCTTTATCCATTCATCTGTTGATGGACATCTAGGCTCTTCCCAGAGTTCAGAGTTCAGCTATTGTGGACTTTGCTGCTATGAATATTGGGGTGCATATGGAAACGACTTTGGATTTTTGTCAAATGCTTTTTCTGCACCAATTGAGATGACCATGTGGTTTTTGTTCTCTATTCTATTAGTACAGTGTGTTATAGTGATTGACAAATCATAGTCTCAGCCATAGTTTTATCAGCAGGATTCATGGCCTGGATCTCCCAAACCCAACTGCAGATCTGAGCCATGAATGTCTTCTGCCTTCCTAGGGAGCTTGGAAGTCTTCTTCTTCTTCTTCTTCTTCTTCTTCTTCTTCTTCTTCTTCTCCTTCTCCTTCTCCTTCTCCTTCTCCTTCTCCTTCTCCTTCTTCTTCTTCTTCTTCTTCTTCTTCTTCTTCTTCTTCTTCTTCTTCAAGAGTAGTATTTTATTTTATTTTATTTTTCAGAGTAGTATTTTTATTATTTACTTTATTTAAACATTTTTTTATTTACGTTCAATGTAGTTACTATATAGTGTAATATTAGTTTCAGAGGTAGAATTTAGTGATGAATCAGTTGCAGACAACACCCAGTGCTCATTCCGTCCCATGCCCTCCTTCATGCCCATCCCCCAGTGACCTCACCCCCCTAACCCACCTCCCCTCCAATTCTCTCAGTTTCTCTTTTTCTTGGTGTCCCTGACATCTAAGAATGGGTTCATGTGTCATAATATTTAACCAAAGAGAAGAAGGATTTGTGTTCTTTTCTTAAAGGATGTATTCTAGTCGCCTAGAATAATAAAGAAATGCTCAAACAAATCAATGAAAAATGGGAATTGGGAAACATGTTAATGTAGATCAGCTGCCCATGAGCTGCTCACTCAGACCTCCTTATCCTCAGGCTGCAGCTTCTTCCTTTGAGGAAGGAACGTTCCTGTAACGGGGGCACTGTCAGCCCGCCTGTGCTTCCCAGCTCTTGCTCCTGCAGCGACACTGGGTCTGTTGTAGCTCACCTGGGCTCCCATAGACTCAGGTTTCAAACTGCCGGGTCTGCTTTAGACCCCCTGGATATGCACAGGAGGGAAGGGATCATCCTGGGGCAGGGGGCACAGTGTAGCACAGTGGTTCTCCAAGTGAGTCTTTACACCAACACCAGGAAACCCGTTAGAGATGTAATGTTGCGAGCCCCACCCTAGACCTACAGAATCTCGGAATCTCTAGATCTCCAGGTACCTTTTGTGCGGGCCAGTGTGGGAGCACCCTGGGGAGAGGAAGAGAGTGCCCAGAGTGGCCAGTGAGCTGTTGGAGCTGGAGGCTCTATTTAAGTCCAGGGAGATGAAACCAGAGAGGAGGAAGACAAGTTTAGGAAATGAAGGAGGCCGTGGTGATGATGCATGTGGGTGGGGAGAAAGGAGACAAGAATCGAGATGGTTCTGGTTCTGAGCGGGGGTGACTTGGCGGTGCCATGGACCAAAATAGGGAACAAGGAAAGGAAGAGGAACAGGTTAGAGCAAGAACAGGATGGGCTGTGTACCTGACTCACCCATATATTTTGGAGTCAAGGGAGCTTGTTGAAAATCCCCAGCAAGCCACTCTGGAGCCGTATGACTCTGCAGTGAGTCACTTAAGCTCTCCAAGCCTCTGTTGCTTCAGCTGCAGGGAGACTATTAATAGTAACGTCTTTGTGTTGTCTTGAAAATAAAAAAAATAAAAATAAAAAAAGCAAACTGCTGTCTGCAAGAGGTCACATTAGGTCTAGAGCACCATCGGTATTTGCCAGGTCTTGAGAGTCAGAAGGAAGGGAGGATAATTCCCTGACTTGCCATTTGTTATCTGGAGCCTTGGCAAGCATGTGAGCCCTCCTGGCCTAAGCTTCCTCTTAGGTTACCCGAGGATACTAGACTCTACCTCCCTGGTTGTTAGAGAATGAAAGAGGGTCACGTGTGCAAGCCGCTTAGTGCAGAGCCAGGTGCTGGGATAAATACTAGCCATTATTATGATGACTGGAAGTAACTTTGAAGACAGCTTTCTTTTGAGTGTACAAGATACATTTGCAAAGCTCTACTTCTAACGGAAGACTCAAGTTTAAGTTCAAGTCAGCTTGCCACTGGAGTTTTCTTTGGAGTGTATTAAGGCCGGCACACAGAGAAAATGCCTCAGAGCCCATACCGGGGCCTTGGCAAGCCATGGGGGTCTTCTCTTTTGAGGTGAGTATGTTTTGGATCCTGTGAAATGGGAATGGTAATGCGAATGCCCGAGTTCTATTTTGGGAGGGTATCCAAGACACAACCCTCAAATTAATTATAATTATTTTTGCCAGGAACAGGTACAGGAGGGGTCGAATCAAGGGTCTGCCTTGCTGTGGTGGGAGCAGCTTTTCTGCAGAGCTCTGCCCAGAAATCATGCTACACCCAGGGCATCTGTCATGGAAACATTCTGTATCTCTCTCCCTTTCGCCGTCATGGCACCCAGAGAGCAAAGCTAGAGCCCCTTGAGTGAGCCTCTAATGAGACCCTAATTGGGTCTGCAGCTCTGAAATTTTCATCTAAGCCCGTTGTTGACCTGCGTTTGAACCATGCACCATGAACACAGCACTCTACTGCTGTGTGTACACCCACGCTCCTGCTGTCCCCTGATCCAGAAGAAGCAGGCGACAAGGGCTCCCAGTCACCCCGCTGGGGAACACGGAGCTCTGCTGCTGTTTCTTGTCACCATTCCCTTCTGTCCTGTCCCTCCTGCTGCAACTGCACCGGGACTGTGGCTCTTCTCTCCTGGACCCCCAGCAGCCTCCTCCTGCCTGCCATACCCCCTTTCCCCTCCCACCCCCATCCCTATGAGATGCAGAGAGGCTGCCTGCAATCTCTGAATCCAGTACTGATGGGCCCCTTACCCCACTGTAATCCCTGCAGGTGGTCTGTTCTCCATTGGGAATCAAAGCTAAACTTCCCGGAGAGTGTTCTGGACCCTGGCAAACAACTTTTCCAATTCCATTTCCCACTTCCTCTTTTCTTTTATCCTCTCCTTCTACCGCCCAGAGGACTCCATCCTCCCTGAACATCCACAGCCAGAGGCAGCTCTTCCCCCTTTCCGTGGGCTTCCAGCGTCTGGATCCCCACCTTGTCTCTGGGGAACATGGTGTTCCTACTCGACTTGGAGACTTGGCTTAAATGCAGCCTCATGCCTGAGGTCTCTCTCCTCACTCCCATCCCCGCCACGGATTCACATGCCCTTTTCTGCCTCTCCGATACCAGGAAGAAACCAGGTAGACTACGAAACAGCTACACTTGCAGGGTCTCAGCCACTTGCCAAGGGGATCTGGAAACAAGAACCCTATTTTCTTCCACTTCCCAGGGCTCGTAGCTCTGGTGGCGTAGGACCCATTTGTCTGCATGGAACGGTTCGGACCCATTATATGCACATCCTGTTCGTGTCAACATTTATCTGCATTGAGCATGTTCAGTGAAATATTGTCATTATGAAGAGCAGCAATGAAACAAGCCTGAGATCCATGCCCTCGGATGATCCTCTGTGGAGCAGTGAGGTTCTGATGCAGAGCAAGGCTATGCCAGGAAAACCTGAACCCCTCCCTAACCCCCTAGCCCCAAGGGTTTCTCGAAGAGACTGAGCTTGGGGATATAAGCAGAAGAGCTCAGGGGTGCAGGACTGCGGCCCAGGTGAGCACCAGAGGGATTAGGATCATCCTTTCTAGAAGAGCCAAGTGTGCCTGCACTGGACCGTGATGGTGGGAACATCAAGGAATCAAAGCTTAAGAAGAGGGCCTCTCAGGTAAGCCCTGATCCTGCAATGGCACTCCAGTGGGGTTACCGTGTGGGGTGGAGGGTCTCCCCACTCTTCCCACCTTATTTTGAAGCTGTTAGATCAACTGAACCCCTGGACAAGTAAGAGATGCTGAGTGTACAGGGAAGGCTGCTTCATGCGCCTCCGGGGCCGGCCTTACTCATCCGCCCCGGCTCGTGGGAAAGGATTCTGGCACCTGTACACCTGCTCCCATAAGGATCCCATAAGCAGGTGCTCTTAGCCACCAATGTTTTTCTAAATCCAGGCCCTGACTCTCCCCAGATTCCAGATCCAACTTCAGGCAAGGACAGGGGTTAAAGGCAGAAAATTAAGGTATCAATTAAACAATAGGCATCTTTCTTGCCCTGACGACTATGAAATATTTAGGGATGAGTAGGCCCGACTGCCTGAAATGCAAATGAACAAGCAGAGGCCCGAAGACCTGCCATTTGGTCAGTGCGGTGGGAGCTGGAGGGGGTGCTCTCCGGCTCTCGGGAAGCAACTTCCTGACTCCAGCGTGGCGCTCGTCGGGCGAATCAGCCAACCGCAGACGCACCAGAAGGGCTGCAATCTGGCCCTGACGTTGCAGAGGTAACTGGCACTTCGCTCGCCACTGGCAATGAGACCTGTGTTTGCAGGAAAGCGATCCCTTTGCTAACACTCAGTACTTTTCAAAGTCATTTCTCAATCTTTCGAGCCTTATGGCTACTTTTGCTCTGAGTTGAGTGCTATATCTGCCTTACCCACACCTTCTGGCCCCCGGAAGCGGACTTTCTGGGTTGGCATCTGCCTTCCACCCATTCCCAAGTGGGAGGCCTTGAACAAACCACTTAATCTCTTCTTGCCTCCGTTTTCTCATCAATACAATGGGGTTGTTTTTGAGGATTGAATGAAAAAAAAAGCAGGTGAGTGCTCACTCTTGGTCTATTGTCAGTTTTCAGTAAGTATCAGTTTTTAATCAATAGGGTCCAATAGATATGAGTCAACTGGGAAGATATATTTGGAAACGTTGTGCGAACACAAGTATGTAATGAATCCGCTCTTACGATTTGTTCTGCTTTCTTCCCCTCTAGAGCTGGCACAGAGAAGATAGGTGCTGTTTCTCCAGGACCCACAAGAGACCTGGACCTGGAGAAAGGCAGGACTGTGCGCCAGGTCACCTGGTGCCTATGGAAGGGTGATTCCCATATTATGGCTGCTTCTTTTAACACATGGTTATGGGGCCTGGGCATGACACGGGACCTCCCGAGGGCCTGGATCTCCAATGTCAGAAGCTGGGTTTGGTGGCGTCCCCCCAACATCTCTCACATCTTACTTTCTTGTAGCTTCTTCTGTGCCCACCTGGTAACGTCTGTGGCGACAGACCCGGGCCCTTTACCGTTTTCCTCAATAAATGAATTTCACTCAGGAGATGGATTGTTGAAAACTTTCCCACGGGTTTGAGAAGTCACGGGGAGCGATCCTATAGAACAGCTCATAGTCTACCCCATCTCCCTGCTCTCCCACCCTGAAGGGGCTGCCTGGCAATGGCTGACACCACGTCAGTGACTTTCCTGCCTCCTGCAGCCCCCTGGGAAATGGAGTCCAGCCCCGCCACCTCGCCTGATTAGAGGTGTTCAAGACAGTCAGGCCTGCGGACCTGAGCTCTGCTTCTGCGGCCTCTGGATTCAAACCCAGGCTCTTCAGCTTCCCAACTCTCTTGACCAAGACACTGAAGTTCTCTGCGCGTCTGTTTCCGCCTCTGAAAACGGAACTAAAACCTAGGATAGAGAGGAGAACTCTGCGTTCCTGGCTCCTCCTGCCTGACACTGCACCTCTGCTTCTTGTTGGAGACGAGCTGAAACCCCTTCATAATCTGCTGTCATCTTACAAAGAGAATTCCATCTCTCCTGCATAGCAGACTAGGCAAGCAGACACAGTCCACGTTAGGGTGAGTGTGATTAAATTCGAAGAGTTTGTAACCTGTTCTCAATCACAGAAGTGTCTCGTGTGGCAGCCACGGCCAGAAATCTCCATGTCTGCCTCCTGACTCCAAGGCTAGTGCTCTTTCCGCTAGAGAATATAGCACAACAACACACCCCCCGCAGCTATTAGGTAACGACAAAGACAGACACACACACAGGTACAGACATACGCGCGCACGTACACCCACCATTCACTTCTACAGGGGATGAGAGGGACCAGTTCTGAGTGTAACAGTTTACTCAGGGTAATAATTCTTACCTCTTGAAGTATCTCATTTACAAGGTAAAGGTTTTGCTTTCAGAGTCCTAAGATTCCATCTGGCTCACTCTAGGTCTCAAAGACGTGTTTCTCATTCCCTTTTCTGTTAGAAAATTATCAGTTGTCTTTTTCCGTGTGTGAAAATCTCAGGACAATAACCCACATTTATTGGACCCCTTGGAACCGGGGTGAGTTTGAGTGTTTAAACACAAACCAAATTAGTCCTCACAATGCTTTGAGTAGGTATTTTCATTATCCTGATTTTGCAGATTTGGAAAATGAGGCAAAGGACTTTCATATTCTTGCTTAGAGTCCTGTAGCCAGTCAGTGATGGAACCAGATTTCAAATCCATGAGGTCTGGTCTTGAGTCCTAAGGAATCCATCCGTGATCACTACCTGAGTGTCAGCTGGGTATCGGGCATCCTAGGAGATAATGTTCATATATTAACTTTGTAACTATGCTGAGCTCCAGAAGGGTAAGCACCAGCTAGGACAAAAATCAGGAAAGAAGACACCATTCAGCATGGGAGAAGGTCATGGAGAGGCTGTGACCGCCAGCTGGCCTGTGAGATCCTCCTTTGGGATGTGCTCTCTGTCCCCCCACCCTGGTCCCATAGCAGGAGCCATTTTCAAGGACTCCACCTTGAGACAGCACACGGTTGTGGAGACCACCTGGCCAGCAGATGTGGCTGGACCTCGTCAGGTCTCTCTGCAAACGGAAGATCCTGGCAGGAGGGTGCAGA
Organism: Meles meles; assembly: GCF_922984935.1. Lineage (NCBI taxonomy): Eukaryota > Metazoa > Chordata > Mammalia > Carnivora > Mustelidae > Meles > Meles meles. The sequence goes on from NC_060066.1 coordinate 3,939,995, forward strand.
GACCTCCTCGCTGGGTGGTACCCAAGGCAAGCCTGGCAAGTAAGTCCCCTTGCTTCTTGAACTTGACACCTACTGATCTGAAGTGGCCCACCTCTTCCTTCCATCTCTCCCTGTTCTCCATGTGTGGGGTCTGGTTTGGGAACCAGCAATTCTGAGTATTTGAGAGACAGGGAATTTAATGTAACGCATTGGTCCAACAGGTCACAGGAAAGTAGATAAATCAGTAGGCAATGCTGAGCCAGCCAAGACCTAGTAACACCAGAAACCCACTTCTTTTCAGGTTTTGGAGTGACAAGGCACTGTTACTGATTCCCAGTGGCTAGGGCTCCTTGACAAGAGCAGGAATCAGCCTGGACCCAGCTGGAGGCAGGTGTATCCGTGTAAGAGATCAGGCTGATACGGAAACACTGCCCGAGCCCCATCACAGGAGAAGAGAAATGTGTGGGATAAGCCTGGCTTTTTGTAATCAAACTTGCTCACCTTTGTTAGGTTACAAGGCACCAGGAGCACCTTCCTTATGGATTACACGGGGCCAAGGACGGGCCGTCTGGAAATCAGTGCCGTGCCTTTCACCCCTGCTGGTCTTCAGCTCTGGAGAAGAGTCAGGCGTGCAGCTGGCAAGAGAGGTGCCTCTGCATGTGTTTGCAGGCTGAGCTCTTGGTGGGATGTGTGGGGGACTGCATTACAAAGCGCTAAGCAAGCAGATCTCCCTTTGAGCACATTGACGTAGCTTCTGTTTCTACCTTTGATAAAGCACAGATTAATTCCACTTGCATACCTCCTCCTTCACTGTGAACATTTGCCAGCATTCATTAAGACCATGTCGTGGAGTTAGCAAAACATCCTCTACTGAACCATCAAAGCCTACAAATGACTTCTTGCCAGGTAAGAGGGTCGAGTGGTTCCTCCTCCGTCCCTAGTAACAACCCAGCTTGGGCATGGTGTGTACATACATGTTGTTTGAGAGAGCACTGGAGCCAATGTGTGCGTGGCCCACAGGGCAGGGGACAGCTCCCTGCTCCTCCGGGCCGTAGAAGATGGGCTCTAGCTCTATGTTGCGTACTCGGGAAGCCCTGTACTTAATATTCTGTGCATCTGTGATGGTGAGGAGGGGAGAGTGGCTGCGTCATACGGTTATCTGTTTCTCTGGCTCAAGACTCCTGCTTCTGCGGAGTTAGTCAAGCTGATGCACCACCTGCTGTGGTCTTCCTCTGCCCGTCGCCACATGCTCACGTGAACACACATAACGGCGCGGTAGTCATACCTGGCGGCTACTTTCCTGGGAGTTTGGGAAGACGGAGGCAGCTTGGTTACCCCATGCAACATAATCGTGACCCAATTCCCTGAGTGTAGGGCGTGCACGGGCCAGTCCGCCTTATGTCCCCGTCCCTCCCTGTGTCTCTTCCTTCCAGATGCCCCCACACTCTGCCCTTCCCGGGATTAAGCACGTTTGCTTCCTCATGTGCTTCCTGGACTCCACACCCCAAGACTTTGTGTCTGAGTGTTGACCTCAGGCAGATTTTCAAGGTTTCTATCAGGACAGAGATCCTTTAATTTGGGGTGCCAACTCGAGGTCCCTCCTCTCACAGAGGTTTGCAGTCAAGTCGGGGAGGGGAAAGTGGAGGGAAGTAGGTGACAGGAGTATCCACATACACTATGGAAGCATTTTCTCATTGAGGGGAAAGGGGACTCAGAACACCAGAGGAAGTTCTGGGGCGGGGGTGGGTGCAGAGGAGGGAGGGACAACCGCCCAAGCTTGAGATTGGTTGTAAATAAACACAGACACGTTGGAGTAGAATAGATGATCTTTCTGAACCCTATTCCAATATTTTAAGGGAGCTTCATTCTGGTGGAGGTAGAGAAGGAGGGAAGAGTAGAGATGGATGTGGGATAACGCACATGTTCTTACGTACATTCTGAGCACGTTCACTGGCCCCCCAGCTCCAAGACAAGAACATCTCTCTGAGGGTGATCATGGTTGATGGGGCAAGAAGTGCAAAGTTTTCGGATTAATTTTGAAAGCAGAGCTGGCCAGACCTGCTGACAGATTGTACATGGGTGAGAGGAGAAGCGAGTAGTTAAGGAAGACACCTAAGTTTTGGGCTGAAGTTGACCAGTGGTGCCCACGACCGAGCGGTCGAACTTTTGGGATGAAGGGATCAGAGCTGTGAACTTTGTTTCGACTACGAGGTATTGCAATAGAGGTTGAGTAACATGTGGAGAAACCAGAGCCCCTGACTTAGCATGTATATAAATACAAATGCCGAGCCCTGGGGCACCACCATTTATTGAATGAAGAGAATAAGCGAAGGAGAGACCAGAAAGGCAGGAGGAGATTTCAAGAGAGCGTGGTCTCCCAGGAAGTAAACTGAAGCCACATTCAACCGTGTCGAATGCTGACCAGAGACGGAGTCTGATGAGTCTACAGAGTTGGCCACTGGTCTTTGTAAGATGGAGGAGGGGTTCCATCAGGGTGCTGAGAGCAGGAGTTTGAGAAGAGACTCAGAGGTAAAGAAGTGGAGAAATGGTCAGAACAGACAATAATACTTAGTTTTACCACAAAGAAGATGTAAAAATTATCTGTCTCTTCCAGAAATGGTAAAAATATTAATGATCATTAAGAATCTATCCTTTCATTTGGAAATAATACTTTATTACTTTAATTTTATTTTACTGCTGGGTTTTATTTGCCTGTAATTTATTATGGGCTTTTATAGCAATATTTGAAAGTGAGACTTTGGTTTTTTTCTTATCCAACTTCATCTGGGTTATATACTGGGTTTAGAGCATTTTTGTATTTCTGTGTTTTAGCCCTGTTTACAAAGGATAAGAATTTTGAAAAAAAAAATCACTTACAAACTGTCTTGGCAGAGCACCTTCCCAGAAGTAATTCCTTAACTACTCCCCCGCCCCCCAGTTTGGTCCAAGGCTACTTTCCTATGCAACTCTTCTAATTGTTTCATTTAATTTATGACATTTTTGTGTCATAAAAATGTTTCTATTCAGATTTCCTAGTAAAGCAACATTTTTATATTGTATTCTCCTCCAAGTCCATTGGTTTGTCTTTGTTTTAAAGTACTAATTTATATTCCTTTGAATTTTTGTGTTTTCTTCTGTATACTTTTTGTCTGCAATGTGGGATGGCTTTGCAAATCTGTTATCCCTATCACTTAAGTTGTTCAATCCCTTTTTATATTCACTTAAAGATTTTAGAGGCTCTGTTGTGATTCTGAAGATGCTTGTTGGTGGTTTTCCGATTTCATCTCATCTTTCCATGTTTCCTCATTTACTCAACTTGTTTTATCTTTACTGCTTTCTCGTACTCTTTGCAAAGGAATATATTTCATTGTAACTTTTGATAATTCCAGACAACATTCTGGAATTTTGCTGAACTAGATGATTTTCAGGGGAACACTCTGTAGATAACCTTGACTCTCCCTGCTCATCCCAAAGCTCATAGAACTAACATATATATGTTTTTCTCCATATTCATGATGGAATGAGGTTGATATTTTTTTTTAATTACATTTTTTTGTCAAAAAATTTGTTCACGCCTTGCTCCTCTGGGTAAACTGACGTGATGGTCAGAAACGTCCCAGATCTGCAGCGGGTGTTGAGGTCGTTTCTAGCAAGCAGGCTCTAGGGGTACTCTCTGGGACACTCAAACTCCTCTGCCTGACCCTCTCTGCTTCCCTTGGCCAGGACCCTGTCTCCACACAGGACCCCTTTCTCTCTCTTTAAGTGGGACATCTGATCCAGCTTGCCGCTGCCCTAATTACCCTCAACTCCTGTCGAATCGTCCCTCATCTACCAGTTCGGTCCTGAAAAGTCAAAGTTCCAGTGGTCTGCCTAGATCCATGTATTATCAGTTCTGACCATCCCTTGTACCCCGGACTGACCAGGCCAAGCTGCGTCCCTGATCAATTTCCTGGATAGAGGAACTGTTATTTCAGTAAAGCTAACTGTATTACAAAAAGAAAACTAAATCAATATTTGATGATAATATCCCAGTGCGGTGGTCCCTTCCACTGATGAAATCCCCAGTGGAGACATCTTACTACTTACTACTCTGTCGTGGAGACTTGAATCGTGTCATTTATGACTAGGGCTTCAAAAGTCCCATATACATACCAATTCATATCCTACCTCCTACAAGAAGTTTTCCAAGATTACCTTATTCTAATTGCTATTGCTTGAACCTCTAAATATCTACAGCTTTATCCCCTTAGAGGTGATATTTAAATTGGACATACTAACTTTTGTTTGGCATTTTGTGATTTTCAGAGTAGATTTTGCACGTTACTTATCCTCACACAGCATCTCTTTTAAGTCAATAGTGTAAATCATATTTTGCATTTGAAGAAACTAATAACGAAGAAACTGCCCACGTTTACACAATTAGTAAATAGCTGAGGGGACAGAAAGAAATAACTTTGCCAGGTCCCGTGTTATTAACATTTCTGTTCTGTGAATGAGGCGATCAAGGCTCGTAGAAGTTAAATAAATCACAATGAACACAGATATTTAGTGGAAAAGCCAGCTTTTGAATCTTAGTCTCTGTGAGTCTAATACCCCTTGTCTATTCTCTGTGGTGACAAGAACTTGGTCACACACAGAGCAGGGTTGGTTTGTCTGGTCTCTCTGGGTCTGTCTTTTTTTCTCAAAAAAAAAAAAAAGTCATACTAACACAACGAGTGGATGTTGTAGTTGTTGTTATTATTATTGTCATCACCACCTTCAAGGCTTAACTGAAAATGTGCCCACTCTGGATTTTGTGTGATTCTCTGGGTCAGATAGAAACACTTGCTCGTGGGGCCTCAGGCCCTTTGCACTTACACGGCTTCTGTCTCTCTAGGCTGGGTTTGTGTGTGATTGTGTACCTGTCTCCTCCAGCAGGCTCCTAGAGATCGGGTTCTGTGACTATTAATAGAATACCTCGAACATCTTTAGTGTTTCTTAAATATATATCAAGAGGATTTTTATATTTATTTATTTAGGATTTTATTTATATATTTAGGATTTTATATATATTATTTATATAAGTTATTATTTTTATATAAATTATTATTATTTATATAAATGTATAAATTTATATCTATATTATATATAAATTTAGGATTTTACATATATATTTATAACATGCAGAGGAGACTTGCCTACTCACCCTGTCTTTTATTTATTTTTTTCAAAGATTTCATTTATTTATTTGACAGAGAGATCACAAGCAAGCAGAGAAGCAGGCAGAGAGAGAGGGGGAAGCAGGCTCCCTGCTGAGCAGAGAGCCCGACATGGGGCTTGATACCAGGACCCTGAGATCATGACCTGAGCCGATGGCAGAGGCCCAACCCACTGAGGCACCCAGGCGCCCCTGGCACTGTCTTTTAAATGCCAGACTTAACCTGTTGATTGATGCTACCATATATTGGATTTCTGACCACTGATATGATTGTGTATAAATGAGAGTATTTAAATTTTTCTCAACTGAAGATTGCTATTAATAGTTAATGAATTGGCAAAGTTCTTGTAAAAAAAAATAAACTCAGGTATTGGCCAAATAAATGTGTTACATAATTTGGCCTCAGAATATCTTTTTTTTTTCCTTTTTTTTCTTTTTTAAAAAATTTTATTTATTTATTTATTCATTCATTCTTATTTCTTTTCAGCATAACAGTATTCATTGTGTTCATTGTTTTTGCACCACACCCAGTGCTCCATGCAATATGTGCCCTCTCTAATACCCACCACCTGTTCCCCAAACCTCCCACCACCCTTCAAGACCCTCAGGTTGTTTTTCAGAGTCCATAGTCTCTCATGGTTCACCTCCCCTTCCAATTTCCCTCAACTCCCTTCTCCTCTCCATCTCCCCATGTCCTCCATGTTCTTTGTTATGCTTCACAAATAAGTGAAACCATATGATAACTGACTCTCTGCTTGACTTATTTCACTCAGCATAATCTCTTCCAGTCCCGTCCAGTCTCAGTCCAGTCCCGTTGCTACAGAAGTTGGGTATTCATCCTTTCTGATAGAGGCATAATACTCCATAGTGTATATGGACCACATCTTCCTTATCCATTCGTCCGTTGAAGGGCATCTTGGTTCTCTCCACAGTTTGGCGACCGTGGCCATTGCTGCAATAAACATTGGGGTACAGATGGCCCTTCTTTTCACTACTTCTGTATCTTTGGGGTAAATACCCAGTAGTGCAATTGCAGGGTCATAGGGAAACTCTATTTTTAATTTCTTGAGGAATCTCCACACTGTTCTCCAAAGTGGCTGCACCAACTTGCATTCCCACCAACAATGTAAGAGGGTTCCCCTTTCTCCACATCCTCTCCAACACATGTTGTTTCCTGTCTTGCCAATTTTGGCCATTCTAACTGGTGTCAGGTGGTATCTCAATGTGGTTTTAATTTGAATCTCCCTGATGGCTAGTGATGATGAACATTTTTTCATGTGTCTGATAGCCATTTGTATGTCTTCATTGGAGAAGTGTCTGTTCATATCTTCTGCCCATTTTTTGATATGATTATCTGTTTTGTGTGTGCTGAGTTTGAGGAATTCTTCATAGATCCTGGATATCAACCTTTTGTCTGTACTGTCATTTGCAAGTATCTTCTCCCATTCTGTGGGTTGTCTCTTTGTTTTGTTGACTGTTTCCTTTGCTGTGCAGAAGCCAGTAAAATATCTCTTGTACAGTTTTTCTTTTTTCTTTTCTTTTTAAATCAACAAAATGAAATAACAGTAGAAATATCACTAGTTAAAGCATAAAAAATGGTTGGTTCCTTTCTGTAATAGTAAGTCAGTTGTAGACAGTTTTTACCATCTGAATGGCAATTCATTTAGGTCTTCTTAATTTGATACTTAACTAAGTACCAGGCATTCTCTTAAGACCTGGGCACAAAAACCAAAATAACAACAACAAATGGTTAAGACATAATTGCACCATTACAGAATGTGAAGCAACTGGATGCATGTCCTTCTCTTTACAAAACACTTGTAGGATATGCAAATAACGTGTTCTTTGGGGGGTAGAAATGTGGATGTTCTGACCGTGAGTTGTGAGTCTTTTGTTTGGTCTCATTGATGCAAGGATAGATAAGCTGATTCCAAGTTAGTGAGGCCATTGTATGTGCCTGATAAGTTGTATGTGCAACCCAGATGTTGGCTGCATGATCCTTGGCCCTCTGGGTTCAACCTGGACTCTGAATTTCTCAGTCTTCTGAGAGTCCAGAGACAAAGATTCCCCCTTCCCTAGAGTTCTACAACTTCCTGGCCTTTTCACTGTTTCCTTCTGTCTTGCACTCCTGTTTTCTTTCTTTTTTTTTTAATATTTATTTTTATTTGTTTATTTACAGCATAACACCCCAAAGACTCCACCCCCAAACTACTAGAACTCATACAGCAATTCAGTAACGTGGCAGGATACAAAGTCAATGTACAGAAATCAGTGGCTTTCTTATACACCAACAATGAAAATACAGAAAGGGAAATTAGAGAATCGATTCCATTTACTATAGCACCAAGAACCATAAGATACCTGGGCATAAACCTAACCAAAGAAGTAAAGGACCTGTACTCGAGGAACTACAGAACACTCATGAAAGAAATTGAAGAAGACACAAAAAGATGGAAGACTGTTCCATGCTCTTGGATTGGAAGAATAAACATTGTTAAAATGTCTATACTGCCTAGAGCAATCTATACTTTTAATGCCATTCCGATCAAAATTCCACCGATATTTTTCAAAGAGCTGGAGCAAATAATCCTAAAATTTGTATGGAGCCAGAAGAGACCCCGAATTGCTAAGGAAATGTTGAAAAACAAAAACAAAACTGGCGGCATCACGTTACCCCGATTTCAAGCTTTACTACAAAGCTGTGATCACCAAGACAGTGTGGTACTGGCATAAAAACAGACACATAGACCAGTGGAACAGAGTGGAGAGCCCAGATATGGACCCTCAACTCTATGGTCAAATAATCTTCGACAAAACAGGAAAAAATATTCAATGGAAAAAAGACAGTCTCTTCAATAAATGGTGCTGGGAAAACTGGACAGCGATATGTAGAAGAATGAAACTCGACCATTCTCTTACACCGTACACAAAGATAAACTCGAAATGGATAAAAGACCTCAACGTGAGACAGGAATCTATCAGAATCCTAGAGGAGAACATAGGCAGTAACCTCTTCGATATCAGCCATAGCAACTTCTTTCAAGATATGTCTCCAAAGGCCAAGGAAACAAAAGCAAAAATGAACTTTTGGGACTTCATCAAGATCAAAAGCTTCTGCACAGCGAAGGAAACAGTCAACAAAACAAAGAGGCAACCCACGGAATGGGAGAAGATATTTGCAAATGACAGTACAGACAAAAGGTTGATATCCAGGATCTATAAAGAACTTCTCAAACTCAACACACACAAAACAGATAATCATATCAAAAAATGGGCAGAAGATATGAACAGACACTTCTCCAATGAAGACATACAAATGGCTATCAGACACATGAAAAAATGTTCATCATCACTAGCCATCAGGGAGATTCAAATTAAAACAACATTGAGATACCACCTAACACCAGTTAGAATGGCCAAAATTAGCAAGACAGGAAACAACGTGTGTTGGAGAGGATGTGGAGAAAGGGGAACCCTCTTACACTGTTGGTGGGAATGCAAGTTAGTGCAGCCACTTTGGAGAACAGTGTGGAGATTCCTGAAGAAATTAAAAATAGAGCTTCCCTATGACCCTGCAATTGCACTGCTGGGTATTTACCCCAAAGATACAGATGTAGTGAAAAGAAGGGCCATCTGTACCCCAATGTTTATTGCAGCAATGGCTACGGTCGCCAAACTGTGGAGAGAACCAAGATGCCCTTCAACGGATGAATGGATAAGGAAGATGTGGTCCATATATACAATGGAGTGTTATGCCTCCATCAGAAAGGACGAATACCCAACTTTTGTAGCAACATGGACGGGACTGGAAGAAATTATGCTGAGCGAAATAAGTCAAGCAGAGAGAGTCAAGTATCATATGGTCTCACTTATTTGTGGAGCATAACAAATAACATGGAGGACATGGGGAGATGGAGAGGAGAGGGAGTTGAGGGAAACTGGAAGGGGAGATGAACCATGAGAGACTATGGACTCTGAAAAACAACCAGAGGGTTATGAAGGGGCGGCAGGGGGGTGGGGGGGGGTGGGAGGTTGAGGAACCAGGTGGTGGGTAATAGGGAGGGCACGTACTGCATGGAGCACTGGGTGTGATGCCAAAACAATGGCCTCAGAATATCTTGGACCACATTTCTTTGGTTTGATGTTAAAAGAGTGTCTTTGCTTGACCCAGGCGACTAACCTCAGTGGGTAAGGAATTCTTCCTGTTTCAGGGGTAAAATACTTTATTCCAGGCTCTGAATGGTGAACTATCTATCATGTATTTTGAGGAGTGGGCATCCTCAGAAAACACAGTTTTTCTTCTCAAGGAGGAACCTTCTGCTGCTTTGCTCAGGTCCTTCCTCCCCTGTTCTTGCTGTGGGGCTCCCAGCAAATGCCCTGGGATCCTCCACGGATGGGAAATACTTTTAAACCCTATGCTGGGTTATGTGTCTCCTGTAGACTCCCACTCCAGCCAGGGGAGATCTTTGCCAAAGTCTCAACATCCACGCCTGCTTATCCACAGGCGTGTGTGCGTGTCCTTGTGTGCCCGTGTAAGTGAGTGTGTGTGAGTGTGTGTAAAACTCCCTTTGCCCAGTACTGTGCACCATATGCAATAGACCAATAAATATTTGTGGGTGAACAAGAAGAGCCTGGGATCATGAGCATGTGGGGGTCTGAGTGGCCCCTACACATCCAGGTCCTGATTCACAGAACATGTGAAAGTCCCCTCTCATCTGCAGGGGTGATGACGGTCTTGAGACGGGGCACTGTCTGGACTGTCCATGTGGGCCCCATGTCATCCCAGCATCCTAACAAAAGGCAGGTGAGACCTCACGGTCAGGTGCGGCCATGTGCTGATGGAAACGTGAGGACCTGGTGACATGAGGAAGGGCACATGAGCCGGGGTGTCGAGGTGCCAGTAGAATTCCCCCTTGGAGTCTCCAGAAGGCATGGGGCCTCACCAACGGTTTGCTTTTAACCCAGTAAAACTCATCTCTGACTGAGAGGTCGAATCTGTGTTGCTTTAAACCTCTGCTTCCACAGTCTTGGTTATGGTGACGGCGGCAGGACGGGAGCACAGGCAGGTCACTGTGCCTATGCGGGTCAACCTTTTCATTCCCCAGGCTCCTCGCCTGTACGTACTGATTGCTCCATCCTTCCCATCCTTCCCACGTGGGAAGATGACCTTCCCACGTTCTCTCCATCCACCTTCCCCTGTCAGGACTGACTCGGGGAGCACTGCTTAGTTCTCTGCCTCTTCTGAGCTCTCCAAACACATCCCCTCCATCAGGTTCTCCGTACACTGTAATAAATGCTTGCGGGATTGTCCTAATCTAGAAATAATTTATTTCTTCTGTACTCTCTCTTGTTGCTTGTTGTCTTTTGCACTGGATGGTCATGGCATCTCCCATGCCCTCCTGTTCAGAGAACCGTGAGCACGGCAGGCCTGGGACTGCTGTCCCGTAGAGGAGTTCTTGCAAGTTTGGTCCTTGGCCAGAGGCGGGAACGTGGATTTTGGGAGGGTCTGCACCATTCCCAGAAAGGAGAAGAGGGACTCCCGCGCCCAGGCTGCCTGTGCAACGTGGTTTATGCCGAACCCGTGTTTTCCTTCTGGGCCTCTACAGCTTGGAGTGAGCTGTGCAGAGTGTGCACACCCCCAGCTCCCGGGGGAACCGCGGGCACTGGCCGACGCTTTGCACGTGTTCACACCTCCCTGCTGTGGAACGAGGTACCAGCTCCACGTCTCCACGGAGAGAAGACCCTTGAAGCTTCAGCCTGGTTTCGTCAGGATTTTGCCCCGGGTACCCGCCCCCTGTGCTGACTTGGCTTGGGATCCTTTCACTGCAGTAAAGCTTAGCCACGGGTCCCACTGTCACCTGAGTCTGATGAGCGCTCCCCGGGAATTGCCTCGGGGGCTTCAACTCTGTCACCGTTAAGGAGCAGAGTCACTGACGAGGACTACATTTTGGGCACCGCTACTTCCCCCACAGCATAGGTTACGTGGGGGCACGTGGGATTCCTCCCTGTACTGTCCAGAGAGTGACGTGTTGTTTTCTGATGGAGGGAAAGGCTGCGGCCGCTGGGAGGACTGGAGGGGCACTCAGAAACCCGGCGTGCTCAGCCTCCTTCCGTGGCACCTAGCAGAGGCAACAGGAAGAGAACGGTCTGTCTCATCATTACGCACGAGCCGTGCATCTCATCGTTACGCACCGAGCGCGCATATCCATGCGCCCTCACTTTTGCTTATGCAGTTCTTCTGCCTCAAACGCTTTCCTCTTTTGGCTTCCGTCCTCAGCACTACACCAGAACAGAGCTCATGGGTGCCTCGCCCTCCTCCCCACGGAGGAGCACATGACGAAAAACCCAGAGGCTTCGGTCTGGGTTGCGTTCAGAGCATTTTTTGATCTCACACCATGAATGGATCGCGTCTTCTTGGGGGCTGAGAAGTCATAGGGAGTGAAGCCAGGGCAGAGTCTGGATGTGGGGGAGCGGGAAACCCGCCAGGTCTGCGTGAAGGTAGCTCAGGGGCCTGGGATGAGCAGTCACCTCCTCGAGAAAAATATATAAAATCATATTGAAGGCATTAAAAGCGTATGAGACCAAGCCCAGGAATAAAATGTTTGGGCTCATTTTAGATGAAAGGGGACATATTTTTGCATCTGTTCTTTCCAACTCATTATACTATCTCCCACAAGTTCAACAAATTAAAACCTGGCTTGTTTCCATCTCATTAGGGATCAATTTGCATGAATTATAGGTTTGCATTATTCAAGACTTGTGTTTAATTACAAGAATTGGGAAAGAAAAAGAAAAGGGAAAGAACTAATGGAGGAAGTGAACTTCACCCTGAAGTTCTTGATGCCGGTTTCCAATCTGGCTTTATTACCGAAGCATGGAACGTACCTCAGGGTTCAAAGCAGCTGAAAGGCAGAGCCTATCCTTGTAGCTGAGGGCGGGCTTCTCCCTTCTGTACTTCCAGTCCCATCCACCTCTGGAGGCCTGGGTAGAGCACCTTGTCCTCCGTGGGGAGCAGACGTGATAGGAAAGGAGCAAGAGGTTATGAGTCAAGGGGACTTGAGTCTGACTCCCAGCCTTGCCCCTCTTCTGACGACCCCCCTCGAGATGTTTCCACGCATGCCACACTTTTTCATCCTCCCCACAAGCTTGCAGCGTACACACTGGTACTCCTGCCTCATGCGTGTGGACCTGGAGGCTCACCATGTGAAATGACTTCCCCAAAGTCCCCAGAACCCAGGTGGAAACCCTTGTCCGTGCGACTGAGGGCGAGCTTTCAGGTGATGCCCGCGGGAGACAGATGGGTGTGCCTCGTTCTTGGGAATACAGTCCCCTTTCCCCTCTCGTTCCCGAGTCACCCCTTGCTTCCTTCCTGTCCTCTGCTGCCGTATCCCCATTCTCTGGACCACTGTCACCTTCTTTCTCCCTCCCTTCAGACTTGCCCTTATCTGTAAGGAGAGTAAGATAAGGGTGGTCATCGGTCTGCTGGTTGCCGGCCAGATGGGCGCCGCAGCAAGTTAGGAGCGGCAAGTAAGCATTCCGTAGCTCGCTTGCCCTTCGACCTTGGACCAGTCAATGACTGCAACGCTCTTAAGCCTCAGATTTCACATCTGTATGTTAGCGTCAGGAAACCAGCTTCACGGGGTTTTTGTAAGCAGCGATTGCAATGATTATCCGAAGTAGTTAGGCTAGGAACTGCTCAATAAATTACAGTCAGAGCTGATAATTATAGGATTTGAGCTTATCACTCACACATTACTGGTAAATGGTACTATCGCTCCTGTCTTACGGAATAAGAAAAGGAAGCTGAAGTGATTCAGTGTCATGCCGTAAGCAGATGGTGGGGCAGAGATACAAGGTCAGGCCCACGGGACTTCGCAGCCTCTGCTTTTCCCATTATTCTTCCTCCACGGGTGTCTGCACTAGGTTTCTAACAAGACCCAGCCCCTCCTCCTTATGCTACAACGTGAACCTGACTTTGTCATCCCTTTCCTCTCTGGACACCCTTTGGCATAAGGACTAAGGCTTAAGATTTCATGCCATCTCAACTCTGAATTTGGAACAATGACGTGGTATGTGTGTACATTTATATAAGTAGACTTAGTCACCCTGAAAGTAAACAAACATCTCCCTGGGCCAGAAATCAGGGATATCCTCCTGTAAATAAGGAATTTCTCGGCCAACTACTGCACCCATGGTGATCACGTGTTCAAACTCTGCAGTGGCCCCTGATGTGGGCGACTCAGGCTTAGTGCACCATCATGGGGGCTCCCGGATCATTGCATGAAATAAGGGGCTCATAGAAGGGGGGAGGCTTGCCGTTGAAAAGAGGCAGGTAGAAGTTGGGACCAAGGTCTAAGACCGTGGCCAGAAGGATGCTGCTTTCCCAGAGGAGCAGAAATGAACGGAGGCAGCCCACATCAAGGATTGGGAGGAACACCATCCTGACCCACAGACTGGATCTAGAGCATCCCTGCGAGACGACAATATCCTATGTAGTTGCAATGGGAACCCTAGGAGATCACATGGAGAGACCAGGACTAAGATAGACTGCTAGGGATAGGTAATATAATTTTACATAAAATTTTTAAAACTCTAAAAAAAAAAACCCAAAAATAAAAGTGTACTTGTTTGGAAGTAAAATGAGAGGAAATCAAAAAGGAAAAGTTCTATAAAATTACGGAGCATTGCATGACAAAAACAACAGAGGAAAATTAGGAATGGGTGGATAAGGAACTAAAGCCTTTAGAAATTCCAGGGAAAAAATTCAATTTAATCAAATTAAAAGTCAACAGGTGGGACGGCTCTAATATGAACACAATCAAAGAGACTAAGAACTAGACGGTAATCGTAACAAACTCACCCAGACCTTGGCGCAGAAGTATAGAATGGCGGGACGTGAAGCAGATGTTACGGATTTGGGGGGCAGATTATGGCATCGTATTAAATGCCTCATACTAGTTCCAGAACAAGAAAGGAGGTGGAGTGGCATATATAGCCATATTCTAAGAGAAACCATTTCCAAAGTGAAGAGAGGCATTAGTCTTGCTGAGTAGAATACAAAGTCCACACCTAATAACACTGCGGTAAGTCTTGAGGACATCAGGAATAAAGGGAAACTCTTACAGGTCACCAGACGGAGAAGCAAAGATTTGGCACAAAAGAACAACAGTGAGACTTGCTACAGAACCTTTCATTGGCTGTCCTAGACACTAGAGTAACATCCTCAAAATGTGAAGGGGAAATAAAGATCAGCCTGGAATATTAAACCCAATCTACATTATTATTCCAGAGTGAGGTGAAATGAAGTTGTTTCCAGATATACAAAGACGGTTTACCTCAGTCTGACTCTCACTAAAGCACCCAGCTCCTAAAGGATGTGTTTGAGCTGGAAGAGAGATGAATGTAGAAATTTGGCTAGGATAAAAGTTAAAAGAAGAAGAAAGAAACCAGTAAACTACGTGGGTAAGTCTAATTAAATCTTATCTTTCAAAAAATATAACAAGTAAAACTATCACTTATCAGTTTTCATAGAACAGAGGAAAATGCTAGACAGTAGTAATAACAGGTGCATTAAGGCAGCGGGGTCTGTGGGGTAATTACAACATGCCAGAGTTCTAGGACTTTTCATGTGGGGAGAAAGATGGTGAAAAAAGTGACTTTGAATAACTCCACAAGTAGTTAGAAAAATGTATATATCTAAAAATTTTAACAGTAACCACTAATGGAAAACAAATAGAATCAATAATCCGTGAGAGCAAAGGAAATCTCTATTAACCCTAGAGAAAGCAGGGAAAGAGAAAGCATATTGGTGAAGATAATCAAATGTTATCGGTAATTATAACAAAAACAAACAGATTATGCTTATGTATTAAAAGGGAAAGTATATTAGATTTGATACAGCAAAATAAAAAAACGCATCTATGCTGCTTACAAGTCACATCTACAACAAAGGCAGCACATAAAAATGAACCAAAGAAGTTGAAATTAAAATGATGGGAAATAGTATAAAAAAATGATTTATTTTTTTATGCTATTATCAAGTAATGTGAAAAGGGATGCTTGATGATGATAAAAGGAAGAACTTATCAAGATACAGTAATGAATTAGTATGTACATAATAACACAGTCTCCAAATACATATGCACACTGAGAGTCAAGGCTTTAATATGGCCCACAATATCCTCTGTGCTCTGGGTGGATAGAACTTGTCCAGTTTATGTCTTCATGCCGCATACTCCATACACATAAATGCTTGAACACATCAGGCAGAAATTTCTGTCTGTCCCTTAGTGTTCTAAGCCTCTAAACTGCCAGGTTACCAACAACGCTCAAATCACTTCCTTTGTGGGAAACTTCCTTGAGCCAAAGAACTCTCTCCTCTAAGTAAAAACTTGTTTAGAAGTCAATTTTTTTAAATGGACAATTATGGACTTGCCCATTTTGGGCAGGAGAGAGAGAGACCCCAGGTCTCTGGCCCTTTAAGTTGCTTAGGAAGTTCCTCCTGGTCAGGATTGTCCAGAGCCAAGCAAAGAACTATTGCTCTAGTTCACATCTCTTACTCCACTCATGGTGAAACCAAGACCCTTGGAGGGAAAGTGAATTTCCCAAGTTTACACAGTGATGTAGATACCAACACGAGATTAGAACTCCCATTTCTTGCGGCTCAAGGTTCTTTCCTGCCTGCTGTTCTCAACCCAGCCTTTGGAGCTTGTGGAATGTAGACATTTATAAATGGAACAGTCCTTGAGCATCATCTCAGCCAGACCCTCATTCTGGACCCACTAAGGTCCTGAGAAAGGGATCCTCGCACCACCCATCACTTAGCTGTAATCAATTATTGCCATTGCTTTTGGTCTGAAACTTCACCAGCTTCAAGTCTATATAACCTTGTTTACATACCAAAGGGCAAAGTGACCCTCGCTGTATATTTTTCCTCCCTTTATTGTTTTAAAACATTCTATTATTTTCAACACAAACTAATATATTTTCATTGTAAGAAATCAAGAATGAAGACTTGGAGCAACAGTTTCCCTTTATATCTTATCTCGAAAATAATTCTCCAACCCAAAGGCAAATGCTATTAATTTTTTGTATACTTTCCAAACATCGCCTTCTGTGTTTATGAACACTCGGCACGTCTTACAAACCCCCGTGCACACCCAAATGGACTTTCCATACATATGCAATGTTGATGTCTGCTATAGGCTGAATGTGAACCCCAAATTCATATTTGGAGGTCCTAACCCCCAATATGTTGGAGCGTGACTGACTGCATTTGGAGACAGGACCTTAGAAGTGATGATTAAGTTACAGTGTAAACATTAGGGTAGGCCCTGAACTCATGTGGCCCCTATTCTTACAAGAAGAGGAAATTTAGATACAGGTCCATGGCAGAGGGAAGACCATTTGAAGACATGGGGAGAAGACATACATCCATAAGCCAAGAAGAGCGGCCGCAGAAGGAGCTGGCCCTGCCAACAACTTGATCTTGGACTTGCAGCCTCCAGACCATGAGACAATAACTCCTGTGTGTGAGCTGCCTGTCCTGTGGCAGCCTGAGCTGAATAAGACACTGGGTTTGAGTTATCCTGGCTTTTTAAAAAAAAAATATTTTATTTCTTTATTTGACAGAGAGAGAGAACGGCCAAGTAGGCAGAGCGAGAGGGAGAAGAAGGCTCTCCGCTGAGCAGGGAGCCCAGTGCGGAGCTCCATTGCAGGACCCTGGGATTATGACCTGAGTCAAAGGCAGCCGGTTCACCAACCAAGCCACCCAGGGGCCCTTATGTTGGCATTTCCAACACAAGACAAGTTACTAAGCTTGAGTTTCCCCATCTGTAAAATGGAGCGTTGATACCTACTTCTTGAGTTTTTGTGAAGAGTCTTAAACCAGACATTGCCAAGTTCCTTGCATGTAGGAAGTATACTGTCTAGCTGTGAACTCTTCCCTGCCCCACCCCGTGCAAAACTTATCCCTCCCCTCAGACATTAAGTCCCCTGAACCCAAAGAATGTGTACAAAGATGCTTTTACATCCCTTAGTAGGGACATCAAACACTACCTGCGTTTCCAGATTTTTCCTTCTAGTACCTAACTGCACACCCTGGCACTATTATTTACACTCCCCCTTAACATGCTGGTTCCTGAAAAATCATTACAAGAACTCTCTTTCTATGTAACCCCCAGCTTTCCTGCCCTTTCTTGTTCTGCAGTACTCTCTTGTAAAAGACCCAAACCTGTAAAAGAGTTCTTCCCTACTCTGTCCCTGCATAAGGTGGCTAAATACAGCAGGAGGAACCCAGAACACCATGGTCTTATTTAAATTTGTGACTGAGTCTCTGTGGTGTGGTCCTTTGTGCAATACCATGATGGTACCCCCTTCCCTGGTCCAGTCTCCCCAACTTGGGACAGTGGCGTGCCGTGCTTCTCTCTTCAGACCCCCAACACTCCCTCTAGCCCATCTTCACTCTCAGGTGATGGCCTTGCTTCTTGTTCAAAAAATAGAAGTGATAAGAAAAGAAACTCCACACGTTTCTGCTCCCACACGTCCCCACCTGTCAGCGCCTGTACCTGCACTTCCTGCCTTCTCTCCCAGTACTGTAGATAAACTCCTTAAGAAACATTTGGGAGCCAGCCCCCTCCCCCCTGCACAGGGAGGTACCTGCTCTCTCCTGCTCAAGGACATGGCAGCAGTAACTTTCCACTCCTTTTTGCAGTGTCAGTTTCTCCCCGTACCAAGTCATTTTCATGCACACGGAAGCATGCAGTGACTTCTCCCATCTTAAAAACCTAGCACTGGTTTCACTTTTCCTTCCCTGCTCTGCTCCATTTTCTGTGCCTGTTTACAGCAGAACTCCCTAAAATAGTTGTGTACTCTTGCTGTCCCCAGTTCTTCCCCTTTTCTTCTCTCTTACATTCCTACCACCCCGCTGTCACCACCTGCTCAAGACATCGCTTTTGAGAACATCAGCACTCATTTGGACTGTGAGCTCTTGTGGCCGTGTTTGTGGTCCGGAGCTTTGTGAAATGATGGGAAACACTTGATGCAGGTGACATCGCTTTATTCCAGGACAACACATACATTAGTCAGGGTCTTGGCAGATGCCGATGAGATGCTCATCAGGGATTTTTTTTTAAAAGACGATTTATTTATTTATTTATTTGACAGAGAGGGATCACAAGTAGGTAGAGGGAGAGAGAGATGGGGAAGCAGGCTCCCCCCTGTGCAGAAAGCCCAACGCGGGGCTTGATCCCAGGGCCCTGAGATCATGACCTGAGCCAAAGGCAGAGGCTTAACTCACTGAGCCACCCAGATGCCCCCTCATCAAGGATTTTTTTTTAAAGATTTTATTTATTTATTTGACAGGCAGAGATCACAGGTAGGTAGAGAGACAGGCAGACAGAGAGGAAGGGAAGCAGGCTCCCCGCTGAGCAGAAAGCCCAACGCGGGGCTTGATCCCAGGGCCCTGAGATCATAACCTGAGCCAAAGGCAGAGGCTTAACTCACTGAGCCCAGGTGCCCCCTCATCAGGGATTTTTAAAGACACATTCTAATGAATGGACTTTTTGGAGACGTGTGCCAGGGTAAAGGGTTATAGATTCACCTGGAGAATAACCATTCCAGGAAACTGTCAGCACTCCTACACCCCACAGGGCAGAGGATGGAAATGTTGTTACCAGGACCTGGTTGAGAGTTGGGGCCAAGGGTGGGTAGACACAAAGCTTGCTCATAGAGGGATGCAGTACCCCCCCTAGAACTGCCTTGAGGAAGGATGGCAGGGGAGGAATGAGTACCTATACTTCTCTCCCAGCACCCTCTGATGTCCTGACAGTGACTCCCACTGGCTAAATCCAAAGGGAAGCCATAGGGCAAGGAAGCCCATGAGATGCATCGAGTAGGTAACAGCCTTCCAGGGCACATAACAGCTGGAGAAGATAAAGAATGGCAAAGGCTGGTGGTAGGAATCAGAACTAGGCAACACACTAAACTGTCTCACTTCTTTAGTCACTTGACCGCCCCTTCTCCGCCTTCTTTGCTGGGTCTCCCCCACCCAAGAGTTGGACTTCCCCATGATTCAGTGCTCAGACCTCTTCTCTTCCCTCTCCATGCTTCCTCCATGACCTTTTCCAGTTTGACAGCCTCTAATAACATCTACCTTTTAACAGCCCTAGACTTACATGCCAAATGGATCTTCCCTCAGAAACCCACGCTGGTAGACTCAACCACCTGCCTGACATCTGTCCTTGAGCGTTTACTAGGCACCTCCTATTTAACATATCCAAAATTGAACTCCTGAGCAGCACCCCAAATTCTGTTCCTACAACAGTCTTCCCTGTCTCAGTTAATGGCAACATGATCTTTCTAGTCAACCGTCTTGGCACCATTTAGGGGGAAGTTTTTAATCTCACACCAAAAATATCCAGTGTGTCAGCACCTTGACGGCTAAGACCGTTGGCCAAGCACCATTACCGGTTGTATAGGTTATTGCAGTAGCCTCTGTGGGGCCTGCTCTGGGTGTGTAGCCAAGACCTCTGACCCCTTGGAACTGAGCCTACATGTCCAGCTGCTGAAAGAGTTGGTGGCTAAAGGCTCTCAGGGATCCCTCTTTGGGAAGTGTCCTCCATGAGTGAGAACGGCTCACTCCCAGTCCCATCTTCACTGTGGAGTCAGCATGCATCACACGATCAGCCACTGTTGGGCAGGAAGCCGTAGCGTCTCATCCTGTGGTTGGACGACACTAAAGGGCCATCCCTGCTTCCCAGTGCCACGGATCAGATGAGCTTTGTTTGCTCCTGTCCCTCTGTTCAAATGCTCCTTCTGCCAAAACCTACTTTCTTTCCTCCCTGTGCCCCCTCCCGTCAAACGTAATCCCTGGTATACTTTCTTCACGCAAGTTTCCATCTTGAAGTCCAGGAGGGAAACATATCTAAGGCAGCCTCCTCTGTGACTTCCTGCTATCATTCTTGCCTGCCTATAGTGTATCCCTAAACAAGGCAGCAAGAGTGCCCTTTTAGGGCACCTGGGTGGTTAAGTGGGTTAACCCTCTGCCTTCAGCTCAGGTCATGATCTCAGGGTCCTGGGACTGAGCCCCACATTGGGCTCTCTGCTCAGGGGAGAGCCTGCTCCCCGCCTCTCTCTGCCTGCCTCTCTGCCTACATGTGATTCCTCTCTCTGTCTGTCAAATAAATAAATAAAATCTTAAAAAAAAAAAAAAAGAGTGCCCTTTTAGAGGTCAGGTAGACACTATGGAAGAAAGTATGGCGGTTCCTCAAAAAAAAAAAAAAAAAAGCATAATCATATCTAGCAATTTCACTTCTGGATCCATACCCAAAAGAATTGAAAGCAGGGTCTTTTTATTTATTTATTTATTTATTTTTTAAGAGAGGAGAGAGGAGCAGGGCAAGACAAGGAGGAGAGGGGAGAGAGAATCTTAATCAGGCTCTATGCCTGGAACTGAACCTGATGCAGGGCTTGATTCCACAACTCCGATATCATGACCGGAGCTTAAATCAAAGGTCAGACACTCAGCTGACCCAAGCACCTTGAAAGCAGAGTCTTGAAGAGACACTTACACACCTGTGTCTGCAGCAGCATTATTCACAACAGCTGAAAGGTAGAACCAACCTACGTGTCCATTTATAGACGAATAAACAAAACGTGGTTTATCCATACAATGGAAAATAACTCAGCCTTAAAAAGGGATAATACTCTAATGCATACTACAATAAGGACAAACCTTGAGGACATTATGCTCGTAGAATAAGCCAGTTGGGGAAAACGCAAAGACTGAATGATTCCACGAGAGCGAGGCACCTGGCGTAGTCAAACTGGTAGAGGCAGAAAGTGGGATGGGGGTTGCCAGGGCCTGGGGGAGGGGAACATGGGGAGTTGTTTCATAGTCACAGAGTTTAAGTTTCGCAAGATGAAATGCCTTCTGGAGATGGGCTACACAACCACATGAACGTCCTTCACCACATCACCAAACTGCACACTAAAAAAGGGTTACCAAGGCAAATTTTATGCTATGTGTATTTTACCACAATTAAAAAAAAACATGAAAACACCATAAAAATACTTAAGTTGGATTATGTCATCCCTGCTCAAAACTTTTTACCGATTCCTCCTTTCACTCAGAGCATGACCGAAGTCCTTACAGCCAAGACCCTTGGTGATCTGGCTCCATTTACCTGGACGCTGGTGTCCTCTTCGGCCTCGTGGGCCTCCATGAAGGCCGTCCAACATGGCTGGTCTGCTGCTGCTGCTTCTGTGCACTGCTGTTCCCTTCCCTCTGTGTCGCTCCCCTCCTCACCTGCTTCAAACCCATGTTCAAGTTCACCTTTTCCTCCCTGGGGGCTTTCCTTCTCTATTTGATTACAGCTGGCCCTTCCCCGGCACTGCCTGACCCCATCTCCTACTTTGCTCACCTCTTAAACCTGAGGATTTTCTCATAAGCGTTAACACTTACTCACTGTAAGTATTACAGGTCAGCTCTGCCCCTCTGGAACGTCCTCTGGAAGGACAGGTGTGTTGGCCGCCTCTTCCATGGCTGTATCACGTAGCAGGGAAACAACAGAAACGTGTAGAATGAGCAGGATAGGACTGGCCAATGTATTTTATTAACGAAATATAATTTGTTTGGCCCTCCTCCATATTTCGGATAGTTAAGAAGGAATTTTTAAAAACACTATAGGGTTTGGAATATGTTTTTCTTTCATGGGTTCAGTTTCAGGAAGGGTTTAATGAACAAGTAGTTGATGTTCAAGAGGGAATGACCCCGAGGATGGAGACTTCTGTGCCCAGGGTGAAGATGCTCTTTGATCATGCTTCATGGGATTGAAAGGACACAGCTCGCGACGTTTTTGTCCCACTTTTGGATGCATTTAGGCTAAGTTCCTGGAAAGGGAGATGTCCTAGTTAGAAAGGCATGAGTGATGTATCTAGCAACATGGCAAGGTTTCCAAAATGAGTGATCCAAGTAGGTCCCCATGAGCTAGAGCGAGAGGAATTGGTGGCAGGGATGGAGAGCTTCGCCACTCACCTCTGGGCCTTTGCAGTACCACAAATCTCCTCTCACCCATTTATTCGGCAAATATGAGCATACAGAGGACGACTGCTAATTAGGAACCATTCCAGTCACGCCTTTAAGACTGGAATTCAGTAAAAGGACCCACTGAAGATGGCCCCGTGGTTTCAGCTCAATATATGTTCTAAGCTGTAGGGCTGAGGGAGCAAGGAGGATGAATTATTTATTTTAACCTCAAATTATTGGACCATTTATTAAAATAACTGTAAAGTCATGATCCATTATGTATTCCGGTTTATTGCAAGCAAAGGTGTTAACTGCTTTTCCTGGATTCAGGAAATTTCTCCTCTGTTGGCTCCAGCGCTCACGCCACGGTTCTGCAGTGAAACATCCGCGCTCAGGCTTCCGCGGGCGGACCCACGCGAACAGGGCCACGCCACTTGCTATTGTGGGCTACCTGTGGCGTGCGAAGCTTTTCAAGTGTGTTGAGTGATAAAATATTACAGTTTCATATTTGGCCCCAAACTTGCCCCTTTATAATTTTTCCTCAAACTCAGATAAAGGAGAAATTTATCTTTTCTTTTTTTCCTCGTTTTTACTAATGAGGACATCCAATTTAATTTATCAGCGTTCCAGACCATTCTGTTGTAGTCAATAAGGATAAACACGGGGAGTGAAGATAATGAACAAATCCATCACACCCCAAAGCTTCCTTGCGTGTCCCTGAGTGAGCTCTCCTTACATTCCTCCTCATTTTCTCAGGTTCCCAGGCAACCACCAAACTGCTCTGTCATTAGAGAGTAGCGCATTTTGAAAATGGACTCACGCAGCAGGCGCTTCTTTTCTCCGGCTTTCTTCATTCAGTAGAACGACTCTGAGAGTCCTTCACATCGTCCAGCGTCACGATGGCCTATTTCTCTTTGTTCTAAGTGATATTCCACTGTATGGACATACCGAAGTGAGTCTGTCTGTTCATCTGTGGATGGACATTTGGACCGTTTCTCAGTGTTCGTCTACTACAAATAAGGTGGTTAGGGCATTTGTGTAGGAGTCTTTGTGTGGACGTAAGCCTCCATTTACTTGGGGCAGTGACCTGTGAGTACAATGGCTGGATCCTAAGGCAGGCGAATGTTGATCTTTTTTTTTTTTTTTTTTTTTAATTTATTTGGCAGACAGAGATCACAAGTAGGCAGAGAGACGGGCAGAGAGAGAGGAAGCAGGCTCCCCACTGAGCAGAGAGCCCGATGAGGGGCTCGATCCCAGGACCCTGGGACCATGACCTGAGTTGAAGGCAGCGGCTTAACCCACTGAGCCACCCAGGCGCCCCTGAATGTTATCTTTTAAAGAAAAACCTCCAGACTGTCTTCTACAGTGATTACACCATTAAAGTCCCACCTCCTGCTTCACTGCCCGGCGGAGGGACACGTGTACCTCAGCCTCTCTCTGATGACACTCAGGATGGGGTCTCAGACTTCTTGCAGGGTGGCCTTGGGAGCTCTGGCTCCTCTCACGGTCTCCACTGACCACAGAAGAGAAGCCCGTGCCTTGTTCCAGGCAGGAAGGCCATGCCTCCCTACTTGGCCTTCTCTGAGCCACCATGAGAAGGAGGGCAGATCATCAGAGCCTCCAAAGGACAGAAGAGATCCAGCCCTACAAGTTGGTGTGGGTGTGGGTGGGGGCCCAGTTTTTTTTCCTGTGATGTTTGCACAGAGCCAAGTGGTTATTGTTCAGAGGTTTTTGGCTGGGCTGCCTCTCTGCTAGCCCTTCTGCTAGAGAGAAAAGGCTTTCACTGGGACCATTTTGGGCGATAGCCATTGGTGTGTTTGACTTGCCTTTTTTTTTGGCTCCAAGTCTGGGACAATTGAGGCAAAAAGAAAACCCAGGGAACTTACCACCCCTCGAATTCTTGGTTTCTGAGTTTTCTGGATGTTCTGTTTTCTTGCCTCTAGTACTTTGAATCTTGCTAACATATAAGGTCCAAGATCTTCAGGTGTCCTAGGGGGAGGGACAGGGTAAAGCACATGTTCTCCGTCTTCCTGAAAGTGTAAGACCCCGAAGTGCTATTTCATACCCTCATGGTTTTAAGTTATAAGTTTTGATGTTTTCTTACTAACATATAGAAATGCAATAGTTAAATACTGGTCATGTATCCTATAACCTCAGTACACATACATTAGTTCTCAGGTTGAAAAAGCACTCCTGGGGCACCTGGGTGGCTCAGTCGTGCTGAGTGTCTGCCTTTGGCTCGGGTCATGATCCCACTGGGATCGGCCCCCGCATCGGGCTCCCTGCTCGGCAGGAAGCCTTCTTCTCTGAACTCTCCCACTCCCCCTGCTCGTGTTCCCTCTCTCCCTGTGTCTCTCTCTGCCTAATACATAAATAAAAAATCTTAAAAGAAAGAAAAAGAGCTCCTGTATTTCTGGTTCATTGAGTGTTTTTATCATGAAAGGGTGCTGGGTTTTGTCTGATGCTTTTCTTGTATCTGTTGAGGTGATCACATGGTTTTTGTCCTTTGTTCTATTAATATGGTATTTTGTAGGTTGAATCTTGTATTTGGGGGATAAATCCTATTTGGTCATGCTACATAATCATTTTTATATGTTGCTGGACTCAGTTTGACAGTTTGCTAGGATTTTGCAATTATATTCATAAAAGATATTGTCTGTTGTTTTCTCGTCATGTCATTTGATTTTTGTATTCAGACAAAACTGGCTTCATAGAACAACTTGGGGAGTGTTCTTTCTTCTATTTTTTGGTAAGAGTTTAGGAGGAGTTGGTTTTCCTTCTGAAATGATTGGTAGCGTTCACCAAGAAAGCTGTCTTACCCTGGCTTCTCTCGGTTGGGAGTTTCCGATGCCTGATTCAGTCTCTTCTTGTTACAGGCCTGTTCCGATTTCTGTCTGCTGGAGTCAGTTGTGGGAATGTGTCCATTGAGAACTTAGAATGTCTTTTTGGAAATGTGTGGGATGTTACACATGTTAGCAGAAACTTTTTGTAGTATTTCCTGATCACCCTTATTTCTCTTAAGCCCACAGAGACACCCCTTCTTCTCTCCTGGTTCCGGTTATTTGAGTCTCCCGGATTTTTCTGGATCTACATGAAAGCCAGTCAATGTCGTTGATCTTTTCAAAGAGCCAGGCCTTGGTTTTTCTGTCATTTTTGTATTCTCTATTTCATTTATTTCTGCTCTAATCTTGTCTCCTCCCTTCTTCTTGGTTCGGCTCAGTCTGCTCTTTCTTTCTGTTGTTAGGGGGGAAGTTAGCTTGTGCTTCAGATCTCTCCTTGTAAAGACAGCAGTGACGGGATTAAATTCCCCCTGAAGCACTCTTCGGTTGACTCCTATAAGCTTTGGTACGTTGTGTTTTTCTTTTCATTTGTCTCCATGTCTTTCCTAATTTCCCTTGGGATCTTTTTGGACACATTGGTTACTTGGACTTGTATTGTGTAATTTCCACATGTTTGTGAAATTCCCCAAATTTCCTTCCATAACTGATTTCTAACTCCATACTCTTAGGATCAGAACACCTACTTCGCATGATTTCACTTCTTTTAAATTTATTCAGATTTGCTGTATGGCCTGAATAGGGCCTGTCTTGGGCAGCAGGCCCTGGAGAGGATGGTGCACTGCTGTGGTGGATGGAATGCTCGACAGATGCCAGTAGGTCTGGCTCTGGTTTATGGCCTCAAGCCTTCTCTTCCCTCATTGATCTTCTGTACATCACTGGGAGTCTGCTATTAAAATATTCAACGCTTCTTGTCGGATTGCCAAGTTCTACCTTATATTCCATCCATTTTTCCTGCCTTTTTTTTTTTTGTTGTTTGTTTGTTTGTATTGGTACTTGTCTTACTCTCCAGTCTTTTTTTTTTTAAACTTTTTTTTTTAAGATTTATTTATTTATTTGATAGACAGAGACCACAAGTAGTCAGAGAGGCAGGCAGAGAGAGAGAGGAGGAAGCAGGCTCCCTGCTGAGCAGAAAGACCGATGCGGGGCTTGATCCCAGGACCCTGGGATCATGATCTGAGCCAAAGGCAGAGGCTTTAACCCACTGAGCCATCCAGGTGCCCCTTACTCTCCAGTCTTAATGAGATTTTTCTGGAGATGTGGCTCATAACTATACATTTTTAACATATTCACTGAAGTTTGAGAACCTCGTTCAAGTAAAAAACCTTACTTCAAATGTTGACTGGAATGCAGAGAAGGGAGGTGACTTCCCATGTTGACAGTTAATCCCGGGTTAGCCTGGTGACCTGCGTCAGCAGTGGAGTCAGTCAGGCAAGGGCTCTACTCTTACCTTGAGAGAATGACCAAACTCCCTGCCACAGCAGGAGAAACACAGAAGAATCATAATGGAGACACAACAAAACCACAAGAAAACAATAAAACCCAAAATGACAACACGACCATGATGCAGGATGTTATTTGGCAGAAGTGAAGTGTCTGATTGTAGCGTGGAGAACCGTGGCGGCTACTGGACCATATCTGGTCGTTTGCATGTCCTTACTTCTCATTGCTATACGGACACTTAATTTCCCCTCACATTTCATTCTGAACGACTGAAAAACTTGATATGATACAGCTCGTAATACTATCATTTTCTTTAACTTGTCCAGACACAAACACATCATTTATGTGTCAATCTGTTTTATTCTCTCGTTAGCCTGAGACAATTCAGGCAGTAATACTAGCCTCCTGGTGCCAATAAGGTCATAAACAAAAATGATTATGCCTTGATAATAGGTTCTAGCATAATAGATATTTCAAATGTAAGCCTGTACTCCCATAGTATTTAAAGATTTTATTTATTTATTTGGCAGACACAGATCACAAGTAGGCAGAGAGGCAGGCAGAGAGAGGGGGGGAAGCAGTCTCCCCACGGAGCAGAGAGCCCGATGCGGGTCTTAATCCCAGGACCCTGGGATCATGACCTGAGCCGAAGGCAGAGGCTTTAACCCCCTGAGCCACCAAGACACCCTTCTCCCATAGTATTTAATAAGAAGAACCTAATTTTAAATATATTCATATGATCCATTCTGAAATCAAAACAGAAGAACCTAGCTGAGCCAAGAGGTCTTTTTTTTTTTAAATATTTTATTTATTTGACAGACAGAAATCACAAGCAGGCAGAGAGGCAGGCAGAGAGAGAGGAGGAAGCAGGCTCCCTGCGGAGCAGAGATCCCGATGCGGGGCTCGATCCCAGGACCCTGAGACCCTGAGACCATGACCTGAGCCGAAGGCAGAGGCTTTAACCTACTGAGCCACCCAGGCGCCCCAGCCAAGAGGTCTTAAGAACAAAAGGATAAATGAAAGTATAG
Source organism: Meles meles (assembly GCF_922984935.1). NCBI lineage: Eukaryota > Metazoa > Chordata > Mammalia > Carnivora > Mustelidae > Meles > Meles meles. The sequence continues at coordinate 3,967,505 of NC_060066.1, forward strand.
TTGATTTACTAATTGTTTTTCCCTCTGGAAAGTCCACATTATAAAATAAGTTTGTTTCACATGTTTAAAGGCCAGAATAGCTTTTTTTGGTGTGTGTATATTTTCTTTCTTTATTTTTTTAGATTTAATTCAATTAGCCAACATATCGTGCATCATTAGTTTTTGATACAGTGTTCATTGATTCATTAGTTGCAGAATGGTTTTGATGAATATTTGCTAGGTACACATCATCCCCAAAATGGAGTGGCTTCACATGAAATCTTCTGTTGACTTTATGAGTCCATTGGTCAGTAACTTCCATGGCTCAGGTGGGCAGTTCTGCTTCTCTATCCAGGCTTAGCTGATCTTGGCTGGGGCTTGTGAATCTGTTCGGCATCCAGAAACTCAGCTAAGGCTCCAGAGTTCTCCTCCACATAGAATCCCATCCTCTAGCCAAGGAAACCAGGCCCATTGCTGTGGAAATTCCTCCTAACCTTGAGAGGAAACTTGCATCTCCTCTGGGAGCCCAGGCTCCAGATGACATGATACCACAGCATTGGACTGGCCAAAGCAAGCCAGAAGGTGGGAACACAGCCTTCAGCCTTAATGGGAGAGCTGTGAAGAAGTGTGACTTTTTTTCTCCCTGGTCTCCACAGAGGTCTTCATGAGACATCTGAATGGTTCTAAGTTCCAGGATGATTTACACATGTACGTTTTGAATTCCAGATTCTGGACAATGATCGTCAAGATCAGAGTTGACAAACAATGGCCATGGGTCAACCAAGCACGCTGCCTGTTTTTGTAAAGTATGGTCGTATCAGAACACAGACCTTCATCTTCTCTCATCCATCACGGCTTTCATGCTAAAGCAGCAGAGGTAGCTGGTCGAGCCTGCGATGGGATGGCCCCCCCAGTCTAGATATTTATTATCAGACCCTTGACGGATGTTCAAAACCATCCTGCAATATTAGGGTCTCATGTACATTTTTGCTCATGACACATTGGCACCAAGCAGCCGTCAGATGGCATCCCATACTATTTAAACTATTTCTGGTTTATTCTAGTTTCTACGTGGAAGGGCAAGTCTTGCCCAGTATTCTTTTCCAAAGCGATACTGGCTAGTATCCCGTGTTTACCTACTTCCAGATTTGTGAGATGCCCCAATATCACACTAAGATTTAGCTTGGAATTGCACAAAGCTAAGTCAGTTTGAAAAGAATGGATCGCGGGGCGCCTGGGTGGCTCAGTGGATTAGGCCGCTGCCTTCGGCTCAGGTCGTCATCTCAAGTTCCTGGGATCGAGCCCCACGTCGGGCTCTCTGCTCAGCGGGGAGCCTGCTTCCTCCTCTCTCTCTGCCTGCCTCTCTGCCTACTTGTGATCTCTCTCTCTGTCAAATAAATAAATAAAATCTTTAAAAAAAAAAAAAAAAGAAAAGAATGGATCGCAGTACGACACTGAGTGGGCCTTCCTGGGGAGAAGTACACTTCTCCCCTCAAATGTGCCGTAGGCCCATCAAGAAACCCTTGTCAGGTTTTAGTGTGTGTTTCTTTTAGTTTTCACGACTTGTTTGTTTTCAGAGAAGTTGTGTTAATTTATTTTAAGCTTGTTGAGGTAGTTTATCCTTTTTATTGCTCTTATGAGAGAAAAATGTTTTAATGTACTTAATAGTGAATGTTCAGGCTCATTAGAAGAAACCATTAAGAAGCCCTTAATGGGGTAATTTAATTAAAGCCAGTTCTCTGAGGCTCTTCGATTCAGCCCTGTATAGCTGTCTTTGCATATTTGCATGCCTTTGAAAGTAGAAAGCTATATACCTCTTAAAAGTATTTACAAACACACATTTTCCACGGGTCTTGGCATCAAACAGCCGCGATGAACGCCATCTCCCAAAACAGCTGCACATCCCTGAGGCAGCCCTCTCCTTCCTGCCCGGCGCTGTCAGCCATTCTCGGTGTATCCTGAAGGCCAGGGCTGCACCTTCTGGTCTTTTTTCCTGCAGCCTCTCAAAATCCTTCAGTGACTTTTACGGAAACCCTGTGGTCACTGGTCCCTGTTTGGGCTCCAACTTGGCTGGCGAAGCAGCACCGTCCCTTCCTCTCCTTGGCAGGGATCTCGATGTGGCCTTGACAATGATTTGGGATGACTGGAACCTTGGGGTGGAGGGGATGACAGCCAGGGAATGGGAGAGACAGGGAGGGTACCACATGTCCCTCCCCGCTGCTCTGGCAGGCCAGCCAGGCCAGCGTCCGCAGGAGCTCCAGCTCCCTGTCGCAAGCTTCCCTGTCCGCACGGCGTGCTGGGGCGTACTGTAGGGACGGAGCTTCCCACCGGACTCCTCCTTCCTCGCAGCTTTGCTTTGAGACAAGATGCCGTCTCTGGGCTCCTCTCAGGTGTGCTCATTTCCATTTAGCAGATGGTGGTTTCCACTTCGCTGCTTTGTACATTGGCAGCCCGAGTCCATGCTTGGGCCACTCCCCGTGTGTCTTTGGCTCAGGAAGAAGGCAACCGGTTGGAGGATAATTTCCTGTGCCTATGAATTGGTGAAGATGCCAAATTATAGTCATTTCAAATCATGCTTGTCCATCTTTAAAGGATGGTTTTACTAATTGGACCAGGCAACTCTGTTAACCTAATTTTAGTGTAATAAGGAAGGAAATTAGAATTATTTTCATATAAAGATGGTTTCATGATATTGTAGTTGTTCTTTTTTTTTTTTAAAGATCTTATTCATTTATTTGAGAGAGAGAGAGAGAGAGAGAGAGAAAGAGCGAGCACGAGTGGGGTGAGGGGCAGAGGGAGAAGCAGACCCCCCACTGAGCAGGGATCCGGATGCAGGATTCCATCCTGAGACTCCGGGATCCTGACCTGAGCTGAAGGCAGATGCCCAGCCAACTGAGCCACCCAGGTGTCCCTAGTTGCTCTGTCTTGAGAAAGTGCGCTATGGACATGCCTGTCCTCTAACAGAACTTGAAGGACATTCTGGGGATGCGAAGAATGACTTCTCCCATGCTGCTCCAGTGACCCGACTGTAAAGAGCTGCATGAATATTCTAAAATAACGCTTGTTTCCCACACGAAGAAGACTTATTTTTCCAAACTCAGATGTTCAGAAATGGAAATGGCTAATTTGAAAGGTAGTGAGCTCACCGGCGGTGGAGGTATTTAAGCAGGGAATAAGAGGCTTGCTGAGAGAATAATTTGCTTGGGATTCCCTGTTACTATCTCCTAGTGTTGAGCGTGGAATTTTGCATTTAAGACACAGCGCAGAAGGGCAGACACAGGAGCTTTGCGACCAGACTCACCTGGTTAAAATATTCGATCATTTACCTTGCGGCCAATCACCTAACCTCACCGAGGCTTGGGCTCCTATTCTGTAAAATAGAGGTCCTCCAGATGTCGCGTCTCCACGTCTGTTTGTTCGTCCTGCCAGAACAAAATACCAAAGAGTGGGTCGCTTAAACAACAGAAATTAATTTTCTCATAATTCTGGAAGCTGGGAGTCCAAGACCACGGGATCAGCAGAGTTGACTTCCTCCGAGCCCTCTCTCCTTGAGTGAGAGATGCTGACTTCTCCATGGCCTTTCCTCGCTGGGTCCCGATCTCCTCCTCTTAGGACATGGGTTAGATTGGGTCAGGGCCCACCCCACTCCCTCACCTCTTTCCAAATACAGTCACATTTGGAGGGCCTGGGGGTTAGCGCTTCAACACATGGATTTTAGGGGGACACGATTCAGCCCATGACATATGCTATCGTTGGGTTGTTTTCTGTCCACATGCACCGTCCTGGTGTGCGTCCCATTACTGACCGGGATACGGAACTAAGTGCGTATCCCGTTAGACTCAAATAATCCACCTGTCAAAAAGGTGAAGATTTCATAGGATAGAAGCGGGGTTTCAGGTTACACCCCCTCCCCCGCAGCACACGACTTAAGATCATGAGCCCCCTTTCTCCTTGTAAACCAGGGGAACACAAGCCAGCCACTCCCTCGACGAGACCTGTCCCCTCCCTACTTCAATGCCTCCCTGCACTAACTCCCACCTTTGAACGCGGGAGGGTCTAAAGACCAGTCTCTCTGGGATGGCAGACGTCACCTTAGAAGTTCTAGCTGCTGGTCGCAGCTTGCAGTCGGGGCAGCTTAGAAGGAGCCTTTCCTTCTAGCACCCGTGCCTCTTCTGGGACAGCTGAGCTGCGCGTGCGTTCCCTGTTCTCCCCGACCTGCCGCCGCAGGAACCGCGAGCTTCCACACCCTTCTTTCTCTGCAGATCCCATTACCGGAGGCGCCCCTTCCATTAGGCAGAGAGGAGCATGTCTCCCATGCCCACCGTGCACACCCACGTGTGCTCTGCAAACAAAGAGGCCATGTCTTAGCAGGACACCACCTTCTTAGAAGGCAATTTCCAGGGATCTTGGGAGACTCCTTGGCTGTCCCCACTTCCTCTCCCAGGAGGCTTGGATTTCTCCTGACTGCACACAGTGCTGCAGGCTCTTACCGCCAGGAATTCTGCTGAACGGACTTCTCCATCTCGATTCAGCAGGCTCATAACTGCGTGTCTCAGGTGGGCAGAGGGAGGCGACAGCGCCTGAACCGAGCTCCTACAAGGCTTTTTTTTGTTTTGTTTTTTGAATGAATGTGTGAATAGATGAACGCCATAAAAGAAATCCAAGGATTCAAAAGGGTATTGTGCTCTGTGAGCCGGCCCAGAGATTCCTTTGATGTTCTTTTCTCAAAGGGTTGTAGAATTCAGAATTGCTAATTCCCACTTGCTTTCTTCCCATTTTTTAATAGTGAGCCTTTGCCGAATGCTCACTGGGGCCAGACGCTGGTCCAAGTGCTTTGGTTCTGTTGACTCATGTAATGCTCCCAGATACCCTGTGAGGAGACACTCTTCCTATTGTCCCTTTTATTGGGGGGAAACCGAGGCAAAAAGCGGTTATTCATCCACCCCAGGTCATGCAGCTAGTTAGTTAGAGGCACAGCTGGTTCACATTCAGACCTTCTAGGTCTAGAGCCTACAGGTGAAGCCCCACCCCCTTCTTCCAACAAGAGTGTGTCCTGACCTCCCCCAAAGGCCCTGATCAGGGGTGTCTTGAGTCCAAACTGAGCCGTGAGCTGATCAAGCAGCAGCCAAGAGGAAGCAAGGCCGTGGGAGAACTGATCGTAGGTGGGACCCGTTTGGCAGTGACGTCTACAGACGCGGGGAGCCCAAAAGCACCTTTTGGTTCCTTAATCCAACCTCCCACTGGCTGCTTGGCCCTCTGTGCTCAGCACGTTCCTGTAGACCGTGCCTGACCCAAACATCCTGCCCTCCCTGCAGCTGACCACAGGACACGACGTACGGCTCCAAGCCTCGGCTCCCCCGTCTCATCATTAATACGGGCAGATGAATGCCTGGCTAAGGGTCATGGTGAGATCGTGGAATAAAGCTATTAGCACAACGTCCAGAATACAGTATGTGTGTGACAGTCGCTTGCTGTGGTTAACATTATCCGCATCGTGTGGCCAGCATTCCTCCGTCAACATAGAACATCCACACATCCCAGTCTCGTAGGAGCGAGAAAATAAATAGGTCTGTTATTCTCCCGGTCAAGGTAAGTTATCTGAGTCTTAGGTAGGAAAGGGCTCAAGGTGGTATGTGCTTAGAGAACACGGATTAAAATCGTAGGTTTGGGGAAGAACACTGCCCCTCCACCCCAAAATCAAATCCATCAACCAATCAAAGAACTCTACTGTGCGTGAATGTTTTTCCTGTGGCAAATGGGGATGCTGAGTCTCAGAAAATGACTTATTTTTTCCCAAGGAAAACTAAGCTTGTACGTGGTAGAGCTTGTATGTGATTTTAGGTCATTGGTCTCCGTACCCAAGCCCTCTGCTCCGCGTTCCTTCCTTCAGCCATCACTTGGCTCATTTATTCACTGGACTCCACGCCCAGCCGTCTTCTAGAGGTTGGAGACACAGCTGGGAAGCAAGCTGAGGGGAGAGATGGGCAGAGAGAGGCTTAGCCCAATGGGAAAGGCCTGTCACAGTCCCGAGGCACGTTGGGACCAGCAGGAAAAAAAAATGCGTTTTAGCTTTGGGTGAGCAAGGGGAGCGAAGAGGTGTGGGGAGAGCCCAGAGGACGCAGAGCCTTTCAACTAAACAACGAGGACAGATTTAGCTGCTAAGCTCTTGCTGTGTTTGTCACACATGTATTTTCAAGGGCCAGAACCCCAAATCCAACGGACTTACATTTTTTTAAGAGAGGAATTTACTAGTCTCCTTTTTGGAAAGCCGCAGGGGGGAAGCTCAGAGAGCCCAGGAAGTAGGACGTCAGCTGAGGACTTCACCCTCCCCTGACCCTTCTCTCCATGCACTTCGGAAGCTCCCCTCCTCTGTGCCAGTGGTCTCTGTCCCCTGCTTGCCACTCTGGCGGGAAAGCAGCTCCTCCCTCCTGCACCCAGCGGCGCACCCCCGGGGAGGAATTCTGGGCCACCTGGGTCCTGTGACCTGTCGTCTGGTGTCCTCTGAAGCTGGTTCAGGGCTGTGAGGTAAGAAGCCCAGATACTTTGCGCCGTGGCCTGTCCACCAGGGCCGGTTTGCCAGGTCTGGGCGGGAGGAGCCAGGCCCCCCTGCTCCCTCTCCGGCACATGAAGCCAGCACCAGGGAGGCTAAGTGTGGAGGCTGTGAAGGGAGACTGTGCAGAATGTGAATGGAAGTGGCTAGGCCCCTTTCCTGGAGCTCATTTTCAAGCCTTTAATATGCAAATGTGTCTGGTGGAGCTCCCAGAGGGAGTCTGGGCTTCGGAAGGGTTGCGGGGAAGGGGTGAGCCCCTCAGACAGGAAATAGGAAGAAAGGCACAGTGTGCCCGGAAATCAGAGATAACCAGGGAGGGCGTGCAGGCCCAGTACCAGGGTGGAATTTCAGGGGGTGGGGGATGAGTAGCTCTGGCCCGAGGGGGTGCCCTCCACCAGTCCATTCTCGGGATGCTGTGTGCTCTGTCTTCTGGCCAGTGAGACCTTGGGCAGGCCTGTGGGTCACAACCTGATTTGATTTGTGGTCTGCAGTGTTATTAAATAATGTCTTCTCTCCCTTGATCAATATCGTTTATGCTGATTTCTTAATTCTCTGTATTCTAGTGGTGCATGATTTGCCTTAAAGTGGGAGGGGAACATTTAAATGTCCATCAGGGGTCAAGAAAAAGCCACACTATGGGACAGGTGGTGCATATGCAATGACAGGGAGGCTGCTGATGCGGGCACATGGACAGCTGTGTCGTAAAGGGCATAGAACACAATAAGGACAGGAACAGGAATTTCCCCCCTACTATTCTGGAAAAGAAAAGAAAATTTGGAAATAAGGAATGGTGTGGAAGGGAACGTAGACATCACGTGGGCTGAGGTTCTGGGCCCCAGACTGGGGCAGGGTCTAACCTGCTCAGCCACCGAGGAGACACGGAGGGCGGGGGGAGTCCAGGATGGTCTCCAAGGGGCCATGGCCTCTGGAAACTGGATATGAATCAAGACACACATGTGCATTTTTCTGGGAGAGAGATGTTTTCATCTACCCCAGGTTCAAAGGTACTGAGAGAGGCACAGACCTGCAGAAGCACTCAGAGGAAAGGCTATCGGGGAAAGACGCTGTCCTGTTCCAGGAGGCTGACCCCTTAAAATGCAAGGAGGGTTGATTTTCTTTTCTCTGGAGATCTGGGGACAAGGATTTGAGTGTGACAGTCCGTGGCTGCTATGCAGCACCCAATAATCGGATTATTTTGGCAGAAGGATACTTCACTGCTAATTGGCACAAGGGAGGGCGCCAGGAGCCAAGGTGTCCAGCTAGAGGAGGGAGGGGAAAATTAGAGAACGCTTGAATGCTGAGAGGTGCCTTTGGAGGCTATTAAATGGGCCTGAGCTGGAGCCTGTCACATCTGGTTGTTGTGATAATTAGATTAGGAAGCAGAGAGAAGCAGAGAGCAGGGGCCCAATGTAATCTGCGCAGACTCTGCCAGAGGCCCGGGGGTGGATCTGAAAATAGATGGTCTGCAGAGGTGACCTCCAGCCCAGCCGCAGCCCAGAGCCCAGGCTCGCAGGCCCGAGGCCTGGAGGGCATCTGGTACAGCCACGGCCACTTCCAACCATGTTCTGGAGCCATCTGAGGGTTAGATCCCCCCCACACCCACGCCTTCCTTCGCAAATCCAGGTTCCCAGTTCCTGGCCCCACACACTCCAGGCTGGGAGGCCTGGGCTTGGCCCCGGGGGTCTCCCTTTTCTATAAGGTCCTATGTGACCTTGATGCATGTTCAGTTCAGTTGTCACTGACCTGGTTCAACCTCTGCATTGGAGAAGACCTGGAGAGGGGGCGAGGGCGTTTGCCCAGATCCACAGCATAAGCACACCGGCACCCACGCCATGCCGTGCACTCGACACGTGTTCTGTCTGACCTATTCTTCCCGGATGGGCCTGCAACGGTGGCTTTACTCACTGCAGTTGACAGTCAAGGGCACCGAGGTTTGGGGAGGACCGGAGACTTGCTCAAGGTCGCGTGGGCGGGGAGTGAGGAACAGGAGATGGCACGGCTGCCCCCCAGGAGCACACTGGGCACGGTTGTAAGGGCTCCCTGCCATGGTCCACAGATCCCCACCTGTGAAATGGCAGGGTAGCCCCTCACTGACTGAGGATGTCCCAGCTGGTCATCCACGATGGCCCTGTGAAGGAGGGCCAGCCGGTATTAAGCACTGCCCCCCAGGGTCTAGGCTCTTGGCCCCAACTTCGGCTTCCTCCTCTCCCCTCCCCCATGAGGCTTGTGGAAAGAAGTCGAAACCTCAAACTCTTAATTCCTAGTTCATGATTGTCCCCATGAAATCATGCAGCTTCCCGGCAGCAGCATTTTGACCCAACTCCTGCATGCTTGAAGAGTGGTTTCTCCTTTCGGGTCAGTTTTGCCAACTAAACCAAGACAGGGACGCGTGTATTGGTTCACCATCGAGAGCGCTGTTTCTTTCCGGAGCTGGTATTCAGGAATTCTAGCTTTGATATTTCACTGTGACATTAAAAAAATTATTAAAAATTATTTTAAATAATTTTTAAAGTACTAAATTTAACTCTGCCTTGTAGTACAGCTGAGAAGTTACAGTCTACCCTTTAAAACACGCTTTTTTGTTCTCATGAAGTGATTGATGTATGATGTCGGGTTCGGGACCAACTCCTGTGGGTGAAACCAGATTTTACAATAAAAGAGGCTGAGGCATCTGTTATTTCAGCGTTTGGCGGTCAGGGTACCCACCTGAAGAAGATGGCTGCCTTAGTTTTTCTAAACAGCAGGTTTACCGAGATGTAATTTACATCCCGTAACATTCACCCTCCTAAAGTGTGTAATTCTGCAGATCTTAGTGTATTCACATAGCCGCACAGCCGTTACTACTACTTAAAAAGAAATCCCACACCCATTAACAATCTTTTCCTGTTTCCCCCCCTCCAGTCCCTGGCAAGCCCTGTATGTATTGATCTGTCTGGACATTTCGTATAAATTGAATCGTATAACCTGCAGTCTTTTATGGCTGGTTTCTTCATGCAGCATGATGCTTACGAGCTGGTCTACAGCACGGCGTGTATCGTCCGTCCCCACTGATGGCCAATATTCTGTGGTAGGGCCACGTGCCCTTCTGCTCATTCACTCATCAGGATGCACATTTCAATCGTCTCTACTTTCTGAACTTGACGAATAATATGGTGATGAACATCACGTACAAGTTCTCGTGTGGCTGTAAGTTTCCATTTCCCCAGGGTATGAATGGAAGAGAGGAACTGCTGGGTCCTAGGGTATAACTGTGCTGAGCCTCTGGAGGAGTGGCCGCACCGTGTCACTCTGTGTGTCCCGGTAGTGTACCAGCTCTCCGGTTTCTCCACCTCTTCATCCACACTTAGTATCATCCTTCTGTTTTACTTTATCTACCCTTGTGAGCGTGAAGGGCTATGCCAGCAGGGTGTCATTTTGAGATTCCCTGATGACTTAATGACGTAGAACACCTTTACACGTGCTTATGGATGGTCTATAGACCGCCATTAGAGAAATGCCTATTCAAATGTTTTGCTTATTTTTAATTAGGTTGCTTGTCTTCTCAATGTTGAGTGGTAAGATTTAAAAAATACATGCTGGGTGCTAGACCCTTATCAGATATGTGATGTGCAAATATTTTCTATTCCACGAGTTACAGTTTCACATTTTTAGTAGTGTCTTTTGGAGCATCGAAGTCTTACATTTTAAAGCCCGGTTGTGTTTTTGTTATTACCTCTAAGTAGCCATCACCTGACCCAAAGTCACAAAGGTTGACTTTTTTTGTGTCCTTTAAAGACTTGTGTAGTTTTAGCCTTTCACTGAGGTCCATGAGGCATGCTTAAAATTCAAGAGAATTTGCTGCAGTGAATTCTTACAAAGGCATGGGCAGGGTGAAGGGAAGCCAGCAGGGTGGTGCAGGGTCCCAGGGCTATACAGGAAGTTTTGATTCTCCCAACACCCATGGACAATGGCAGGAAGTAGAACGTGGAGGAGCTCTGAGGAGAGGCTGACCTCTGGGAACTATGACCGTAAGTTGGGTGATCCGGGGTGACTCAGCAGGACATGGGGAGAACCAGGGAATGTATTCCCTGACCCATCCTTCCTTCCTTCTTCTGGTCTCATCAGCTTCTTCCCCTTTGGCTGACCCATTCCAGAAGCCAGAATTCATTCAGGGGAGCAGAGTCACCATGAGACGGGGGAACAAAGGATTCAGGAATTAGGCCTTGTCATCTATCGGGGCAGGTGTGGAATGCAAGTCTAGAAGTCTTGCATTGCGCACCTGCCCTGATAGATGACAAGGCCTACTTGTCATCTTGACAATTGAAAGGAGGCACTCACTACTCAACCTGGGACTTGTTTGTCCAGCTTTCAAAGTGGTGCTGAAGGAAGGAGCCCATAGAATGGTCTGTGTGTGACCACATCTAAGCTTCTCCTGGTTGCCTTGGAGTCACTGCAGGTCAGCACAGTGGAAGGAAGAGCTGGACAGAGCAGAGGAGAGTGTGGATGGCCTGGAACCCAGAGGGCATCTTTGCATCTCTCTGTCATATCCACAGTACCTTCAGAGAGTTACGGCAGCTCATGCACTTCTCCTTCTAATCCTGAATATGTTCCTCGCTTGGACAACTCTAACCAGGCATCATCCAGGGAAGAAAATTATGGGGAGTCCAATCCCCAGCTCAGGCAAATCAGCACAGCACAGTTCAACACTGCCCATTCCTGGTCAGCATGACATCCGCCTCTCCAGCCTCTCCAGCCACAGTTACCCTCCAAGTGAAAACACAAGCAAAATCCTGCTTCCCCCTAACGCCAGGCAACTAACCTTGTACAAATGAAAACACTAACTCTCTCCCCAAAGGAGAATTCCCAGTCGCACATGTTCACTTTATCCATCTGACGGTATTCATTCCATTTTAGCTGAGTCACACTCCCCTTTGATAGCCTGTATCTCACTTCCCGAGATACAAGGTTAACCACTAATAATATACCTTACACTAAGTAGTTGGAAATGGCAGGAAGAGAGAGAGACATAGAGCGAGGTGGTTAATATCACACAAATATGTTTATGTCAGAGCAAGAAAGAAGCTACTCAGAACTATAGAGTCCTCATTTCTGCAACTGGCCCCGTGCTTGGTGCTGGCATTTACAACCTATTACACCTTCCTTTTCCCCTCAGCAAGGACCTCAGGTGGTTACGGTTCCTTAGTTGGTGGGATGATCCAAACCTTAATTCTTTAAATGGCTACACTACTTACTGGTTTATCATTGTGTTTTGCAGTTTTTTTTAACTGACTTTCGTGATGGGATATGGGAATGCTAAGAGCTACCCAGAAGTCTTGCATTCTAGACATACTTCTCCTTGCTCCGGCTGATTAGTAGCACCCTCCGGTCCCCTTCGTAGCCAGGGTCAAGCCAGTCCAGTAGCCCAGATTTGCTAGTGTTCTGGTGGCAACCTAATTTCCAGGTCAACGGAATGAAAGGTTGCCGTGTCCCCTGGTAGAAACACTCCTCTCTTGGGAACTAAACTCTTTAAGCAGCAAAGTGGAAAATTGCACGGATCAGTTACAAAAATGTTGCCAGTGGCTAGTGGGTCATTAAGGGAAAATACAAAGAGCTACTCTCTCCGTCTTGATCCCGAGACCTGGCAGTCTGGGCAGGGAAGGCAGCACTCGCTGATTCTGAGCATATACCTTATCCCTTCAAAGTGTGGCCCGCCCCCCAGCATCAAAACTGAGCCTTCAAAAGGCCCCATCACCATTCTGTGGAGCCAGCTGATCCGTGGGGCCATGGTAACACCGGCCAATTACATACCTATGACCCCTCGCTGCACCCCATTTGCTATAAAATCTTTCTTGGTCAGAAGTAGTCAAGTGTGGATTCCCATGATGGTCAATGAGGCATCTAATAAGTCCAAAGATGCTGGTGTTGTCAGGAGCACTGTAGACGAAAGGGCAAATCCCCATCCAAGAAGTCTCTCAGAGAGAACAAAGCACAGCTTTTTCATGGTGGACACAGTTCTGTCGGTCAACGTGCCACCAGGAGGCAGGCCGGTTCCCTTCGGAGAAAGGAGGGGCTCGCTGTTGGCAGGTTGGGATTCAGCAATGACCGCAGCCAGACTGGCTTTGATGAGCTCATGCGTAATCTCTGTCCCTGCCACCGTGGCCTCTGTTCGTGAGCCCACCGGTTAGACAGGACGCGTGAGGAAAGAGAGGAGCGGACCTCCATGGAATCAGTCATTTCATCCACCTGATGGTGAAGGCCTACCGGAGATTGCCCTTTCGTGAGCACTCACAATGACACAGACATCCTCACGGTCGTGCACACTCAGAGGGGTCTGGCCACGTTCCTCGCCCTCAGACCTCCCTGTCCGCAGTTTTCCGACCATCTTACTTTCCGGTCCAGCCAGACTTAGCGTATGAACCCTCATAGGCAAGTCCCTTCGACAACGTCTGCTTTCAGGCAAACTGAATGACCGCAGGCGCACTGCCCACAGTTCTGGCCACTGCGAGGACCTCTTTGATGCCTTTGCCGTCCTCTGGGTCTGGCGCTCAGTACGGCAGAGATGCCGCTGCTGCCCACGTTCAGGCAGGGCCAGGACTTTGTACAGAACCGTCCGTAAACTAGGTGTGAATTTTTTTCTCCCTCAGTTAACTGTTCCTGGGGAATTCCTCGTGAGGCGATGGGTGCTAACCCGAAAGAGAGGAGGGAGTATGGCAAGAGTGGGAACTCTGGGGCTCGGCACCACGTAGCCATGTAATTCACTTGAGTTCGGAGCCCACGAGGCCAGTCTGGTACCTACCGTTCCCACGTGATGGTGGAGTCAAGCATTGTAACGCGCTGGATCAGACAGCGTCTAGTTC